>NC_135792.1:2400000-2736666 GCF_051106095.1 Pogona vitticeps
CCATACAGTGTGGTCTGTGTAAAAAATAATTGTGTATATTGAACTTGACCAGAGCAACTAGGGTGCAGACTTTGGAGGAATTTACCAACTTCATAAACATCACATCAAAAGGAATGTGAGATTCAAAAAAAAAATTCAAATGTGAAACTGGCAGATTTTCTCATCTCTGCTTCTCCTGTTGTTATTCTCCTGCAGAAGTTGATGGAGAGCCTCTGGCTTCTCTTGGCAGGAGGCAGCTGTTGGACGAGTTTCACGCTCTTTACCAGGAGCGCCTGCACTGCTTGGAGGTCCTGGAGGAGAATCAGGAGGAAGTCCTCCAGGTATCACACTCTCGTTTCCTTTGCCTTTTGCTAATGCCACCCGCCCCAGCATGTCTGTTTCCAAATGTTCAGTTACATATGATCCATTTTTCCCTGTAGTATTAGTTCAGGTATCGGCCACAGGTAATACTTGAGCCAAACCCAGCATCCTGCAGGTGGTCATTTAGCCCTCTCCGGCCATGAAAATATAAATCAAAAGTGTGAAGTGATTATTAGTTGTGCCTAGAAGATGTCTTGGATCCTTCTCCACAAATGCTCGTTCTTTTTACAAGTGATCTTTTAGCAACACTGGTTGTTGAACAGAGTTCTTATTTTCTGGTATTGTTTTCTCTATGGGTTTTTGCTGTATGGTGGGTTTAGACTTTTCAGATAATATTCAGTGCCTTCTATAGGCAGCCTGGTGCTTGTTCCAACCGGAAACCCTGCCAGTGAATTCCTTAGCATCTCATCCTTTGCCTCCTTCCTCAGAGCCTGGAAATGAGCATAAAGCAAGTGCTGGAACGTGGTAGCGCTGCGGGTTAAACCGCAGAAGCCTTTGTGCTGCAAGGTCAAAGACCAGCAGTCATAAGATCAAATCCACGTGATGAAGTGAGCTCCTGTCGCTTGTCCCAGCTCCTGCCAACCTTGCGGTTCGAAATCGTGTAAAAATGCAAGTAGATAAATAGGTACCACCTTGGTGGGAAGGTCACGGCCTTCGTGTCTAGTCACGCTGGCCACGTGACCACGGAAACTGTCTTCGGACAAACCCTGGCTCTATGGCTTGGAAACGGGGATGAGCACCGCGCCCTAGAGTCGGACACGACTGGACTAAATGTCAAGGGAACCTTTTAAGTGCTGGAATGAGTAAGTGTCCAGCTAGAGTTGTGTTTTTTTTTTCAAAAGTGAACTGTATTTTTAAAAATGGGATATAAAAAAAACAGAACAAAGCAAGTTTTAAGCCTGCAGCTGGGCAACAGCTTTGTTAGAAGTTGCTATAATGTGACAATATAGTGGGAAGCTAAACACTAAGACTGTGTTTAAAAACTGTCTTAGTTTCTAGTTACAAAGTCTGCATGTGGCCACAGTTTTGTGGTGTTTTTTAAAGATTACAGCCCTAAGAAATAAAATGGAGCCATATTGGTTTTTGAAAATAACTAGTCACAATTAAAATGTTTGTAACTGGTTTGTTTTCCTACAAGAAAGGTGTAATTATGTTACATTATGATTGTAAAAATAAAGTCTGCTAATGAGAGGTTACTTTCCTTTTTTAGTGTAATGAATCTTTTAGTTATTTTTATACTCGCATGGTTTTGGCCTGAGTAAGGTGAAACTCTGTATTTCTGACCTTTGTGCAAAAATATCCAAAGTACTTGTTATTTCCTGGGTGGATTTTTTGGGTTGAAGGGTGGGAGGATTGTGTTCTTTGGGAACACAATTCAGACTCTGCAGGGAAGCTAAAAACCTATCAGGACCTTCATCTTTACTTCCTAGGAAATGTCTCAGTTAGAAAGGCCCAAACCTCTCCCTACACAGAGTGAGGTTGCAACTGGTGCAGAAGATTGCATGGGGATGTCTGACAGAATTTGTGCCTAGAACTTGGGCGCTTTCTTGAACATGGTTGTTGGAAATCAAGTGTTCTCCCACTTGAGGCTCTGAAACACCTTCATGCTATTGAACCATCTTAAAAAGGGATCCAGTGCAACAGTAGACTGGGTGATCGTCCACGGTAGGAGTTCTGTTGCGGTTGGGACCAAAATGGCTACTGAATAGCTGAGGACGCAGTATCCATGAGCCCAGCACACCTATATTTCTGGTTGGGCACTTTTGAAATTTGCATGTGCTTTTGACTCTCTGTTTGTACTGAAAGTTCTCCTTCCATCTTCCTCATAGTCAAAAGAGTGAGAAACAGGCAGCGTGGAGATGGTCTCCTTCCCTCAGGGGTACGATCTGTAGTGTTAGCTCTGACTTTATTAAGGTGCAAAATATTGAAAGATTTCCCCTGCACCTTTCTGATTGCCATCAGCCTGTCTTGGGTTCTACAAATAGAGTCTGTGAAATAAAAGATCTTGGTGGTGGGGAGACAGTTGGCCCTCCCCTGCTGGTATTTTTAGCTGGATGAGAGAATTAAAGTGCTGGTGCATGCTTGTCCGGGGTCCCTACTGACCCTTCATTCAAGCAGAGTAAATGCAATCTCCACTCCTGCTCCAAACTCTCTGAAGAGCCAGAGCACTGGAGGGCTTCAAATGAACTGCAGCAGAGAATCTGTTCATTAGATGTTCCACTTCTATCTTTGGAAGCTGAAAGCCTAGAACAAAACGGCCAGTGTTTCATCCTTTGCCAGATGGATGAGTGACGGTGGGAGGGGGAGAATCACCTGGGAAATGGGAAAGGGGGGGCAGAATGAAAATGGATCTACCCCCAGCAAGAGCCCAAGCACTGTCATTTTTAGCTTAGGGTGATTTCCTGGACATGCAGACTTTTGTGCCCCCCCCCCAATGCTATCCATGTGCCTTGAATAGTCTGCTTGCTGGAGGATTGTTTGGTAGTGAAATTTGCAGCGGTGCAATTAAAAAAAAAGAAGCTGCACTTGGCTTGTCTGCTCCTTGGCCAGGACTCCCTCTTTCCAGTAAGATGTCTGCTATACAGAGGTGTATAACCCTAATGGCTTGTTGTATGCCATTAAAAGGTATTGTACACTCATAAAAGAATGACATTTTGATCAATGCTGTTATAAGAATTACTGTCTTGACACAGAAAAGCTTTCCTGCTGCAAGTTTAAAAATATGCCTTTAAAAGCTTTTTATTGAATAGCTTTGCATCCCTGAGAAATTTGCTGTTTTGGTGTGAGGTTGCTCTGAAGTGCTCCTTGGTGTAGCCTGGGTGCAAACTTCTGTTTATTATTGGAAAGAAGGTGGGTAGGCAGGTGTGCTTCATTGCTCTTTGAGAAGCAAGGCGGAAAAACTCCGTGAGCATGTGCCCTAACAAATCAAATCACTCTTATTTTGTTTCTTCTTTGTTTTCCCCTTTCCCCAGAAACTCTGAATCATTACAAGCAGTTTTATTTGTTTGGCATAGATTCTTTCCGCCTAAATCTCTTGAAAGCCAGAGGCTGAGCTGTAGAAGGTTCAGAGCCCTTGATTGTTGAGGTGCACCTGAGATGACTGGGGCCAAAACTGAGCCCCTAATTCCACCACAACACCCAGTGTGCCCGATTGTAGCAGGCCTGTGTCTCTTTGTTTGTGGGTAGAAGCTTTACTTCCTGGTCCAACTCACGCTTTCTCAACGAGCTGTCTTGGTGGCCTCTTAAATGAATTTGTCAAATTTCCCTGCAACAGTATGTGCCAGTGGTATCCTGGCAGCCCTGCTAATGCTCATTACTGAAGTCATGTTACATAGCTCCAAGGGCCAAGATCTTTTGGTACTTTGCAGCAGAAGACCCTGTAAGTTCCCCTCTCCCTCCCTGGCAGTGAAAATCAAATTATAAGCATCAAGTCAAGACGCTTTTTGCCTCATGACACACCCCAAATCAGATGTTTGAGGCAGCTGCTTCAGAGCCTAATGGTCCAAGGTGGTAGTAGTTTCCTTAGAAAGGGTTCTTCGAAGATCAGCTCACTGAAGCAGGCCCCTGTCTCAAGAGGCTTGTAGAGTGCAACGCATGCAGGAACCCTGGGAGGGCAAGGCAGGGCTGGGATGCTTAGTTACATTGATGGTGCCTTCCTTACATTGAGAGTTTTGGTGCCATGCATTTCAGTGTCAGCACAAAGCTTGAAGGGATCAAGAAAAGAAAATGTCTTAACGTGGTGTCAAAACTATGACACTTGGGGGCCGTCAGGCTTCCCTGTGGGGAGCAGTCCAAAAGCAGAGGGCTATATCTGAAAATACCTGCTTTCTTGCCCCTGCTCTCTGAGCCTTTCTCAGAGGAGGGACTTGGTGGGAGACCTTGGAGGATCCTCTCCAGAGATTATCCCCCAGACTCATAAAAAGGGAGGCGTTTCACAAAAGCGAATTGCTTGGACACTGTGTTGGTGGAGTCTGGTCTCTGAAGAAAGGATGCTGCCAGGTTCTAGGGAGACGGGGACCAGGGTGGGAAGGGGAAAGAGCAGCTGTGAACACGGAAAAGGCATGATGCGAGGCATTTGAAAGGGTGAAGCCAGGCCACCCCCTAGGCCCACCCCTCTGTTCTACGGTGTTCCAAGGGAAGGGAGAAACCCTTCCCCTCAAACACCCATCCCCCCCCCCGTCCCCGCAGGCAGCTTTGCGTAGTCACTGCTGTCACACAGCCATCCTTTGCGAGTATTTCTTGCTCCCGAGATCAAAGGCATTCTCACCAGCCGGCTGGTGGACAAGAGGGTTTGTTGAAGGCTCCTTCTAAGAAGCTTAATTTCTTGCAGGAATTGTTGCAAGTAAATTGGATACCAGAAATGCCTTTACTGAGGCGGCTTACCCCTGTGAGTCCAGCCTCATCACTAGAGGGAAGGCAGGCGGGGAAACTCAAGTTTACATTTTCAATCAGTTCCAGGACCTCTCTTAGGAGATGGACAAATGGCTGCTTGCTCCTTGTTTTTACTTCACGCCTGTTGAAGAAAGAGTCTGCTCCTCTGCTTGGGAAAATAGGTGGGATACTTCTGTCTTGGTTTTGGTGTCTCGTATGGCATTGCCACGATGCAGAAGATGTGTAAACATCTGCTTTGTTTTAAGTGTTAATAGCAATACAGAATTTTCTTAAAGGCATTGTGGAAATTCCCCCTTCCCTTCTACTGTGGGGATATCTGGGTATTCCTGTCTGGGGCGACTGTGCCCTCATTTTAATCCCAAGCACACGGCACTTCTGCTAACTTACATTCTTGACTAGGAAGAATTTGCCTTCGCTCTGTAGGTACGTAATGCTTGGGAGGGAGGTGGCTGCGTTCGTCTTTTGCAGCAAAAGCAGCACGCTGAGGACTGAAGAAGTTTTATTTGGTATAAGCTTTTGTGGGCCGTAGCATCTGAGGAGGTGGGTTCCTGTTCCAGATAAAACACATGAATCTTTAAGGTGCCACAAGACCCCCTTGTTAACTGTATAGGTACATTTGCTGAGGAATGTCAGTAACAAAGGCTCAGGTGTGTTGTGAACATGACCCAGCTTGCTGAACACTGCAAAAGCTGTTTCATGCTTAAAGAACAAATTCCACGTTGAATTCACCCACCCTGTTCATCTCAGCTCCTTGGTAGAATGTGGAAGGCCCAGTAAGTTTTGTGGAACCTGTTTCCCGGGGAGACCTCATGACTGTCCCGTTCCCCCTTCTCCTGTTTTTTCCAAACCATTTTAAGGATTATTGTGTCAATGTACCCGAGGTGTAAAAACATAAAAAGAGCTGCCTTGAAGCTGGGTCAGGTCTGCCTTGCACGAGAACCTCTTGAGAGCTCGAATAAATAAGTTGCTTACAGCCCCAACTTGTATTCCCTGCCTTCTAACAAAGTTGCCAACTCTTTATAATCAAAATGAATCAAAGTGTGGTGGTAAAATTCTAACAAGATACATGGACTTGTGATGTGTGGGGATATTCAGTGTCTTCTGGGTGGGGCTGCGGCCCTCCTGAGATGTTGGGAGGGGGTCGAGTGGTAGAGTGCTGGCTAGCCTAGCTTTGGGGGTTCCATTGACCTCAGCAGCCCCAAACCCTTTTCATCACCATTGATCCTGCAGTCCCTCTGTAACAGAGCGAGCCTGGCTCCAGGTCTTCTTTCTCTAATAACCTGGAAGCGGAATGACTGCAACTTGTCGTGCCCAGGGCTGTCTGAGAGTTTGCCTGAGCTTGCCCTCTGCCCCCAACTTGGTGGAAGAGATGAGAGATGGCTTTGAGAGTTTGGATATTTCAGGCCAATTTGATCTGATTAAGTGCCTCTGTTAGATTCAGAGAATCTGGACTCTGCCGTGGCATAAAGTTAATTGCCTGGCCCTTGCGACTTGTGTGTCGTATCCTCTGTGCGTGCACAGATGAGCACACGTATCCCTGCTTTCTGGCTTCAGAAAGGGAAGGCTGTGGTGATCGGTCCTGAACTTGCACAGTAGGTCACAACCCCAAAGGTGGTGCCTTCAGTGACGGGGCTGTCAAGAAGAAGAGCCCTGTGCTCTGGCTGCAGAGAATGAAAGAAGAAACGCCTCCTGGCACTCTTGGTGAGGCCTGACATGGCCCATCACCCATCTAAGGAGCATGCTGGCGCTCTCTTCCAAAAGTGGTTTCCAAACTTCTAGGTGGCTGGAAGGCATGTGAGAGAAAGAGGCTCCTTGGAAAGCTGTCTCTTCCAAGGCAGTAAAGTTGCCACTCTTCAGTGATGTGCCTCTGGCATCAGTCACGGCCTCTGCCGGCCCTTGGCCCTGCTTTGGTGGCCACACACCCCCTCCAATGGCACATGTATTCCCTCCTGTCTCTTGGCCTTTCCTCTCACCTCACCTCATCTTCTGCTGTTTTAGGATAAATCTGTCACTTCAGTAGTTGGGGTGTTCAAGAAAAGCCTGTGGCAGTCATCCTCTCTCCAAAAAATGTAGTTTGTTTATTTTAATTTCACCAACATCTTGGGCAGATTTTAGAATGTGGTCCTGAGTGACAACTTTTTGATCCCCATATTTTTTTCTATTTAAAACGTTCTATAGGACTCAGTCCTGTCTTTCTCTCTATGACTTAACATTTTTTGAAACCACCAGACGGAGGGAGAGAGAAAGCATTAATAAAAATTTCAGATTGTGAAAAATGCTAGTTCTAAGTGTTCCTCCTCCCCTCAAAACATTTTTCTTTAAGTTCAATCTGTGTGTCAGTTTAGGTTGAGAAGGAACACTGGCCTTGCTATCTAACCACTAGACCTGATTGCTTCTCAGCCCCTGTAGCTCATGGCTTAAGCATCTTTGTGTATGCCTTTCTGTTAAAAGGCATACACAACCTAGCATGCAAATGCAAGTAGATAAATAGGGACCACTTTGGTGGGAAGGTAACAGCGTTCCGTGTCTAAGTCGCACTGGCCATGTGACCACGGAAGATTGTCTTTGGACAAACGCTGGCTCTATGGCTTGGAAACGGGGATGAGCACCGCCCCCTAGAGTCGAACATGACTGGACAAAAATTGTCAAGGGGAACCTTTATCTTTACCTTCTGTTAAAAGTAGTAGGAGGGGAGGCTTCTGACCGTAAGAGAAGCTCTGAAGCTCGATCAGGCCAGTGGTCGGTCTGCTCCAGGCCAGGATGGTGTCCCACTGTGGCCAGCCAGATGCCCTCATGGCAAGACCCCCCCCCCAAGCAAAAGGGTCTGAGCTGAGTAGCAGCCTCCTGTTCGTATTCCCGCAGCAGGGGTTGGTATTCAGAGCATACTTCCTCTTACACTGAAGGTGCTACATAGCCAGCTCATGGGACTGTTTCTGCTAGCAGAGAACTTGACATAGCTGTTGACACAGACAGCTTGAAGTCTGGAGTCAGTCTCAGCGCTCATAACCCTCGCATGACACGTGTCCTTTGATCAGAAGCCTCATTGCCCTCATGTCTGGTTTTGTTTGCCTTCGTTTGCATGGATAATTAACTGGGTATGCAACAGGCACCCACCCACTCACTCAGCAAAACTGCTGTGTTGTGCTGTGTTAATTAAAAATCTGCTGTTTCCTTGGGTCTGCTGGGTTTTGAGCCTAGATGGAGAAATTCAGTGTCTCAGTGATTTTTCTCGCACAAGGACTGAGTAACACTGAAATAACAGCTGGCCCTTCCTAACAAGAGGAGTGGGTGCACAAATAAGGTGCCACCAGCAATAGACCCCCCCCCCAGTAGTCTTTCCCCCATGAAATGGGAAATGGCATTGTTTTCTCATCATGCAAAATCTTTAAAATACAACATGGAGGTAAGGTGGTAAAATTGGGGGCTGGCTGGGAAAGCTGAATCTGCAGCACAAGCTGTGTGTAAATTTCCCACAAGCCAAGCCTAGTAACTCTTGCCATTCATGCACGTGATCATCCCAGTGTCCTGCCAAACGTTTGCGTGCCTCCCTGGTGTGGTTGCCTAAAGTTCGCAAGTAATGCAAAGTGTAGCCCTAACACTAAAGTCAATGGTTTTACTTTAGGAATGCATCTCGTCTTAAGAAAAATAACCCTTTGAAAGTAACATGCTAGTGTTAGGATCACTGCTTTAAAAATGTTATTGTCTAGATCAGTGGTTCCCAACCTTGGTTCCTCATATGGTCTTGGACTACAACTCCCAGAAATCCTGGCCAGCACAGCTGGCGGTGAAGGCTTCTGGAAGTTGCAGTCCAAGAACTGCTGGGAACCCCAGGTTGGGAACCACTGGTTTAGATGCAACAATTGGTTCATCTTCCTGTTTAATGGGCAGGTAATTATTTTAATGCATTACATGGTTTCCAGAGCCCCTTAGAGGCCTTGACATTGCCAGTTCTTCTGGGCAGGAGGAGGCAGATAGCGATGCCTTTTGTCATTGGCTCACAGCGGTCTCCCAAGGGACCAGATGTGGTCAGATGGGAGATTCTGTAAGGCAAAGTGGGCCTTTTCAAGAAATCTCATCATACTTCACGGTGGGCTCTGTTGGCTTGAGGTGATGAGAGTGGTACTTGCACAACATCTGGAGAGCCACATGTGGCTAGCCCTGTTGCAGAGGCCGCTCCAGCCCCTGCCCCCTTTCTCCAGAACGGCCCGTTTGCAGGCTGATGCCACACAGGCAGGCCTACTGCATGTGAGGGCAATCTGCTCCCAAGTTGTCAGGGTGTTGCTTTCTGCCTCTGTTTCCTTCCCGGCTTTGCTTACGTGACCTTCTGCACCGATTCTTAGCTGTACCTTGACATCCCTCAGGCACGCCTTTGTATCTGCTGTCTAAAAATATCCAGCTGGTAGGATTCATGATCCAAGATAGCTAATTGAAACCATTCTTCTCCACATTTTGGCAGATGATGCCTGCATCTTAAGCATTAATATCTATAAACTGAATAGTTAATGAATCTGGACTCTAATAATGAATTGGAAATGCTAAAATTATCAGGATGTGGAAAGGAGATTTCAGTCACTTTTGCTTATTAAAAGCCAAGCTTTGCTACTTAATGAACTAATCACCGGATTCGACCCCAAAGGAGTAGCTCAGATGATGGGGAGCCACTTCCTCCGTGCCAAGCACTCCCCTCCCTGAGACATTTTCTGAGTGCTCAGCCGGCCTAAGGGTGCCCTGCTGAAGCACAGGCTGGCTGCTGCCACCTCCACCCCCTTTTTTGCCTCAATGCAAAATGCAGCAGAGGCAGGATGCCCTGTTGGGCTGGGGCTGGTCTTTCTGCCATCTTGCCGTGTGGGGCTGGCCTCCCAAACCCCGACCAGAGAATTGGACCTTTATTGGGCTTTGGCAAACCTTTTCACAGACCAAAAGGTCAGTGTTGCATAGTTCTGCCACGTGTGGTGCCCAGTGGCCCAAGATCACCCTGGTCAAGCCTTCTTCCTCCCTCTTGGACTGAGGCTTGGGTGCCCCTTGGGAAGTCTGGCACTTCCTACCGTATGTAATTCCTCCATCCGTCAATTTCCTAATGTCTCTTCCCCCTTCTTTTCATCTCTCCACTACCTTTGGCTATGTTTGACTAGCTTGGAAACCTGGAGAATACCCAAGCAAATGTGAACTGGACAGGCTTGGGGTGTACTTGAACGCTCTCTCCCTCCCCTGTGCATTTTGAGTCTTTTCCATAGCGCTAGAGCAGCCAGAGCTGGACATTGACCTATAATTGTCTAGAAGAGTTATGGTTTATAGAACTGCACCCTGCTTCCCCACGTGGAGGTGGGCTCTTTCCTGTCCCGGCACATTCCTGTTTTCCAGCAGCATACCCTGGGTCCTGGTGGAGGGATTTGCAGTTAAGCAAGGAACTGGTTTCTGAGGCACCTGTTCAGCAAGAGTCATGCAACTTTATTGTCTAAAAGCTAACAGCCTGGAATGTGGAAGGTGCAGCTTCGGTGCATGCGGGAAGCAAGGAGGTGGTTCTGCCCCTTTCTGCTTATTAAGGCAGCTGTTAAGACACAAGAATATAAGAGCCCTGTCTGGAAAAGAAAGTGTCACCTAATCTGGCCGTGAAGAACTGGCCGGAGTTCCCTTCCTGCTCTTCTGTGACCTTGACTGTGAGCGTCGGAAAAGGAGAAGGGCTGGATGACTTTGAAAGGCTTTAGGCCATTGATTCCCAACCTTGGGTCCCCAGATGTTCTTGGACTAAAACTCCCAGAAATCCCAGCCAGCAGAGCTAGCCGTGAAGGCTTCTGGGACTTTTAGGCTAAGAACATCTGGGGAGTCAAGGTTGGGAACCACTACCTTACACTGAAAGTCTGTGCAGTTTGTTCAGAGACAATTCATGACGACTTCTGTGGCACTTATCCAAGAAGTGCGTTTGTGGGTTTGCGTCTTTAATGTGGTTTTTTAAAATCGTCTAATTGGTTCTAAACCACCACCAGTTTTGGCTTAGGAGGACTGGTCTCAGACATGTTCCGTTGGGATCTGCGCTCTGCACATGCACTGAAGGAGGCTTCACCTTATAAGTAGGTTGTGCTGAGCTCATGGCTCCCAACCAGGCTGTATGGAGGCTCCCACCTGATCGAGCGGTTGTTACTAATTACATGAGGTCTGCTCTTCTGGATTGCTGGTTCCTAGAGGTCTGATCCTGTAGCCCACCCAGCCTGGCATCCTGCTTCCCAGTTTGCCCTGAAAGGAAGGCTCACAAATGAAGCAAGAGGGCCAAGAATTCATTATAAGCTCCCAGCATCAGGTATGCAGATGCACGGGAGGAGGACTCGTGTACACGTCATGGCTGATTTCTGCTAACCCTTGCCTCCTCCTTGAGCTGTGTCTGCATTATAATATAGGGTATTTGAGGAAATTAAGATCCCTCAGATGTACAAAAGACGTGTTCCTGTTAAAGCTGGAAGCAGGTAGATTGTGGTTTTTTTTATTTTTAACTTGGACAAAAAGTGTCTATTTCTGATATTAGGGAAAGAAAGGTCTCCTTGAGGATCAGAGGCTGCTAATCTTGGTCTCTTTGGAGACCCATGTTCTCTCTCTCTCTCTCTCTCTCTCATTCTCTTGTCCCCATTGTTTGGTATTTGCTGTATTTGGGTGTTCCCCCTGAAGAGCAGGAGTGGTGAGGAGGGGACGGGACAGGCTCCTAATTTTTTCTCAGTTAAGTGGAGAAACACGGTTGTCCCGAAATGTTGCAAACAGTTCAACGTTCACATCCCAAGCAGGCAGAACAGTTTGCTCTCCCTTGTGTTGTGTTTTAATGTTGCCTCTACTTGTTTGTTCTCCTCCCGTCTTCCGCTGAGCTCAGGGTGGGGTATATCAGGAGGGGGGGGCTACCCCACTTAATCCTCCTAACAGTCCCACTTTATTACACTCCTAACAGGTGTGGCTCAGGCAGTGACTGGCCCAAGCTATCCCACTGAACTGGTCTCTCCAGTTGGAGTCTAACATGTTGGCTCCTACACCCACCCACCCCGGTCCCCTGCCCTAGGCAGCTTGCTGTTCTGTAGCTGACAGCCAGTCCTCTATGGAGCACCGCTGCACCCAGGGGTTCGTATGTGTATGTGCTGTGGAAATCACTAATTATACACAACAGATACTGATAATTAACAAAGATTTAATTATATTAAATTATGATTGATATTTGACAAGAAAAAAACTTAGGAAAACAGCTATAACCTTTTAGTTATTTTTAAAGCTTACAAAGTTAGGGGTGGTTTGGCACAGAAGTAAGATGGAGTCTGGGGATTTGCACAGGCTGCTAGCCTGTGCGGTGTAAGAAGCAAGACATGGACAGATCTTTGCCCTCTCGGTGAGTTAGAACCTGTTGTTAGTGTTGCTGTTGAGTCGCTAAGTCGTGTCCGACTCTTCGTGACCCCATGGACCAGAGCACGCCAGGCCCTCCTGTCTTCCATGGCCTCCCAGAGTTGGGTCAAATTCATGTTGGTCACTTCGATGATGCTGTCCAACCACCTCGTCCTCTGTCGTCTCCTTCTCCTCTTGCCCTCACACTTTCCCAACATCAGGGTCTTTTCCAGGGAGTCTCCTCTTCTCATGAGATGGCCAAAGTTTTGGAGCCTCAGGTTCAGGATCTGTCCTTCCAGTGAGCACTCAGGGTTGATTTCCTTCAAAATGGATAGGTTTGTTCTCCTTGCAGTCCAGGGGACTCTCAAGAGCCTCCTCCAGCACCACAATTCAAAAGCATCAATTCTTTGGTGGTCAGCTTCCTTTATGGTCCAGCTCTCACTTCCATGAGTTAGAACCTAGAGCTAACCAATAAGAGCTGGGTAGTGGGAGAGACTCTCGAGGGTCATAAGGAGTCACTTCTTCCCATAAGTAAAGATGGAACCCGCTGCCTCAGGAAGTACGGGGATGGCTTTAAAAGGAGGCAAGGCAAATTATTTTATTTTACTATTTATTTATTTAACATATTTTTGCGCCCCCCCCCTTGCGCCCTGTGGATGCTGGAGGGCATGCTGTTCTGCTTCCTCCTGCTCTTCGGCTTACCTGTTGCAGGAGGGGCACAATTGGCCACAGAGGGGAAGAAGTGCATGACTTGGGGGGGGCGCGTTTGGCCTGATCCAGCAGGAGGGGCTTCTCTTAGGCTTTTCTGCATCTTGTTTGCTTGCGGGCTTCTGTTTCAGCTGAACTGCTTTGTCATGAGGTGCCTTCTCAGCCAGAGCTGGCTGCCTTCTTGGTTCCCTTGTCATGAAGGTGGGGCAGGGGACTGGAGGTGGCTGCCATGGATGGCCCTTCTGAAGCCCTTTTCTGTTTCCTTTCTCTGGTTTCTCCTTCTGCAGGCAAAAGTGAAGCTCTTGCAGGGTTATGTCCTAGATCTGACTGACCAGAATGACATCTTGATCCAGGCGGTGGAGGAACTGGAAAGCCGAACAATTGAGCCGGTGAAAATGGCGGCTGTGGAGTCTGATTATCAGGTGGGGCACAGTCTTGGAAATGCAAGGGTTCCTCGCTTGATGGAATGAATCACTTGGCCACCCTGTTTTGCCCAGGACACTTTGACATTAACCCAAGCACCACTGTATTAACCATAGCACACAAAGTGTCCCATTTTAAATCATACTGGGTCTGTTCCCACCCATTCCCGCCCTCTCTTCGGATACCATTCTTTTCTGGCTCCAGCGTTGCAAATCTTTCCACCCCCTGCCTCTGCTATCTCTGCCTCATTCTCTTTCCCTCTCTTTTGGTTGCTGGACCTTCAATGGAAATAATGCATGGGGTCTCAAATCATCCTCCTTATTGGGAGATAGAAGATGCCCTGGACAACACAGGGCATTTAGTTCAGTTGCATTTGAAAGAGGTTCATGCAGAAGCCTGCAAATGACATATTGCTTAATCTAAGAACAGTTTTCCTTCATTGAATCTTTGGGATTTGATTCACAAATCTCAACAAACATTAAAGCATGGTGGATCCAGTAGACTGCATATATATTTGCATCTTCAAAGTGATTTTGATAAGGCCCTCATCAAAGGCTTCTGAGTAAACTTAGCAGTCATGAGATAGGAGCATAAGGTCACTCACGAACCAAGATTCAACTAAAAAGCCGAAAACAGGATGGGAAAACCCAACAATTTCACATTAGAGGGAAGCAAGAAGTGGGATTTCCTAGACGGAAGGAGATTTATGTCACTGACTCTCCAAGATCTGATGTCAGGACTGAGCAGTGACATCGCTCAATTGGCAGGTGGCATCAAATTATTTAAAGCGACATAAGCCTTTATAGGCCACCAAAAAATAAAAAAGGCCCCTGTTCTCCCTCCAAATTGAGTGAAGGGCCAGTAAAGGGGCTAATGCAGTACAATGTACTGAAGGGCAAAGTCACACGCTTTGGGACAAAGTCATCTCTGCTGCAAGAGGCTTAGAAGGCAAACACTCTCTCGGGGAGGATCCCGAGACTGTGCTACAGAATTCAGTGAAAGTGTCTGCCTGCAGCAGCTGGGAAAAGGCCAGTTCTGTGTTGGAAATGGTTAGGGAAATTCGAATGTCTTCACAGAAATGGGTGGTGTGTGACACCTCTTGGAAGGCCGGGCGTGTGTTTCTGGCTTCCTCTGTTCCTGGAACCTGTAAATTCCAGGGACAGGTGACCGGCTCTTTGCTCCACCTGCTTGCTCTCGGCCTCACAGAATGGCGCGAGCGGTCCGTCTGGTGGGGACCGAACACCGTCCTTTCAGGAAATGCTGTGCTCACTTCAGTATAACCCTTGGTACCGAATTTACTCCTAACCTTTGTCCTTGGTTTGGTGTTGCCAAAGGATGTACAGTATAGCTTGGCTCTGAGCATTATGGGGTCAGAGGAGGAGAAGTGTAGGTCTCGCTCAGAAAGCCAAGGAAGTGTGTTTTTGGCTGACCGTCTGGACCCCATGCACACCCACGCCCAAAGTCTCTGTGCTGTCGATGGGAGGTCTCCATCAGGTTATTTGGAAGATGGGCTGTAGTGGCTTGGTACTTCTGGACGCCTCAACATCATTTCCTCTTTTCTTGAAGTTGGAGCCCTTTTTAATTTGGCCTGAAGCAGGTTGAATCCCAACTTACTTTTACTTATTTACCCTGCGTGACCAATTGGGGAGAAGCAGAGGAACTTGGTCTCAATGGATTTTTTCTACCCCCACCCCCCCGCCACCCCGCCTTTGAATTCTTGCAGTACTCAGGAAGATGGCAGGGCCTCCTTCTCCTGAGAGGGAAAGGCAGGGTTAACATTTGTTTATCTCCTTTCAAGTCTTTTAACATGTTCAGCATGAGGCTTTGGGGCGATGAGAGGCAGCAGGGCTGGGCGTGGGGCAAGGCGAGCTGCCTGTTCTGCCTTTGCAGGCCGAGACACCCACCCACCCCCAGCAAGGAGCAGGGCTGCGTCTTGTGTGCCTGCCTCCACCCTTCTGGCCCCCACGGCCACCTCCACTTGCAAAGAGGGGATGATGAGCGTGGCCTGCCCGAGAGGAGCCTCCTTGCCCCAGCCCAGGGGCAGCCATTAGCCCACTCTCTTCCCGGCGACCTGGGTGTTTGCTTTGGTCTCTCGCAGTCCAATCCGTGTCGCTTGCCTGTGTGTTCCCGCATGCAGAAGGCAGGGTGCGCAGGCGTGCTTCACAACAATGGCTCTTCCCTTCACCCAGCCTGGATGGCGAGCACTGGTGGGCTAACAGAGACCCCTGCTGGGCAATGGTGGGAGTCGCAGCGGATGGCCAGCGCCGTCCTCTCTGTGCAAATCCCCTCGCAGGTCCAGGGCTGATTCCAGTGTTCGGCGAAGTGGAGGGATGCTGTGCAGGACCGCAAGAGGGCAAGACACACCTGTACGAAGTGGCGAGCGGACTCAAGGCAGAACGGCCCCCTTCAGGGACGGCTTAAGTCTCTTGGACTCTGCCGTGCCTTGCTCACGATGGGCCTCCTCGGGAGGATGGGCGGGTCCCGCCCTGGACGGGCCTCCAGTCCAGAGGGGGCCCAGCGTGCTGAGTCCGTGAGCCCGGCTGAGTGGAGGCTGCTTTGGTCCTTAGTCGTTCCCTCCAGTCTGTGGCTGGAAGCGAGGAGATGCCCGGTGGGCTTCTCAGCCCCACTGGTGTGCCCCATGCGCCTTAAGCCAGGAGTGGTCCTGTGGCCAAAGGGGTCTTCCCCTCACAGTGGAGCCCCACAGAGTGCCGGGCGGGTGCTCCGAGCAGCTCTCTCCCAGGCGTGTGGTTCCCAGGAGAGGGAGGAAAGCCGAAGTGCCCTTCCAGGGTGTTCTGGATGGATGGATGGTTCCTCCCCAGGCGCTGGGGAGATGGCGGCGGGGAGGGGGGGGAAAGGTCCTCTCCAGCCCAGTTTGCCCCTCTGGCCTAAGTAAAGGGGGGGCTGGGGGTGTGACAACCGAGCGGCCCTCATGGCTGAGGATCTGATTGGAGTCGGGGAGAGGCAGAAATGCCATTTGGCCTAAAATTGAAATCCTCTGATAAGGAATTCAGAAGCAGCTGCCTCCACCGCGGCCTCGTTCGCTCGGCAGCCAAGTAATCATATGCGCTTTAATAATCTTTCTTTTACAGGAGTGTGTTGCCAGGGTAACGGAATGCAAGCAGCCGAACAGCACCTTGCCGATCTCAAAGGCAAATCTGCCAAAAGAGATTCTCTGCTTGCTCGTCCCACCCCCACCCCCCCGACATCCTCTTTGCAGGGTAATGATGGTGCTTATTTTTCATGGGCTGATTTCATAATCGCCTGGAAGCGTCCCTTTCTCCCCATTTTCTTTCTTTATGTCTGAGGATAGTCTGTAGCCCATGCCTGGAAGCATCCCAGCCAAGGAATTGTGGGGGGGGGGGCGGCATGTGAGGGGGAAGGGAGGGGGGCTTTGGGGCTGGGGGGGAGGAGGGGGAGGGTCCTTGAGATTTGCTCTGCTCTGCTTTGCCTTTCCGGGACAGCTTGGCCCAACCAAGGTGATCTGTGTGTTTGTGTGTGTGTGTGTGTCAGAGAGAAGAAGTGGGTGAGGAACTGATTGCGCTAATTGGAAATTATGGGCTGGTTGCATATTTTGTGGGTTGTGAGCATGGCAGGGGAGGGTCTTCAGAAGAGGGCAAATCGAATCACCGTCAGTAGAATAATGAGCCCCCCGGGCCATGAGCTGGGCAAAGGACAGCCGCCTCCTCGAGTGTTTCTTATAATGGATTCTGCTCTCTTGCTGGAAAGGTGACATTTGCCCTTCCTGGCCCCTTCCCCCCTACCCCCCCCACCCCCCACCCCTTCAGACTTGCACTGCCTGATTAGCTGATCTGGGAAATTGGCTGATTTAAAAAACATTAAGAGTGTAAGTTCCTGGAGCTGTCTGTGAAGCTGACAGGAGGGCCCTTCCAGCCGCTCTAAGTCTTCCACCTGCTGTCTCCCATGTCAGGGCTGAGCTGGACTCTTGACACTGCAGACTCATCAAGAAGGGTTCGTTGCCCCCCTGATTTCCCCCCCCCCCGAACAGCCAGTTCAGGAACACCGAGCCTTCCTGGCACCCTGGAGGCTTTGTGAAGAATGGTGGGTTACCAGCACAGGCAGAACGGGGGGGGGGCATGCTCCTTGCGGCTACCCGTCTCTCTGCCCTGCAAAGAAACCTCTTCGGAGAGCCCAACGGGCAGAGCCGTGGAGGCTGGGCAGGGAGCAAGGAGAGTTTGGAAGGAAGGGGGGCGGCTGCTGAATCGGGGTCCCTCCCTACTTGGTACTCTTGGCACGGGGCTCCCCGTAGGTTACTCACACACCTCCTGCCAGTGTGGCTTCAGCTTCCGATCATAGTGAAGCTTTTCTGGGTGAAGACATTGGGCTTGCAAAACGAGGGGCGAGGACAGTGAGGGAGGAGAGCCGGTGAAGGCGAGGAAAGCGAAGAATTGCTGTTAGCAGAGTGGGAAATGCTGCAAGAAGGTGGCCCCTGAGGGCCGGGAACTCCAGGGACCGGGCAGGTGAGACCGAGCCCTGGGACTGAGGGCAGGTGAGGCCCAGCCACAGAGGGGAGTCCGCCAGAATGGCGGGATGGCAGAAGGCGGCCGGACCAAGCAGCAGTGAGATAGCGGAGGCTGGCTGGGCACCTGAGGAGGACAGCCAAGCCCCCGTTGCATGGAGCACTTCCTTGGCCAATGGGGCCACACCTGCACTCCCTCGGGCTTAGCGCTGCTTTCACATCGTTGGACCTAGTTCTTTCTTAGAAGGAGGCTGATGCTCTGGGACCTGGCTGCTTGTGCCCCCCCCCCCTTGAGGTCAGGCAGGCGGGCTCCTGGGACAGGAGGCTTCCCAGGAAGCCTGCCTCCGTCAGCCAGGGCGGTATTTGATGGCAGGAAGCTGATTGTCTTCCATGGTGGCTTATACAGGCTTCCAGGAGGGAAGGATGGAGTCACTCCCATGATTTGCTGAGCGTGACTGCCGGAACCCGGAAGCACTAGGAAATCACAAGGTAGCATCGGAGAGCCTAGGGAGAACGGATGGCCATCTCTCCCAGCCCGCCCCAGGTAGAGGAGCCTGGGCTTGACAAAGGGTCAGATTCTGTCCCCATCCAGATGCGTCTACCTTTTTCCTCGGGAGCAAAACGAGTCCAGGCGAATGGTGCCACGTGTTGAAAGGAGCCCCTTAAAAATGGAGCCGCCTCCGTTGCAGCTCTCTGAGAAAAGGTTTTACAGCGGTGACAGAGGGTCCCTCCAAATCACCCACCCTGTGGACCGGGCAGGGTCCAAAGACCTGGCTGGATTTTTAATCCTCTTCCTCTCAGAATAGCAGGGCTGGAAGGAATCCTGTGGGTCCTCAGGTGCAGCCTCTGTTCAGGAAGGCCCCGTGGGGGGGGGGGAATTGAACTCCAGAGGCTTAAGAGAGCTCCTTCCCCCCTTTCCAGCTTTCCCTTCATGGCAAAGCTCCAAAAGCCATTTATCTCCAACTTCTAACATTCTAGGTATATAAAATCCTAGAGCTTGTGGTATTTGGAAATTATTTATGGGTTTTCATTTTAAAAAGAAGAGCAAGAGACACAAAACTTTTTCCCCTACCTCTTTCTCTCTCCTGCTCCCCTTTTCATTCCGTGTCCCCACAGAGGAGTTTAATTTTAAATGACAAATGTTGAAATTAGAGACCATCGAGAAAATCCAATTTGGTGAGGAGTTTTAAAAATCCCATAATAAACGCAGAGTGAAATGTATGATTTAATGTGGGGCACCGATGGCTGCTATTATGTGCTATTAGCAAAGCGGGGCTGAGAGGGAGCCTTTATCGCTGGCTGAGGCCGGCCAGCCCTGGTTTTCCTTCTGCTATTGATTCGTAGCCGCTTGTCATAATGACATCGGGAAGCAATGAATGGAAGATTTGCTTTTGATAGGATGGGAGAGGGGGCTGCGAGGAGGGAGGGGAGCAAAAATTCAGCAAGTTTTCTATCTCTTCTGCCTGATTAGATTTTTTTCCCCTCCCTTCTTTTAAGAGCTTTCACATTCCAATAAAAATGCTAAACCAGCTCTGAAGCAGAATTGTTAGGGAGTAAATAGCTCATTGCTTTTAAAGGTGTGTGTGTGTGTGTGTGTGTGTGTGTGTGTGTGTGTGTGTGTGTGTGTGTGTGTGTGTGTGTGTGTGTGTGTGTGTGTGTGTGTGTGTGTGTGTGTGTTGGGGGGGAGAGCAGTGGCGACACTCTACGGCTGTGCCGCTCTTACCGCGTTTGAATCTGAAGAATGCTCCTCTGATTGTGAAATGGAGGCGGCCGATTGCCGGTGGCAGTTTCGCAGGCAGCTCTCCTAGCCAGGAGATGGAGACGCTGCTTGGAAAGTTGCCTTGGGAAACGGACTAGGAGGGCCTTCTTTCTGATAGGGTTGGGCAGTTTGCAAGACTTGTGAACGCACTGCAGGAAATTAAAATCGCTGGAGAAAATTCCCCCGCTTACTTAAGGGAGGGGGGAAGGAAATCAAGAGATCGTGGCACCAGTGGCTGTGCTTGCATCTTGATAAGCAAAGCTGCACCTGCTGTTTGGACAGGAGCCGCTTTCGGAGATGCATGCCTGCTGTCAGGATGTGACCAGGGACTAAGGATGGCTGCACGGTGGTTGCCCTTTATTCCCCTGTCCACATCAGGCAAGCAAGTGAGTGGGGTGTTGTGCCAGAGAAGGATCCAAGATACTTAAGGCAGCCTTGCAAACAAACAAACACCTACCCCCCAAGAAAAAACCCAAAAGGTGGGAGAATGAGAACAGAAAGGAAAGACTCCCCAGAATTAAACCACGGAATGCCCTGTGCTTAGGAAATAGAGATGGCTGCCTGTTTGAACGGTGGGATCTGCCTGGGGATGATGGGGTTGCTGCTGCAGGAGGAAGCCCAGCAAGAGGAGAATTCTCTTCTGTCGCCCTACGCAGCAGCAGGGCGCTTGGTGTGACCCTGTGGCGCATGGCTGGTCAGTCAATCCAGCATTTCTATTCTGATCTTTGTTCCTGTTCACGTGGGTTCCTTTGCCAATGTTATAAATGAAAATGCCCCGAGATGACCAAGAGAATCAGTTGGCATGGATGGCTACAGAAACAGAGTGGTGACCAGCACTTGCTGTTGTGCCACCCACGAGAAGGCACAAAACGGGAGGCCCGTAAGCAGGGAAGGACCCTATAGGGGGCTGACTGAAGGAGAATCCCTGGTGAGAAGTAAGAGCCACCCGGGGTGCTCCCGGATGCTTTTAAAGCGGAGTGGCCCAAGTGGCCCAAGTGGGAGGTTGCCAGGCAGAAAGGCCTCTGGTGCAAGAGGGGGCAGCCGGGGCAAGAGCCGGGCGCCAGAGGGAGGGCGAAGAGCAGAGGGTGAAGAAGAATGGAGGTGAGAGGCAGGATGCCCAAGGCGGGAAGGCAGGAAAGAGAAATCTCTGACTGGTGGGCGGTGAAGATAACAAGGAGCACGAGGGCTGGGGGCGGCGGGCACAGCCGGTCAGACAGTTTCAGTCTTCTGTGCGCCATGGCAGCTCCCAGGAAGGACAAATGTTTTGGCCCTGGGATGCTGGGACCTGCCAGGTTTGATGAAAGGCGACCATTTGGAAAGATTCCAGGCTTCGAAGCCAAGAGCACAAGAAAGGCCGCAATGGCGACCTGTTGCTGGAAGGGGCTGGGAGGAGGCAAGACGGAGGGAGCCCCTGAAATTTCTGATGGTGTGAACCTCCAGTTCAAATGCTCTGCTTCTTGTGCTGTACCTTTTGGTGCCACCTTGGACAGAAGGGTTGGCAAGAGAACGAGTGTGTTGTGTGTGGAAGTAGAACTGGGAGGGCTTAGGTCCAAAGCCCCCCTCAACCATGAAGCGCTTTCCTACTCAGCCCAACCCCTCTTGCCCAGTGGTTGGGCTACAGTGCGCGGCAGGGCAGAATGTGTGCGTGGGCCACTTTGAGTCCCTGGAGGGAAAACGTGAGATGCCGGCAGACTCGCTCTTGAGGGCTAAATAAATGGGACCTCTTTAGTGCTGGGATGCTGTAGCTGTTGTTGAAGTCAAATGTAGTTTAGAAAACAGAGTAATAAGGTATTGGGATACTGGAGGGATCCCAAAGACTCTCTTAATAGTAGTAGAAGCCGGTGGGGTCTCCCAATGAAGAAGACTGGTGGGAGGTTTATCTCGTGGTGCCTAGTTAACCTGTGGGATTCTCTGCCACAAGATGTGCTGGTGGCAGCCAACATAGCTAGTTGTGAAATGTGACCGGGTTCTCAGTAGCTCCTATTCATGGTGATGCCACTTTCCGGCTCAGGGAAATATGTCTTTTTATGTCTGCCACTGGGGGACAGAAGTGCTGGAAGGATTCCCATCAAAGTGTCTAGCCATTGTGGAACCTGAGTTGTTGACCAGAGCAACTTTGGGTCTGATTCAGTTGCACTGTTCTTGTTTTCTTATGACCTATTGAAGGTGAGATGATCGTCAGAGAGAGATTCTGTAATTGATAGTGAGGATTTTGCCATTTATAGCTTTATTTCACTCTGATGTACATTGGGTTGTACATTGATGTACAACCCTGTAAATCTGCATAAAGACCTAGGCTGAACATGGAAGTGCTTATGCCTGTATATTTGGGATCCACACGGAAAATGTATACACATAGCCATTCACAGGTATGTGTCTCCGCCTAGCTGTTTTTGAAGAAATCTCCATGATCTTTCTAACCGTTGAGTCTGTCCCCAGCCACCTTGGGTCCTTTTAAGGAGAAATGTGGGGGTAAAATATATATATATATTTTAAATAAAGAATACATTCACATCAGTAGAACTTGCCTGGAAGAATAACTTCATTCATGCTGAATTGACATGTGGTTGAGAGGGTGTGATGGGGTTTGTCTAGATTGTGCAACGGGTGGGTTTGATAGGCACCTTGATCTCTTGTATCATAAAGACTCAGTTGTCGACACTTATACCTAGTTGGCCTCAGTTAGTCTTGTCTAGGGCACGTAAGAGAGAGCATCTCATGGGTAATTGGCCAACTCACATACGCAGACAACTGGAACTTAGGAAATGCATTGTTTGAGTCCCTTGTGTGCTTTTGGATCTTCCAGTCAATGTGAAAAGGACAAGATACACAGCAGTATCCTGTTACGGATTGCCGTGCGTGATATTGGCATCCAAGAGAAAACTGGACAACTTTCTGTCCGATCTGCTCTGATTTGGATTCCTGCCTTGAGCAGGGGGTTGGACTCGATGGCCTTAGAGGCCCCTTCAAGCTCCCTGGTTCTAGGATTTGATAACCCTTGACAGGGTATTTGCCATAAGGTTTCTCGAAATGTGTGGGACAGAAGAAGTAGCGGGGCCGTTGCTTTATAATAGAGAAACTTGGAAATGAAACCTGATTAAACGTTCCGGACAGCCAAAAAAGAGAATTACCACAGTAAATTAAAATTACCGTCTTTTTCGCTCTATAAAACGCACCTTTCAATAAGACGCACCAATTTTTTTAGGAGAAGAAAACAGGAAAATATAATCTGTTTTCTTCGCTCCATAAGACACACAGACTTTCCACCACCCCCCTGTTTTGTGGGAAAAAAGTGTGTCTTATGGTGCGAAAAATGCGGTAGTTCATTTGTGAATTTGATTCCTTCCATGAGATGTGGTGATCACCACGAGTGTAGGTGACTTTCAAAGGACACGAGACTTGTTCTTGGAAAAGAATGGCAAGTCAGGCCCTCCAGCAGAATATCTCACTCATGTTTCCAGCCACTTCTGATTGGCACGTTGTTTTTTTAAAAAAAAAAATTTGGCAGTTGAGTTGGGTGGACGCTTTTCTGCCCAAACCCGG
This sequence comes from Pogona vitticeps, assembly GCF_051106095.1. Taxonomy (NCBI): domain Eukaryota; kingdom Metazoa; phylum Chordata; class Lepidosauria; order Squamata; family Agamidae; genus Pogona; species Pogona vitticeps. The sequence continues at coordinate 2,423,013 of NC_135792.1, forward strand.
CTTAACTGAAGTCTTTGATTTATGCATTGTTCCCCATGAGCAGCTCTCATGCCTGCCCTTGGAGACATCTTAAAGTAAGGTTTCTGAACCAGGAAACATGATTCTATGTGATCTTGGGGTACCCGTTTTCGCTGATCCTTGCCTTTCTTTTTCCTGCCACTTTCCCTGGCACCTTGTGGTCACCATACTCCCCTGTCTTTCAATAGTTGTGCTGTTGACGAGTTGCTGGGTTGTTGGACGTTCACTTCTCAAACCCCACCACCGGTTGTTTCTTAAGAATTTTCACAATCATGCAAAAAACAAAAAGCAACTTGCTCACCAGCATTTTCTTTTTTTAATTATTTCTTTCCCTGCTATGTTGTGTTTATTTTATTCTTATCTGCCTTACGGTTTTTGTATATGGAAATTCAGATGGAAAGGATCCTCTAAATTAGTAAACAGCTCACTCTCCTTGGGCGATGAAAAACTCTGTCCCCACTTCAAAGAGGGCAAACCCGTGTTGTCCTTCCTGCATGTTCCCCGACCCAGCCCCTTTCTCTCTCTCGCTTGGAAGGCCCAGGCTCTGATGCTTTCCTGGGAAAGTCCTGGGTTCAGTTCCCTCGCAAGGAGCAGGAGATAGGGAGGACAGCTCCATTGAACCTCCTTTGAATCTGGAGAAGAGCGGCCAGTTTGCATGGATAATCCAGGGCCACTAGTAGCTTAACCGAGTCAGAAGCAGCAGGCATCCTGTGCTCCTTCCCTCAGGGAGCTTAGAGCAGGGTCGGAGAGGGGTGCCCCACTGTTTCCGACTCACAGCAGCCCCCCCCCCGGCCCCAGCAGCAGCTTCCTGGCTCGGTGGGGCTTTGAACCGGGGGCCGGCCCTTCCCACTGCCTCATGCTGGCACGTGGGGGCCCTCCTGAGCTGGCTGTATAGATTGATTTTTAGATGATCAGGATTTATACTTCCTTCTTCATTATTCCCTTGTAATCTTTCTGGCTCTTTCAAAACGGTGTGGTAGAAATAAATCTCATAATCTTGATCGCTTTGAAAGAGGGCCTGTTGCTTTCCTCCCTACTGCTGCCATCGCTTCGGTCTTTCTGAGGCCATTTTTAAGTGTTTGTGGACTGTCCACTGGAGGAAATTTTTTTTTCCTATTTTTTTAATGTTAAAGAAAATTGGCTGTATAGAGTCGAGCCCTTACCATCCCCTCTTCTGTGTGGAATACCTGTCTCTTCCTCAAGAGCCAAATACAGTGTGAGAGGCTGGGGCAATTAACCCAGCGGGGATCCGGCGAGGCCCTTCCTGCCAAATCTTGTGACCGACTGTGGCGAATGGCTTGATGCGGCTCTCTGCGTCTTCCTGCCCACAGGCCCTTTGCCTCTTTCCCCTTGGGGTCGCCTAGAGGGCTGCAGAACAGGCCCCCGACCGCCCTCTCTCCAGGGGACGGGTCTTCCTGCCCACCACGGGGACCATCCCCATGCCTTCGGACTGGCCACCTCTCCCCTCCCTTTCCTCCCATTTGAGGTAAGGTCATTTCTGGGGACATTCCATCGGTGGATCTGCCTCCCCCCCCCCCGCCTTCCTCTTTCTCAAGACTCTTATTTCAGCTATGCTTTGCGCCCCAATAGGGTCATTATGCTTTTGTAGATCATTAGGGCTTCATGAGGAACAGCAGCGACATCTGCATGTACCGCAGCGCTACGGACACTCAGAAAACGACCCACAAAGAGGAAGAAAGCTCGTTTGCTCCTTCTGACTGCCTTCAGCGCCCAGTGCCGCCACCAACATTATCATTATCAAGTCTCATACCGTGCAGAATCCGTCCGTCCGCCCCCCATCATACCAGATTATCTGAATATTCATAGTCACCGACAGCAAAAAGGTGAAGTTGGGGCAGAGGCAGAAGAAGGCAACAACGGCATTAAATCCCGCCCCCCCGTCCCGGGAAGTTGTGCTTTTGACCCACGGCACCCTCCAGCCGTTGAGCCAGCAGGAAGGCTCCAAACCAAGTGCCTTCAGTGGAGCAGCCCCAGAGAGAGGGTCGCCCGGCTGCTGCCCGAGCAGGACTGAGCGCCTCTGTTGAAGGGAGGAAGAGGAAAGCCCCCAATTAAGATGTGGGGCATGTCCAGGAGCCACAAAAGACCCCCTGTCTTCAGCCACGGCCGCGGCCACCTTCCTTTCCCGGCCGGCCGGTGCCCTGGCAGAAAGAGCCCAGCCCGGGAGCGGTTGATGAATTGCTCAAGTGGGAGCCCCAGAAGAAAAGCCAGCCAACATGCACGGGGGGGGGGGGAGAGAGAGACAGAGGAGCCAACTGTTTGCTAATTAGGGCGGAGGGGGCGGAGGGAGGGGCTCTCGTTCCGGCACAGACGATGTCCTTCCTCCTGCTTTTGTTTTGCCTTCCTGGGGGCTCCATGATTAACGTGAACCCCAAAGGGCGGCGTCTGTGAAGATGCAGACCGATCTGCCAAGGCATCCTTCCCCCAGGAGTTGCTCTCCTTCCATTCCACTGGAACAGGCGGTGATGATGTTCTTCACGGCGGCAGGTGCCAGGCTTGGCCCCAGTCTCCCCACTGTAATGCCCCACTGCTGGAATGGGTGGAGGGGGGGTTGCCTTGCCCCAGGTTAGATCCTGCTTCCAAAGGGTCCCAAGCAGGAGGCAGCCTGAAGTCCCGCTTCTGGTGTCTCTCGTCATGTGGCTCCCCCCGCCGCCTCTCCCCTCTCTTGGCTCTCTGTCCCACGGTAGCTTGCCTTAATGATATGCAAATGAAATATGCATAAAACCATGCTACTGTCTGATGATTAAACACTGGAGACATGCACAGGGCTGCCTCGCTGCACGACACTGGTGGTAATCTTCCTTGAACATCCACTTTGCAGAGTTTGGAAAATCCAAGCGGTGGGCAGTAAGCGCAGAGGAGTGAGCAGGCAGGGGTGGGGACCCAGCACCCATCTCCATTCCATGCTGCTCCCCATCCAGAAGAGCGGGGGGGCACCCCACCCACCCTGCCTGCCTGCCTGCTCTCTTTTGTAATCCAGGCACGCGCGGCAGCACCAGGGCGATTAACAGAATATTCCCTCCTTTTCTTTTAATGTTTCAAAGCTCATTAGCAAAATGATTATTCCTCATTAGCCATGAAAGCTTATTCATTCGAAGAACAAAAAGAGAGAGAGAGGTGCCCAAAAGATGCCAGCGCTGATAATCCTGATCGCTGCTGCTTGGCAGTAAATCCCGTGCCAGCATTTACCAAGCAAAAGTGATGCACGCCAATTCCCGTTTTTCTCTTCCGAGATTTTTCTTTCTTCCTTTTTTTCACAAAGAACGAAACAAACCCCGTTAGCGTGTTTTGTAAATTCCTCTTAAGCAAGAAGCCCATTAATATTCCTGTGGCATGACTTTGTTTTCGTGTCTTCTTCCTTTTGTCTCCAGCGCCCGTCCCTGGCTCTGCGCCCGATGCCAGCTGAATGCCTTCCAGGATCCACAGCAACTCCGACCGTGTAAGTAAGCAGCTGCGTCTTTCTACAAGGCAGCCCGAGACGAGCCTCCCGCCCTGTCGCGGGGGTCTCCGGCGCTGCCTCTCCTGGCCTATCTGGTGTGCCACCCGGGCGTCAGGGGAGCCCCTTCCAACTCAGACCGCCTTCGCGTTGGTGCAGGTGTGAGCGGCATCCATCCTCCCCCTCCCTCCCCCGGGATGCAGGAAGGCTCCATCGTGGCTGTGGCGAAGGGCTGCCCGTTGGCCCCATGCATCATCTCCCTGGTGATCACAGATTGCATGGAGATCAATCTGCGGCTCCTGTTGCTGCTCGGGTGGCATTTCTATTTTGCCTTCCGTGTTTACCTAGGTCATGAGTTGCAAGGATGTTCTGCCTCGCCCCCTCTGGCCCTCCTCTCCTCTCGGTGCACACACGCAGAGATCCAGGTGTCCATCCTAAGCGCGCAAGCATGCACCCATGCCTCAAATCTGAGTGCATGCGCCGCCTCCGCCTCGTACATACCGATTTTTGTGGGCGCCGGCGTCTGCCTGCCTCCACGCGTGCATTCACACGCAGCCGCTGTCCTGCCGTGCACAGGGAAGTCTGGCAAAATGTTCCCTCTCCAGATGTGGACGTTTGTACCCCTCTTTCGCTGATACCTTTAGAGGTTCCAAGGGAAGACTTTGCGGCTGGTCCTTCTCTCGGCAGGCCTGGCATCGCTTCCGTTGGTCTTTAGACTGGCAGTTGGCATCGGCCAGAGCCTGCCCGGCTGAGAATTGGGTGGCATCTTTTCTTCAAAATTCGCTACCCCTTCCTCCCCGTTAGCTGACTTGACAGGAAGATTTATCCTTCCTTTGGTTTTTTTTTCCTTCTGTGCCAGCTGTAAGCAGACCCGCGTGGCAGAAAAACCTATGTCTATGCCTGCTGTGGTGCCAGGTGCCCATTTGCCCCTGGCACGGCAGAACGGGAGAGGCAAGCGGGCAGTGTGTGGTTTTTGTTCTTGGCGTTGTCTGCTGCTGCTCCTCCTCCTCCCACCTTCCTGTTTTCGAGGCTCTGGGATGCCAGCCTGGGCTCGGGAGCGGCATCATGGCGGAATGGCGGCCTTTGTCTCGTCAGCAGCAGCAGCAGCAGAAGGGCGCTGGCCTGGGGTGCAGGTGCTGGAGGTCCAGTTGGTGCTCTGCCTGCGGGGGTGGTGGTGGTGGGTGCGGGTGGAGAGCTTCCACATCCCAGGAGTCCAGCGCAGAGGCTTGCCCGTCGTCCTGGCACCCGTGCCCTGCACTGCCGTTTGCCGTCCTGCTTCTGGGCTAATCTCCCTTTCCTTCCTTCTCCACACAATCTGGTCCCCTTGCAGGACCCCCGGAACAGATATACCCACGGCTGTTATCACACGGAATGGTGGCGTTGCCACTGAATGGATGGCACGGTGCCAGCGAGTCTGCCATCCATCCGCCCTTGAAGCTCTTTTCCTTTCTTTCTTCCCTCCCTCCCCCCTCCCCCTCCCTCTCTCGCTCTCTCTCTCTCCCCTCCTCCTTCTGTCGACTTGACGTTAATTAACACACGGATTAATTGATTTTAAAAGCTGAAGAATTACAGTCAACTTTTCCCACAGGGTGCAGGCGCCCGCCGCTTGGCACGGTCCTGCTTTTTTTGCAGGGGGCAGGGAGGCGCCCGCCCGCCCGCCCCCTCGCCCGCCAGCGGTGCAGCCAAGCCATCCACGCCAAGCCAAGCCCCTGCAGGAGAAACCGGGGCTGCTGAGGAGGGCAGGGCGACCTTCTCCCCAGCTCATCCTTCGTGAGATGTTGCCCTTACGGTTTGTTATAAATAATCAAGCCAGCCCCTCCTCCAGCCCTGCTTCTCAAAATGAAGGAAGGCTTTCCTCAGTCGTGAGGAGGAGACAAGAAGAGTGGCCCCCTCCCTTCTCTGCTGCACCCCCCAACCCACCCACCCACCCCCCGCTTGGCTTATTAGCACCTAATATAATACAATATGCATGTGTGTCTTTGCCGTCTTTTATTAAGCAGCGATGAGGGGAAAGGTTTGCCCACCCAGCCGGATCCCCTTGGCAAGGAGAGGAGAGGTGAGCGGGCATATTCCCGCCTCACCCACGCCCGTCTTCCATCCCCTTCTCCTGCGCCCCCCACCTCCTACTGACTGGCTCAAACCTCATGCTTTTGAGGGGAAATCTCAGCCAGATCCAAGAGGATGGGCTGTCGTTAAGAGCCAGACTTCCCATGCCCGGGCATGGCTGCTGCCGCCTCCCCTCCATGGCCCATTCTCTTCCCTTGCCTCACCAGGGTCAGAGTGGGGGCTGGCGCTGGCCTTCGCCTTTTCTTCCTTTCCTTTGGTTTGGTTTCATTTGTGTCTGTGTGTGTGTGGTTTTTTTTAAAGAGGAAAAAAAAAAGCACGAAGCAATGGAAGGCGAGTGGAACCCATTATGCAAATCAGGCACTGTTTGCATAATGTCTCATGACTAGAATATGCAAATGACTTGTATAATTTATGAGTGCCACTGTCTGCCCATGGACTTGTCCTGTTTTTCAGCTCGCTCTGCAAACACCGAGGAAACTTGGGCGCTCCGAAGGCTGTCCCCCCCCTCCCCTTTGCCTCCTCGTTCTTTTCCTTTCCCTCCCGCTCGCATCCCCGGAACAAACCCGATGCTGTTGGCTTCTCTTGTGCCGACAGCCCAGCCAGCCTCTGGAAAGCGCCTTCCCGTCCAAGGGCTTGGGCTTGCCAGCCGCGGAGAAAGCGGGATGAGGGAGGTTCCAGGTCTCATTTCCCCCAGGTTCAGGGTTGGGCCACGGCCATTCCGGGATGGAGACCAAGACTCCCTGAGGCTTGTGGTGCCCACGACAGGGACTGAACTGCCGGAGCCTAGACCATGCTGGATGAGGGTATATGTCGTGACCTTTTAGGGACTGCACTTGACCCGATCATCAGACCTTTTCCTGAAGACTGGCACCACTCCCTTGCCCTTTCTGTGCCCGAGTGCAGTGTGCCATTCACATGAACACAGGCGGCACTCTCAAATTCCCAGTTCTGGAGCTTGGCCAAAGCTTCGTTGGAAGCCTTCTCTGGAAGAGTTATTAAGAACTCGGGCTGGCGGTCTTCCAGGGGCTGGGGAAGATGATAGCATCTTTTAAAGCCATGCGAGTGGAGTCCTCCGTGTTGGTTACCCGCCGTTTGGAGTAGCAGAACACGCTTCCTTTTTGCACAGAAAAGGGACGTCTTCCCCTCGGCTTGATTTAACACCCATCGCTTGTCTGAATGGGGATGCGGTTCGGGATCCAGGCAACCCGTTTGGTGGGAGGTGGCACTCGTGCAGCCTGGCCGCCGTGCCGTTGGCGTGAGGCAATCGCTCGCTGGCAAAGTGTGTGCAATCCTTAAATCTTTAACAAATCTCTGATTAACTCCTGCTAAGTAGATTAAATCTATCAGCACACTTTCCGTGGAAGGAATTCTGTACAGGGTACCTCGGCGGGTGGGGTGGGGGGAGTGCTGTTGGTGAACAAGCCAGGTTGGCTTAGAGAGCACCTGGTCCCCCAGCCGCTGCGCCTGCGTGCCCCAGGACCTGGGTATGGGCGTTCGCAGAATCATGGCGTTGGAAGGGTGCCTGTAAGGAGTCCAACCTCTTGGTTCAAGGCAGGAATCCCGATCAGCGCTGATCTGACAGACGGTTGCCCCGTTTTCTCTTGAATGCCTCCAGCGCTGGAGCGCTCGGTCTTGGAATGCATGGTCACCGTCCAGAAACAGGAGAGTGTGGAGCCCTGAGCTGCGGTCACAAGATAGAAAGTCAGAGAAGAAGCAGTTTTTAGAGCACAGGCCTGCTTCTTGGATGCCGTGCGGTGATGGCTCCAGAGAAGGTTGCTGGTGGGAATTCATTTGGAGGGTGGGTGGGTGGGGGGAACCCCTGGCCAACCTGCGTTGATGCCAAGTCCAAGCATTGCTGGCACAGCCCCACGCAGCCTCTTTCCCACATCCAGAATCTTAGGCATGGAAAGCACTTCCTGCCCCACTTCCTGTTTCTCTCTTACCTGGAAGTGCCGGTGAGGCTGTCTGGACCCAGCCAGGGGCTCTATCCTTGTATGCCTTTCCGTCCACATCCCGCCGGGATGGGACTGCCGGAGCGCTCGACAGAGTCCCGGTTGTAGTACTTCGGTGGCTTTGTGGCCCCACCCTCTTGTTCTTCTTCCAAGCAGAATCACGGGGAGGCCTGCGGGGCCAGCCATTGCTGAGGCCTCTCTTCTGCTCACCCTTTAGGCAAGGAGGTCACCTTGGCCCAGGCCAGGTGGCCTGTGGGACTAACCCAGCGTTTTCCTGTGCCTCCAGTTGCTCAGCCTCTCCACCAGGAAAGAGGCCCCGTCTTTCCCAGTTTCTTCCTCCAGCGCTGAGACCATGTCCTTCTGCTCCGAGCGGTTGTCTCTTCCCCAAGGGCCACCTGGGTCTGCTCCCTTTCACCAAAGTGTCCTTGTGGCCTCTGGACCTTGGCTAAGCCACCCTTTGTTCCCTCTGTGTGTAGGTCTTTCCCGCCAAGACAGCCAAGGGAGCAAGAGGGACTGAGGTCTGCGCTGACCCTGAAGGAGCAACGCACCTTGGAGCCTGGCCTTCATCAGCCGGATGCCACTTGGCAGCAGGAGAGGGCCGGAAAAGAGGTAGGACGGGTTGTGCTTTCCCCTGCAGAGCAGGGGCCTGGGAGGAGCAGAAGCCACCGCTCAGCAGCCCAGCCCACGGTGGGTGGGTGGGTGGCAGCTTGTCTGCAGGAGGATGGAGGGAGATGAAGGGTGGGAGCAGCAGTGAGAAGGCTTGTGGCCTGAGCCTATTGCGTGGGGCCTCCCCACTTCCCAAAAGGACTGGGGCAGGGTGGGCAGTATGCTATGATCTGGTCCTGCTTCTCCAGCCACGGTTGGCTTTGAAACAAACAAACTGCTGTGGTTTGACCTATAAAGCCCTGCTGCCTTGCAGAATTCAAGTGGTCCCAGATATTTGAAGAAGTTCCCTTTATCCTCAGGTGAACGGAGATGAAGTGGGCTGTTGGGTTGGCAGGCACGTGAGCTGACATGGATCCCTGCCTGCCTTCCCAGCTCAGCAGTGGGGCTTCTTGCTGAAGCACGGCTACGGATTCATTCCCAGTCCCAGAGAAATCCAGGCTCTGAGGGGGTTTCCTTTGTGTGTTTCCTCCCTGAATCCCCATTTTGCTTTCCACTAAGGCCTGACTCGCCTTGCACTGAAGGCCACAATGACGCATGGCCTGTGGGTTGTCTCCCTGTCCTACAGCTGCTGGAGAAGGATGCTAACGCTCAAGAGTTGCAAGAGACCATCACAGACCTTCACAACAAAATCTCCCGGAACGATGTGGGGATGGCAGGCCAGCTGCAGCCGAAGAGCCTCCTGGAGACTCGGCTGCATTCTCTCCAGCAGGAAACGGTAAGGAAGAGTTGGCTTGTGTGCCACTCAGGGCCAGACCCCTCACTTTCCCTACATTTCTCCTGGGGGGGGGGGATTTCACATAGACTGACGTGGGCGACTGAGCTGCTGTGATAGGCTGGATTTCGGCTCATGGAAAGGACATGGCGTCTGGAAACGGCCCCACTCACAAGCCGAGGTGATCCGTCGCTGTCCTTCCTGGCCTGTGGTCTGCCTGCCCTGAGATCCAAGCAGCAGCCAGCTCAGCTGATGGATGTGGGTTTATTGCCCAGAGCTAGGAAGTAGCTAGTTAGAAATACTGGGTGACTTGCAAACAACTAAAAGCAAACCGCTAGTTCCTTGTGATCAATTAATTTTTCTATTAATGAAGGTGAAGTCAAGATCCATTGTGCAGGTGCCTTCACAAGGGGTAAGTTAACACAGGTGGGGTGGAAGGGGACTACCCTGTGTTTGAACAGTTTCCTTGGGCTGAGACAGTGACAAGGTGAGACAGGAAAGCGAGTGTCTTTTGCACCACGAGCCAAGGGCTTACAGCCTTCAGGTTTTAAAAAAAAGGAAAAGAAACTTAAAGTAACTAATTACTTTTAATAAAGGGGAAACTGCATGACTTTTTAAAAACTCTTAAATGTAACAAATAACTACCTTGTTTCTGGCCCACTCAAACAATACCGTAAGCTATAAAGTTTAAAAAAATTTCTACAACATACTTTTTCAAAGTCTGGTTCAGGCCAAACAGTTGCCTTTTTGCATCCACGGTTGAGGGGCACTTTGTCCTTGGCCCGTCCTGGCCTCTCTCATTGAGCCAGGCTGGGCGTCCCCATCCTAGATGGGTTTGCCAGAAGGCAGTTCCACTTTGGAGGCTGTGCCGTTTCCTGAAACAAGGGCTCCCTTTCGGGCAGGTTGGCAGTCCCTCCCGGCCCCTCCCTGGACTGCCTTCTCTCAGGCCTAATGAGCAGGCACTCCAGGGCGGCAGAAGGAGGGCCCCGGAATCGCTTCCCTGGGAGGATTGGCCAGGCTTGGCCAGCCGTGGCAGAATGCAGACTCGGGGGGCTCTTCTTGCCGAATGCTTGCAGAGGTGGCAAGCCTACGGGGGGGGGGGGGAACGGACGGACGGACGGACGGGATGTCAAAGGCTTTGAAGGGAAGCCAAATCCAGGCTGCTCAGTCCCCCATGTTTATCCGGAAGAAGCCAAGGCTGGCCGAGGAGAAGGCCCGTCCAGCCTGATTCCTTTCCCCACATTTAAAACAAAAACAAAAACCCAAACTCTCCCAGAAGTCAAAAAGAGGGAGAGGGAAAGCAGGAGAATCTTCTGCCAGTGGGACTGAGGGGGACGCTGCTGGCCCTTGCCCGCCTGCCCAGCTGGGCATCGTAGCCTCAGTCCCACTCCAGGCATTGGGCTGCTTCCCAAGCAGTGGAAGTGTACTTGTTGCCCCCCCCCCGCCAACAACATGGGTCTCGGACATGGCAATTAATCCCCTTTGGCTCAGCAGCCCTTGGAAGAGAGGCACCACCCGCCTGAGCCAAAGGTGGTGGTGGGGGGAGCCCTGTCCTAAACCCAGCCTGCCGGAGACCCAGGAGCCGGCAGGAGCTGCGGACCTCTGAGCAAGGTGGGAGGAGCGGAGGACTGTCCGTCCGTCCGTCCGCTCTGTGGCCCAGCGACTGCCCGCCGGCCTCCCGTGCTCTCTGGCTCCTCCTCGGCCCTTCTCTGTCCCTTTGTGTCTGCCGCCTCTGCTCCTCCCCTCTCCTTGCCTCGTTATTTTCCTTTTGACCACTTTCCTCTGCTCCGGGGTCAAGGGCTCGCCCTGCTCCGAGAGAAAGCTAAGCCGAAAAAATTAGGAGGTTTAATCAAAGCTTCGCCCGGCAGCAGCGAACAATCAGCAAACACTGAACTGGGCAAAATTAAAGGCCATTCAGAGGGAAACCGCCGAGGCTGCGCCATTTTCTGAACAAAGGACTCAAAGGCTGAGCCGGAGTTGTGAATGGCGCCTCCCGTAAAGGAAGTGTGGGGAGGGGACGGCGAGAGAGCCGGCGAGAGGAGGGGGAGGGAGGGAGGGAAGGAAGGAGTCGCACAAGGCAGGCTCCCTCCCCCCCCCCCCGTGTAGAGCTGCAGGCAGCCCACACGACAACTGTCAGTGCCATGTTTCTTTCGGAGACAATGCAGCGAGAGAGGAGGATGCTGTGAAGGGCCAAACAAAGCGCTGGGCGACTCCACCTGTGGCCGCCCCTCTCTGGCTTTTGCCACCATCCGGGGGAGCGTCCGTTCCTCCAAGAGACCGGCAAATCATTCGGGATTAAACGTGGGCCAAGGCGTTCGCCCCTCAGGGGCCAAGGGCCAGGGACCCCCTGCCTGTCCCCCAGGATCTTTGTCTGTAGAGGAGTCAAGAAACGGGAGCTGCCCGTGCCCGCCTGTGGCCTGGGAGCCTGGCTATCGCGGGACGGTTTGGGCCCTTTCTGGGCCGGCTCCCCCGTGCCTGGTCCCTCCTGCCTCGGCCAGCCTGGGAGCTCTGCCCGGCGCTGCGCCCTCTCCGACAGAAGCTGAGGTTCTTTTCCCTCCCCAGCTTGGGAGGAGGAGGAGGAGGCATTGCCAGGGTTTCCCCCCTCCCTCCGTGCCCCGGGTGCTCAAAGAGGCCTGCCCGTGCTCGAGACACGAGAGGAGGAAAAGGAGCTGGGAACGGACAGCCGAGAAAGGCGAGCAGCCGTCCTCAGGATCCCCTGCCCAGTCCCACAAGCACAAGGGGCTTTTGGCACGCGCGGGTGATGGCCAGTGTGCTCTTTTGTCATGCCTTAGGGAGGACATCCGGGGTGGAAAGCGGAAGGGGGAGGAAGAGAGAAAGCGATGGGAAGCTTAGAAGATCAAGAGGCCTGGCCCCACAGATGGGGGTGATTCCCCTGGCCGGGAACTGGGCCACCACCTCCTCGGCGGGAGGCAGGTCTCGGGCCACAGGGGTTGTGTGCAAGTGTGGCTGGACCGAGAGGGCCCCGCTCGGGCGCAGCGCAGGGCTTGCCCCTCTTTGGGGCCAGGGGCCGGCTTGTTGTGGCTCCTGTTACGGGACGGGGCGAGTGGGCTCTGCGTGCGTCTCCTGGGGAGGCCGAGCGGGGCGGTGGCCTTGCAGGCACGCTCGCACACAGAGAGAAGGAGCTGCCCCCCCTCCCGTGCGCCAAAGAGGCAGGGCTGCGGTTTCAGCTTTGCTGAACAATTAAACCCTCGGAGCCCAGGGATGAGCAGGAGGCCGTGATTGTCTTTTCTCTTGCGGTAATTGCCTCGGCAATCAGCTTTGATCATCCCGGAGCATCGGAGACGTGTTGCAAGTTGACATCAGTGGGTTTAATGCAGCCATTTGCATAGAGGCGCAGAACAGAGCGCACGGCTTTGACCTGAAACAGCGGCAGCTTCATAGACACCTCATTTAATTTAATACTTTGCCTCCACGGTGGGTGGAAGCCACTGGGTTGGTGCAAGGCGAGGAGGGGGAGCAGATAATCCAGCTCGCTCGCTCTCTGCAAATGTCTCCAGAAATGATGACATGAAAGTAATTGCCTCTGAAGAGGAAAGAAAAGAAATGGCAGGCGTTGATCTCTCTGAAGGGGGGAGGGGGGGCTTGGCCACCTTTCTCTGCAGCAAGAGTGTGGATGCACCCCCATGGGAGACGGGCAAGGAGGCGGGGGGGGCCTGCCAGCGGCCGAGGGCTGGGACAAGCTGGTCCTCTCTGCCAGCTGGAGAGACGGGCGGACCGTGGCACCCTCTTCTGAATGTGGAGCCTGTCTCTTTTGGGTGCGTGGCTGCCCCACAAGGCCATTTCGCGGTGGGGGGTGTCAAGGCCCACCCTCTTTCTGTGGCCTTGGTCCCTCATAGCAAAAGAGTCCCCCATCCCCTCAGGATCTGACCAAATCCTTGCTCCTTGGCCTCCTCCTCCGCCCTCCTTTGCAAGGCAGCAGAGCCGGGGGCCTCCCCGCGCCCCACCATTCTGGGAATCCGCGTTGCAGCCTCCATGTTTCTTGAATATTTCTGTTCCAGAACATCAGCGGTGCAACGATGGCCAGACTCTGTGGTCTCCAGCTCCCCTCCTGTCGATCGTGTCAGCCACGGAAACTAGAGGTGAGGATCCTGGGCCTGGAACCACCGCCAGGCGAGCTTGACCTTCTCCCCTCTCCCGGCCACCTCTGGCAACTGAGCAGGTTCGGCTGTGCCAGAGTGGTGGCCGGTCCAGGCTCATCGTTCAGGGGAGATTCCGCAGGACCTCCTGGGCCAGCAATTTTCATATATATTTTTTTGGGGGGGGCATGCGGGGCGTGAGACTGGGAGGCTGCCCTTGGACAGGAGGCCAGAGAAACCTCTCCCCCCTTGCCTGTGATTGAGTTGCTGCTGCTGCTGCTTGTCCAGCTGGCTTCAAAGCTTGGGACGTGGCCGCGGTGTTACAGCGTTGGTCAGCCTCCTCCCATTGCCTGCCCCTCGTTTGGAGCACCTTGGCTGGGATGGGTGGAGCTGGCTGCCGTCATGCCAGCCGGAGAGCAACAGCTGTGAAGGGAGCCAGGCATCTTGGCTGCCCCGGCTTCCACTCTGCCCCTTTGGGGCATTTCCTCCTCTGGATGCCTCAAGCGGTGGGAGCAAATCCATGGTGGGAGCAAATCTTGGCATGCTTATAGGCTGACACCCCCAGTAGGCTTTTTCCCTTTCTCCTGCCCTCCCTCCCTCCTTTTTGAAACCTGTCTCTGCTAAGAGGAGCAGGCAGCACAAATCCAGAAGCTTCAGAGGCAGCTCCTGCTCGATCGGGGCAAGAGTCCTCTGTTTCTTTCTCTCTGATCCCTGCCCCTTGCGTGCATTCACACATGGTCAGGGCAGATAGCACTGGGAACCCAGCCGACAGCCACGTGGGATCAGGGTGGGAGCGCCTGTGTGTGTGTGTGTGTGACTGGGTAGTAGCAGTACACCTGCCTCTACCCTGGACAAGTGGGGTTTCCAGGGGATCATGACTGAGCCAGCCATCCTGTACACACACACACACAGAGAGAGAGAGAGAGAGAGAGAGAGAGAGCGAGCCCCCCACGTGGACGTAGCACTTCCCAATGTTTCACATATTGACTTCCTGTCCTCCGACCATCAGCCTTTCCCCTGGAGCATCGCGCGGGTGTGTTTTGCTAAGCCCCTACAGTACTAATTGATTTCTCCACCACCCTCCCTCCCCCCCTCCCCGTCCTCACTTTCTTCCTTTCCTTTCCTTCCATCCTTCCTTTCTTTCTTTCCCTGGGCGGGTCAATAGCTGGATGCTTGGGAGTGGAAGATCCGTGAGCTGCAGAACCAGAAAAGGGAGGAACGGGAGCAGAAGCGCCGCCGAATCCTGGACCTGGAGGAATCCCATCAGCAGGTATGGGCGGGCCGGGGAAGGCCTCTGAAGGCAAGGGCGACAGGCACCTCTTGGGCGGGTCTCGCTCGCCCTCGCCGAGGCTGGAGCAGGCGTTCTCCGTATTGATCCAGGGCTCTTTTTCGCTTGCAGCTCCATGGCTGTTGCAGAACAAGCTCCTGCGGGGGGGGGGGGGGAGAAGATGGTAGGCTGGGACAGACGCCTCTCCCAGCGGGCATTTCCTAGGACTGAGATGGAAGCCTCTTTGGTGCCACTCTGCCGGGCACCCTCCACGCCCCTTCCTGGCAATCCCCTCCTGCCAGAGGCTGCAGCTTGGGAGTTGCTTTGCCTCCACCTTTTTGGCAGGGGCCAAAAAAGAAAGAAAGGTGCCTCTGGAGGATCCCCTGCCTGGGCTGCAGAAGCTGAGCCATGGCCGTTGGTCTGCCGAGAAACCCTTCAGGACAGGAAAGGCAAGGGTCTGGCCTGCCCCAGAGGGCCAAGCAGGCACCAGGAGGCAGAGGCTCCCAGGGTTGTTCCCACTCCATCCTTCATGCTCGGCGCCTGGAAGGCTGAGATGAGCCTCCTGGCCTTTGCCGTCTGCCACGGCTTGACGGTCTCTTGCTCCAGAGCGCGCTCAATGACAGCTCTCTGGATTTGGAGAGTTCCCTGGTGGCTTGCCCATGGGTATGTCTGTGAGGGAGCCGCGTGCCGTTCCTCCGGCTGCCGCCGTCTCGCAGCTTCGTCCCAGAAGTCCTCCAACCTGCCGATGGGTCACAGGGTGGAGCTGAACCCCTTTCCTTGGCTGGGAAAGGCTGCCTCAGAAGACGGAGGCGGTTCCCGGGCAGCACGGCTGCTCTCCTACACGAGTTCCTCCAGAGCAGTGCATCTCCACCCGCGTGTGGGTCCCGACCCTGGCCCTGGGCTCCGGCTGGCTCTCCCCCACCTCGAGAAGCCTCGGGGGGCCTTGATGGCTGCCGTCCCAGATGTTCAGCGGGGGCTCTTGGCGCCCTTTTTTGTCCTGGCGGTCCGAATTGAGAGGACCTTTGAGTGCTGCCAAATATTCCGTGGCTTCCTTCCTGCAAGACCAGATATCCCCATGAGCATTTTCTGCCACCAGAAACATAAGAGGGGAAGGGACGCTGTCCCTGGGTCTTAGCACAAATGTGCCTTTAAATTCAGCCCCTTGTAAATGGAAAGGGATCAGTATGATACCAGTATTTATTTTATTTTTTAAGGATGCAGTGGGTTCTGTGAAATTGCAGGCTATTTAGCTGAACTCTTCGAGGGAAGAGTGGGGGAAAACATGGAAGATGAAATTATGAAGCACGTAGTTGTTGTAGTAGTAGAAGGCTTGCTGAAAAGAAGTGAGTGTGGCTTCTGCAGAAGTCGGCCCTCCCTCCCTCACCCCTCAGGGATCAAATGCTGAAGCTGCAGGTGCCTAGATGGATGTTTGGCTTTTGGAAGATGGAGCCTCTCCTTAAAAGGTTCCTGAGTTGTCGTGGCAGGCCGACAAGAAGAAAAGTCTTATCGTTAAGGAACAGGAAGCCCAGCAGGTCATTTCCTGCAGCGGAAGGATGTAAACCGCAGGGTCCCACAAGAATGCGTATAGAGGAACTGGCGCATAATGTATCCGGAGTCAGGGATGGGCCAGTGAGGCTGCCCCGCTTGTGGAAGATGCTCCTGGTGGTCCATTAATGGCAGAGGGGAGGTGCCAAGGGGCCTCTTCCGCTGGGGAGCCTTGCTTTGACGGGCCTCGAACCTCCTCCTGCTTGCCGTGAGGGGTGGCCGTGACTTCCACCGACATACGGCTCTTGTGAAATTGGACCCCCCCACCGTGTGCCCAGACCCTTCAAGCTCGCCCGCTTCGTTAGATCTTCTCAAGGGCCAAAGAGAGGGAAACAGTTCCTTTTCAGTCCTCTGGGCTGCCCATAATTGGATAGGGCCACTTTTGGTCTCATTTTCCCGCACACTCTTCAGCTGGAGAGTCCCAAAGGCTGCACGTCTTCCTCCTCCTCCTCCTCGGGAATCGCTCCACCCTCTGCCCATTTCTGTGGCTCTGTCCTGCCTCCCCCCCTTTGCTGCTCTACTGCTCCCTTTTAAAGAGGAGAGGACGTGAGTCACCCCCTGGTTTCCAAAGGTGACCACAGTCTAGAAGCCCTGCAGCTGTTCATGTTCCTGGCTCTCTGTGTTCCCTCGCTTTCCTAGGACTCCCTCACACAGACGGAAGCTGTTGTTTCCACTGGTGCAGCATATTTTGGGAGCTTCCTGCTGGAATGTCAGGATCTTGTTCCTGGGTTGGCAGTTTAGACCCCACCCCACCCCGACCCCATGATTTCTCGTTCCATTGGGGTTCCCCGAGTGTAACCTTCTGATTTTCCTTGGCGATGATCCTAAACGGCTGGCGCCTTGCCCAGTCTGTTTGGGGCTTCGTGGTGAATAATTGGACGCCCTTTACAAACCCCTCTGCTTCGCTCCTCCTTGCTGACTCAGATAGCTGATGAATGCTAGACAGCTCCAGTCCCGGTCTAAATTGCTCGGGGATTTTGTGGTTTCATTCCCTCTGTGTTGAAGAGGCAGAGTTCTGCTCCTTCCCTGTGCTTTGGGGTTTTTTAATCAGCTTCTGTTCGATGCAAACAGCTTGGTGAATGACTTTGTCAGAGGCTCTTGAAAAATTATACAGGGTGTAATCAAGGATTCGTGTTATCCCCCCCTGCCTGTGTTCAGAACAGGTTGACGGGAGCAATCCGTCTTCATTTTTGCAGAGGCCATGTTGATTCTCCCTCAGCAAGGCTTGTTCTTCCTGTGCATGTAATATAACTTCCGAGTGCTTTCCAGCAATATACCTGGGAGAGTCCGCACGATAGGTTCCTGCCCCCTTTTTTAAATTAAAGGAATGATTTTTTTTCTTGATGCCTTCCACTCTTCTGATCAAGCCACTGTCAGGGGTAAAGCACATATTTGTAACTAGCAAATAATGCAGCAACGTCTGAGTCTGGCTTTGACCTGCGTTTGCCTCCTTCCTATTTCTGCGGCTCCCTGTAGTAACCAGGAAAGTGCACCCGGGTGGTGCCTTTAATATTGGCTTTGAACAGAACGGTGGAAGCCAAAAGGAACACAGCTATAAAGACAGCCGTGACTTTGTGATGGAGGGGCATCGTTGGGAATGGCAGAGGAGGTCCCGAGGAATCGGAGAGAGAGACTCGGCTTCCCCTGGCTTTTCTTCCACACACACCCCGTCTGCCTTGTCCCAAGGTTTCTCCTGATGGCCCTGTGGCTTTCCTGCCAGCAGCTGGTCTGGTCTTGTCTTCCAGGCGGAAGGAGCCATGGTTCAGCTGGTGGTAGCCCCGACGGAGACGGTGGCCCTGAGGAGCAAATACAGACTGGCTCTTTCAGAGGTACTGAGGAACGGAAGGGGGTTCGGAGAGGCTGGGGGATTCTGCCTTCTCTCTCTCTCTCTCTCTCTCTCTCTCTCTCTCTCTCTCTCTGTGTGTGTGTGTGTGTGTGTGTGTGTGTGTGTGTGTGTGTGTGTCTTGTGTGTCTCTATACGGCAGAGAGATGGTCCCTCTTTTAGAAGAAAAGATGCCACTGGTCAGGGAGTACAGCCAGCAATGGCTTCATCTGCTCTGCTTTGCTCTGCTCTCCCCTCCCCTCCCTTCTACCTGATTTCCAGGTCTTGGGGCTGGCCTACTTCCCTCCCTGCTAGGGAAACTTTCCCCCTCTACAGCCAGGCTGTGCCCTCAAAGCAGAGGCGGGGGGGGGGGCAAGGGTTGGGCTGTGCTTTTCCAGGAAGGGTGTCCGCTCTGGTTCTTGTTGCTGGACGCCTATACTTGGGCCCTCGGACTGGGAGGTCGGCCTCTGGGCAAGGGGGCAAAAGGAGCGGTTTGGGATCCCGTTGTGTGGGGCGGAAGGAGGCTCCCCACCTCCATTTGCCCCCTTTCCCTCCCGCAGCGAAGGGGTCTGTTGAGGCTTAGCCCCACGAGGCAGGCAAGGCGCGTGGCTCTAGACTGTGGCACCCGGATGGTTGGGCTGTGCCCGGGAGCGCCTCGGAGTCGTAGCTGAGGGAGGACCAAAGGGTTTGCGCCTGCCGGGAGCCCCCGTTCGCTGGCCAGAGAAGTCCTGGAGGGGATGACCGGGAGGCCCGCCTTCCGCTGGGTTTTCAGGGAAATCCACACCAAGCGTGGAACGCGCTGCAGAGCCCCAACAAGGCTTCCTCTCTGCTCTTGCATCCCATCCGGTGGGGATCCGGCCCTCAGGTTGGTGCAGGAGCCGCCATAAAGGCTTTCCTTCCTTTGGCCCCTGTCGGCGGCTGAATTTCCCATGGTCTAGGGCGGCCGCAGTGGGTCTGCCCGTCTCCCTGCCTCCCTCCCCACGGTGTCCCCATGTGTGTGTGTGTGTGTGTGTGTGTGTGTGTGTGTGTGTGTGTGTGTGTGTGTCTGTGTCTGTGTCTCTGTGTGTGTGTGTGTGTGTGTGTGTGTGTGGAGAGGCATCAGCCTCTGTGTGTGGGTGGGTGTTTTGAATCCTGTCCTTCAAGAGAAGCACAGCCAGCAAACGGCTGGGATCTTTGACAGAACAAAGGTATTTCTGAGGGCTCTGGAAGAGACACTGTTAATGCGTCCCGTCCCTCATTGTCTGCTGTCTGATCCCATCGCTCTGCCAGACAGTCACTGCGGGATGAGTCACTTCTAATGTCTGATAATCAAGGTGAATTTTCAAAAAGCTGCCATTTTGGAATTATACGGCGAGGGGACGGGGGGGGGGGCGGCATGCAAGACGGAGGGATGCAAAGGCTGGGGGAGCCCCCTGCTGTCCTCCTCCAGAACTGCAGGCCGGCCTCGGAGGCCCCAGCGAAGGATGTTCAGATGCTGCTGGAAAACCCCAGCCCCCATCCCCACCCCCAGGGCTATTAGCCCCTCGAGACGGGGGCAGGCCAGAAGCTGAAGCCCCGGGAGGTTGGCCAACGCACTCCTCCTCCTCCTCTCAAGCCCCTTCTGTCCCAAAGGCTTCCTGTGCAGGCCACCTGTTTTCAGAGGTCAACCCAACGGATTCTTCCCGTTTCTGCAAGGGGGTGTTGGGGGGGTCGGGGGACCCTGGTCTACCCCAGGCGAGCATTTAGGAAACGTTAGGCTGCTTCCTCGTGAATCCCTCTGCCAATCTGCCTGGTTTTAAAAAGAGGGGAGAGTCTAGCCACCCCCAGCACTCTCCCACCCACCCCAACAAATAGGTGAATGCCCTCAGAGTCCAAGGATCTCGTTCATTCGTTGGATGAACATTTCCCGTTTGTCTTTCTTTTTCCTCCCTCACTTCCCACCTCACTTCCTGGGTCTCGCGTCCTGATGTGGGTCTGTCATCCCTTCCTTTTCCTTGGACCCAAAATGGTTCCTCTTGGCTTCTCCGTGGTCATCCCCCCCACCACCACCCCCTCTCTCTGCCCCGGCTCCAAACCAGGCCCTTTGCTCTCTGCTGCTGCGGCCTGCCATGTGGAGCATGGCAAGATTTGGGGCTGGTCCAGCGGGGCTCTCGTGACCCCCAGCGGGCGGCCTCCCGGGCTTGCTTTCTAGAGCGGCTGGGAAGCGGTGCCCACGGGCGCTGGGAGAGAGACAGAGCAGTGTGCACCGAATGCCTCCTGTGCCCATAGCCGGCAGGTGTGGGCCTGCTGGCCCGAGACCTGAGTCACGGAGGTGGCCCCATTGACCACGAGCCTCTCTGGCCTTTCCTGCTCCTGGCTGGGGTGTTGCCGGCCCTATGCCAGCCGTTCTTCATCTTGGCCCAGCCTGTCTTGAAAACTCTGTGACTGAAATCTCCCTGGCCTTTGTCGTTTTCTTCATTTCCATTTTATATTCTAAAATATGCACTCCGAGTTCCGCTCGACAGACACCCCTAATCTAATCTCCACGTCTGCTTTCTAATTTTCGCGGTCAGGATAAAACAAATTGGCCAGCATTAATTGTCTGCACAGCAGCCCGGAGCTGCGAGGGGTGATTTACGAGCTCCGAGCAGGCACTCTGCAACACATTTTTCTTAATTTATTTTTAATGAGTCTCTCAATTAATTTTCTTGGAAACATCTTAATGATGTTGGAGGCGGGTGTTAATGAGGGCCTGGGCTCCCGCTTCAGGACGCCTATTCCCAGGTGCTGAGCTGGCGCCGCTGGAGGCCGGGGCCGCTGTGACTTTGCAAAAGGGAAGGTCCGCCCGGCAGGCCGAGGGAAGACCGGTGTGCCGGCGCCCTGCTCCCACTTTGCCCTCCTGTGAGAGAGGGACGGGGGGGGGGACAGACTCCAGACCCCAGCTGGGCCCTTCTGTTGCTTGCCCCGTGGTTTCCGGAAGTAGGCGAACTCTTTGGCCGAATTAGCTCATCGCTCTCTGGTGAAGAGGAACCCTCTCTCTGTGCAGCGCGGAGGGCCTGCCTGGAATGCCCTCCTGGAGGCATCTTCTCCGTGTTTTGCACACCTCGGGTGCCAGAGGAGCGTTGGCAGCGGGCATGGCTTGGCACTAGAAAGAGGCAAAAGAACAGCTCGCCTCGTGGTTCCCCAGTTAAACCCGGAGGGAGCTGCAGAGGGCGTGCCGAGCAGCCGTGCTCCTCCTTTGGAGGCTGAGGGGAACCCCAAGAAATTGCAGGGGGGGCAGTGTCTGCTCTCACCGCCCGCTCTCCCTGGAACCACCGAGGGAGGTGTGCACCGGAGTGGCAAGCGGCGCCAGGGGTGCCAGGGACCATTTTCTGCCCATGAGACCCTCCAGGATCCGCAGGGATTGCTTAACATTCAAAACAGCAAAATCCCCAAATGTTTGAAAAACGAACATTCAGTATGAGCTCTGCAAGGGAGGCCCTGGAGTCTTTTTCAAAGGAGACATTCTCTGTGCCCTTCCTAGGTTTTTTGGGGGGTGTTTCTTTTTCCTGGGCACCTCCTCCCCATCTCTCTCTTTCAATGCAGAGGGGGCCCCAGGGATCTGTTTTGCTCACCGCCATCTACAGCATCATTCCAGACCATGCTGACATTTTTCCAGGAAATGTATCCTAAGGGAGCCGTGCGGTCACCTGCGGCCAGCAGGACCGTTCGGGATCGGTGGGTCGGCCCTTCCCTGCTGAGGAAGAGGTGGGGAGAAGGCCAGCGGCTTGGAGGCCACAGTGGGGTCCCTGACGCCCAAGGCTGGCAGCCACCGACAGAGGGGCCCTTCGGGGGCCCCCGCCTGGCCTCCTCGCTCCGCCTAGCTGGGCGCCCCCTCGCATGCCCTGCCGGGGAAGGGCGGCCTCCGGAGGACCTGTGGTGGTTTCCTCGCCGCCTGTCCGTCTTCATTAAATCACAGGGAAGCCGAAAAGAAATGGCTTTTGTCGCAGGCAGAAGGTGGCAGCTGCTTAATTTCAATTAGCGCAGGCTCAAAAAGAATAGCGTGAAAGTGGCAATTAACAAGAGGCGGGATTCTCCTCTCCAGCTTTTTGCCTATTTGGGGGACGGGAGCCATGGCAGGTGTGCCAAGGCCAGCTGGTCATAGGGGAAGGCGCCCCCTCTCCCACTTGGCCCTTGGGGCTGGCGCTCGGGGGGGGGGTCTCACCGATCCATTTCCTGTTGGGGATTCTTCGTGCTGGGGAGAGTTTGGGCTCCGAGGGAATGGCTAGTGGCCCCTTCCGCCCTTCAGGCCCCAGTCCTTGGGCGCTTGCGCCTCCGTGCGTGCTCAGGGGAGTAGAGTGGCTCGTATGGATCGGGTGCTTCAGGAGCGAAAGGGATCTCTTTGGCTGTCTCAACGCTATTGATCTCTGGCTGGGCCCGGTGCTGGCGGTGGAGGGAGGGATGAGATCCTCACGGTCAGGGGCTTGTTCTGCGAAGGCAGCGGTGCATGGAGGGCCTGGCTGGCTGTGGCTGCCTTTGAAGGAGAGCCGCGCACTGTGCTGGGTGGTGCCTTGCTCTGCCCTGTGGACTCCCAAAGGTCAAGGGGGGCAGCGGCTCCCAGAGGAGGTGTCAGCCCCTTTGCGCTCCAGGGTGGTGGGGCGGAGGGACCCCATTTTCAGGTCTCTCCCTGTTGCAGGGAAAGGCCCAGGGGAGGGCAAGAGCCAGGAAGGGCCCTCCTCACCATCCGTCTCTCCTCTTGCTTTCCAGGTTGTGGAGCAGAGGGAGGCTCTGCACGGGCTCTGGGAGCGGGACAGCCACAGGCAGCAGCCGAGGGCCGAGCAAGCAGGGCTCGTCCGGCAGTCAGAAGGCCAAGCCCAAGAGCCCCTGGAGCGCTTGCAGAGCGCGCAAGAGCAAGTACGAACAGCCCCGGGGGTGGTGTCCCAGCCCTCCTCCTGCCTGTCTTTGGGCACGCTGTGGGGTGGACCGGGCTGGGGGACGGGCGGCCCCAGGGGTGTTCTCCCCCCCGACCCTTCTCTTCCAGGCCTGGAGGGCAGCGGTCTCGCTGCCTCTGAAGGGGGCCGCCAGAGCCGAGGGCAGCGAGGAGGGCGGCCGTGAGAGTGGCATGGCCTGGGGGATGCTTTGTGGAGCGGAGCCGAGCAGGGCTCCCACCTGCCTGAGCAGGTGTGGGCGAGAGAGGGAGGGGGCCTGCGTGGCTAGAGGAGGGTGCTGCTGCCACCGGCCTCGGCCCCGGAGAGGGCAGGGCAGGGCTGGAGGTCTCACCCGGGGGAAGAAAGGTCCTCCGCAGGGTAGGAGTCTCTGGCACCTGGGAAGGAGGGCAGGGGCGGGGGGTCTCTTCCTGGGCCTCCTTCCGCGGCGTCTCACCGGGACGTGTCCCCTCTCAGAGGCAGCTGCCGGAGAGCAAAGAGGAGGCCGGCCGAGGACTAGGCTGCCCGAGAGGCGCCATCTCGATGCTGGAGGCAGCTATCTCAAGGACATGCTGAGCCCGAGTGGCTGGCACCGGACGTGGCTGCACTAAGACCACGGGATGAGACCTCCTGGCAAAAGGCCAGCACACTGGCTGCCGCCGGCTGGGAGGGGACGGGCTCTCCCACGCCTCCCTCCTCCTCCTCCTCCTCCTTCCTGCCAGGGAGAGAGAGAGAATGCGGCCGCCGAGGGGATTCTGAGTTCTGGGCATTATCTCTGGAATCCCCGCAGCCCTCGGGCCGGGCAGGTTCTCACACAGCCCTTTTCCCAGGTGGGCGTCCAGGATGAGGCCATTGCAGAGCCCCGAGGAGGCTTGAAAGCTGCGGCGGAAGCCCAGGCACAAGGGAAGGATGAGGTGACGTTTGGGGGGACCGACAGCCTCCTTGACCAGGTCCTATAAAGGTAGCCCCCCCCAAAAGGCCGACCTCTCCACTTACGCCACGGTCCTCCCCCCATCCCCTCCCACCCGGGGCCGTCCCTGCATGAGAGGTGGGGGGGAGGGCCAAGAGCGGTCCTCAGACAGACAGACAGACAGACAGGTGACCTCTCCAGGCCGGGACAGGGCGGCGGGGGCGGGTCGGGGGTCTGTGGCCAGAGCGGAGCTGAGGATATGGGGCTTTGGTCCCAGAGGGCCACAGGGCTCTGCCTTCCCTGACGCTCCCGAAGGGGGCTTCTGAGGCTGAGCCAAGCGACCCTTCCGGGTCCGTGGCTCCCTTTCCTAGAGGCAGTCAGTCAGACGGGCCTCCTTTCCCTGGGGTGGGCGAGGGAAGGGTGGTGGCCTCTGCCCGGCGGTCAGCAGCAGCGTCTGTCCCAGAAGCCAGCCTGCCCCCACCGGGGACCTTCCTTTCAGGAGATGCCTCCGGCGTCAGGCGGAGGGGTAGGAGTCAGGAGGCCTTGACCGCCGGCCTCACGAGGAAGGAGGAGCGGCCCACACGTTCCAGTGGCAGGAGGCTAGGCGGAGTGGGGGTGGGGCCGAGGGCCTGGACTCTCCGGCCACTTGGCAAGATGCCCCGTCTTGCTTTGCCGGCCGCAGCTTGCAGGGAAGGCAGCAGAAGGGAACGGCCTCCGGGCCCAGCGCCATCCCCGGCAGGCTGAACTGAAGGCCCTGCAGACATCTCGCCAGGAGCAGGAGGCAAGCATGGTAGAGCAGACGCGCGTCCCCCGCCAGCTCCAGCTGGATAAGGAGGCCTCTCTCAGGCAGGTCAGCCTCCCGGAGCACGCCGCCTTCCTCGGGGGCTCCCCTCCGTGCGGTCCCTCTCCCGCTTCTCCTTGGCAAGGCAGGCTCCCGGCTCAAGCCAGGTGAACCGCTCATCTCCCCTGCCCCCCAAGATTCCTGCTGGAACTGTGGATGCCTAACTGGAGGGCTACAAGAAGGGAGGGCGCCCCCTCTCCCTGAACCCAGGGAGGGGAGGCAAACTCTTCCCTGTGGCTTCCCTCCCGCCCCCCGTGAGAGATACGAGCCCCTTGGCAGGGGAAGTGGCGCTCTGACAGACGGTGCAGGAACCCTGCGCGTGCGCTCTCTCTCTCTTGCTCTGCCCTCACCCTTGGGCTGGGCTGGGCTCTTCTGTTTGCAGAGTCTGAGCCCTGGCGCCCTGCTGGAGCCGCTGCCGGGCGAGGGGGGATCCGGCTGTCCGGCCCGCCAGGCCGAAAGGGAGGACCTGCAGGAGCGGCTGGAGCAGCTTCAGCAGGAGCTGGACCTCTGCAAGGAGCGCCACCGGGACCACCTCCTCCGGCTGGAGGCCCGCGAGGGCACCTGGGAGCGGGAGGGCCTGGAGGCGACGGGCCGGCTGCTCCGCCAGTGCCAGATCCTCAAGGACCAGGTGAGGGCGGCAAGCAGCCCGGCTGCCAGGCCCGCCAGCAGAAAGCCTCCACCCCCCCCCCACCCACCACCCAGGGACGCCCGGCTAGTTCTCTGTGTTCATGCATTGCCTCTCCTGCAGCTCTTCTACTACGAGGAGGTGACCCAGAAGCAGGAGGTGGCGCTCTCTTGCCAGCGCGAGCGGGAGCAGCACCTGCAGGAGTGCCTGGGCCAGGCCGAGAGGAAGGCCAGCCTCCTGGAGATCAGCCTGGATCTCTACCGGCAGAAGTACCAGGCCTCCTTGGCCCGAGGCGGGGAGCTCGAGGACCAGCTGCGCCGCCTGCAGGAGGAGCTCGCCGACCAGGTGGGTGTCCTTCCTCTCCCAGCCCAGGTCTCAACGTTTCCAGAGTTTTAGAGCTGGTGGGGAAAAAACAAACCAACAGGGGTGTCCTGTCCCTCAGAAGGGAAAGGGAGATGGTGTGGGGAACTTTAAAAAGAAGGTTCTGAACGGCTGTCAGCTGAGCCCAGTTAGCCTCTGACAAGTGGGGGCGGGGGGGTAAGCGAAAAGAGAAACGACTGATTTTGCAGCAGACCAAAGCAAAAAGCACTGTCTGGTCCAAAGGGGGTTGTGATTCGACAGCACAGTGGCCTTCACCAAAGTCAGTAAAAGGGTCGCCCCCGAGGAAGGCAAGCAGCCCTTCACAAGCAGCGAGGCCCCCTCCTCTCTTGGGTTGGAGTTGTGCTCCCCGTCGGCGGGAGGCACAGGAATTGCCCTTCTCCCGACTGTTCGCTTTTGGCAGGTTAAGTGAGTAACACTTTGGCTTGGGAGGCACTTCCGCAAAGGAGAGGGGAAAAGGAGAACGGAGGACAAAGAAAAGGCAGAGGGGCTCCGTTCCTGTTTTAGCTCCGTTTTTTCCCATGAGGCAGACGATGAACTTCCAAATAAATGGGAAGTGCAAGTGGGGAGGGGGGCAGGATCGCAGCTGGAGATGGATAAACATATAGTCAAGGAATGCCTCACCACCTTGAACGAGTTCAAATCTCCAGGGCTGGATGAACGGCATCCGAGAGTACTGGAAGAACTGGCTGAAGAACAATCAGAACCACTATCCATTCTTTTCTTGAAATCATGGGAAACGGATGAGGTGTCAGGGGATTGGAGGAGAGCCAATGCTGTCCCTGCCTTCAAAAAGAGCAAAAAAGAGGAACCTGGGAACTACAGGCCAATCAGGCAAAATTCTGGAACAGATCGTAAAGCGGTCATTGTGCAAGCACCTAGAAGAGAGTGCAGTAACAACTAGAAGCCAACACGGATTTATCAAGAACAAATCTTGCCATACTAATTTGATCCCATTTTTTCATCAGGTCACCTCCCTGATAGACAGAGGGAATGCTCTAGATGTAATATATCTTGACTTCAGCAAAGCTTTTGACAAAGTGCCCCATGATGTCCTGATCAGCAAGCTAACTAGGTGTGGGCCGGATAGATCGAGGGTCAGATGGTTACACCATTGGCTACAGAATTGTACTCAGAGAGCGAGGATTAATGGGTCCTTCTCTAAGTGGGAGGAGGTAACAAGTAGGGTACCTCAAGGCTCAGTCCTGGGTCCGGTGTTCTTCATTCATTTATTAATGACTTGGATGAGGGAGTACAGGGAATGCTTGTCAGATTTGCGGATGATACCAAATTGGGTGGAATAGCTAATACCCTAGAAGACAGAAACAAAATTCAAAATGACCTTGATAGGATGGAGAACTGGGCCGAAAGTATCAGAATGAATTTCAGCAGGGATAAGTGCCAAGTCCTGCACCTCAGAAAAAGAAACCAATTGCACAGTTACAGGATGGAGGAGACTTGGCTCAGCAAAACTATGAGCAAGAAGGACCTTGGAATTGTCATAGATCACAAGCTAAATATGCGCCAACAGGGTGATGTGGCTACAAAAAGGGCTAATGTTCTTTTCCGCTGCATTAATAGAAGTCTAGTTTCCAAATCCAATGAGGTGCTAGTCCCCCTCTATTCAGCCCTGGCGAGGCCTCCCCTTGAGTCTTGTGTCCAGTTCTGGACACGGCACTTCAAGAAGGATGCTTACAAGTTGGAACAAGTTCAGAGGAGGGTGACAAGGAGGATCAGGAGGCTGGAAACTGAGCCTTCTCTCGCACAGGCCAGGGAGAAAGAGGAGGCTGCCTTGAAGCTGCACGCGGAGCATGTGGCGGGAGAGCTGGCCCGGGAGCTGCGGGAGGCCCAGCAGGAGCTGAGCCAGGCCCAGCGCCTCAGCGGCCGCTGCCAGGAGACCGTCCAGGAGCTGCAGAAGCAGCTAGCCTCCGGCCACCTCGAGGTGAGGCGGGCAAGGCCACAGGCGGTGGCGGTGGTCCAAGGGTGGGGGGTCCTGTCCTTTCCATGGCAGAGTGACAGGCGGTGTCTCTTCAGCTCCTAGAGCGAGAGGAAGAACTGGCTGCCCTGCGCCGAGACTTCGCCACCTACAAGGCCACTCACAGCTGCTCCAACAGTAGCTACGAAAACCAGCTGGACTACGCAGAGGCTCTGAGGCAGGTAAAGCACCACCGCTTTGAGGCCATGGAGCCCATCGGTCCTCGGTAGCCAGAGTGGCCCGGGAGCACGACGGCCAGGGTCGAAAGGAAACGGTGGCTCTCTTTGGTCTGCCCAGAAGCTGGCGCAAGCGGAGGAGGAGAGCGCCGAGCATCGGCGGAAGGCCGAGGAGTACCAGGAGCTGTTGCAGGACTTGAAAGCGGAGCTGGCGAGAGTGATGGAGCAGGAGACCAGCGCCAGGAAAGGTAGGGCAGGACAGAGTCGCTCAGCCCCCTGCCCCCGGGTCCCTCCGCTGCCTGGAGGAGGCTCTGCCAGCGGGTCCTTGCCCTACTGCAGGCTCTCCTTGTTTCAGGCGCGACTCAGCTGGAGCGGAGGGTGCAGACCCTGCAGGAGGAGGCAGCCGCTCAGAGGGAGAGGCAGCAACTGGCGGCCGCCGCCCTGGAGCAGCAGGCAAAGCAGCTGGGGCTGGAACTTGAGCAGAGCCGCCAGTCCTGGGCCGAGAAGGAGCAGGTGAGCCCGTCGGCCTGGCCTGCGCAAGGCGTCCAGCTGGGGCGGGGCCCTCTGGCCCTCACGCCAGCCCTCTTTCCCTTCCACAGGAGATCCAGAAGCGGGACCAGCTCCTGCGCAGATCCCAGGCCAAGGCGGCACACGCCCAGCGTGCCCTGCAGGAGAAGGGACAGGAGGCCGAGCGGCACCAGGCCCAGGCCCATCGCCTGGCCGCCCGTTTGCAGGAGGTGCAGCAGGAGCTGGAGAAGAGCCGGGCAGAGATGGCCGCTCTGCGTGTCGAGGCGGAGGCGCTGCGGGAGGACCTGCGCACGAGCCAGGAGCAGCGTCAGCAAGTGGGTGAGTCCATCGCGAAGGGGAGGCAGGGCTTTGGGGAAAGGGGGGGAAGCACCCTGGGGCAGGGCCCTCTGCGGTCTCTGCCACACGCACACTACGGACCCCTCCACCTCTCCTCCTCCCAGCAGACCAGAGCCAACCTTGGGGGAAGCGTCAGCATGCAAGGGTGGAGGCTTCCTTCACAGGGGCTGCTTAGCAAGAGGCAGAGGGTCCACGTTGTAGCATTAGGCGCCAGGTGGTGAAACAGGCAAGATCCAGACACCCAAGGGCCCCAGCAAAGGTGGAAGCACATGAGCTCCCCTCATGGGATAATGAGCACACACACAGAAACAGGAGTGTGTGTGTGTGCTTATTCTCCTGCCGTCATTGCCTGACGGTCCCTAAGGTGGCCCACCTGGCAAGGGAAACCCGGCGCTGCCGTGTTGATCTTTTGGCTGTGACCCAGTCAGTGACTCAGGGGAGACTTGAGTGGACTCAGGGCCCAGCGCACTCTCCCCCCCACCTCCTTGGGCCCCTTTCCTCGTTGCCCAGCCCGCCCGCCCGCCTGCTCTTGAAAGCCCCGAAAGGAGGCCTTTGCTCCCCTGCTCCCTTCCTTCCCTCCGACCAGCCCGGGAACTGGCCGAGCAGGAAGAGCAGCGGCTGCTGGCCCAGAGCCGCCTGCACTCGGCCCAGGAGCAGCTGGAAGAGCGCGTTGCCGAAGACGCTCACCGCGCGCAGGAGGGCCGCCGCCTGGAGGCCGAGGTCCAGCTTCTTCACGAGAGACTCTCTGCGGCCGAAGCAGAGCTGGAGGAGAAACGGTACCTGCCAGGGGGTTGTGAGGACCACAGGAGGATCCCAAGTGAGCCTTGCTGGGGGAGGGGGGGGGGAAGGGTGCCTGGGAGGGAGGGAGGGGGGTCATCATCTCCCTCCTGCCGCCTCTTCCAGGGATCTGCTGGAGCAGCTCACCGAGGCGCTGAGAGAGTCCAGGCAGCAGCACCAGGACGCCAAGGAGGAGGCTCGGCAGCACCAGCAGGCAGCCGCCCGGCTCGAGCGGAAACTGGAGGGCAGCCGGGCGGGTCTCCAGCAGCTGCAGCAGCAGGTAGGGGGAAGCTGGCGTCGGGGGGGGAGCGCTCGGGGAGGGGAAGGAGCTGCCGCCAGGGTCACCCTCGTGTGCATTCATGTGTGGTGTCCTCTCAGGTGCAGGGGCAGGAATCCACGCTGGAGGCCCTGCGTGCGGAGGCGAGCCAGCAGAGGCGCCAGGAAGAGGCGTGGCAGCGGGAGCGGCAGCAGGTCCAGGAGCGGGAGAGCCGGCTGGCACGGGAGCACCAGGAGCTGCAGCACCAGCTGGAAAGCTGTCGGTGCAGGGTGAGCTGAGAGGCTGGTTGGCCGGCCGGCTGGGAGGCAGGCAGGGCGGCCCAGGGGAGGGAAGGCGAGGGCCCGAGTCCTCACAGAGAGGCTGCACTGCCCACGTTTTCTCTCCAGTTACAGGAAGAGGAGCGGAAAAGTCACAGCCTGCAGACGTCCCTGGCGGAGCGGGAAGCGGAGAACCGAGCCCTGCAGGAGCAACGGAAGCAGCACGCCCGGGAGCTGGAGGCCCTGCAGGCCAACCTGGGGCAGGCCCAGCGGCAGCTGCAGCAGCAGACAGCCCAGGTGAGCCCAACGAATGAACGAACGAATGAACGAAACCCTCTCCCGGGCCTTTCGCTTGCTGGGCTGCGGAGTGAGCCCAGCGCCAGTGTGGTCCCTTCCCCCGCAGGTGCTGCAGCAGGAGGCAGCCGCGTCCCAGCTGCGCAGCGAGTTCCGGGCGGTCCAGGAAAGAGAGCACCAGAGCCAGCAGACCCTCTCGGCCGCCGAGGCCATCGCCCGGCGGCTCCAGGAAGAGGTGGCCTCCTGCCAGGCCAGCCAGAGGGAAGCCCTGGGGAAGGTAGGGCCCAGCCGCGTGCCAGGCGGCTTGGGTGGGTGAGGTGGAGGATCCCCCGCACCGCCGGCGTGACTTCTGACTTCCCTCTCATGTCTTGGTAGCTGGAGCAGAAGACGCAGGAGACATCCTGCCTGCAGGCCGAGCTGCGGCTCACCCAGCGCACGGTGGCCCGCCTGGAGGAAGAGCTGGCCGGGGCCCAGGAGCAGGAGCGGCAGCTGGTGGCCCTGCAGAGGGAGAGGAAGCAGGAGGTAAGTCTTCCCGGCTGGGCTTGTAGCTGGCCGACTTGGCAAAGCCCCGCCCGGCCTCATGGGCCTCTCTCTCTCTCTCTCTCGACAGGCCTGTGCCACAAAGGAGAGGCTGAGCCACCTCAGTGGCCAAGCGTGGCACTGGCAGAAGGAGCACCAGGCTGCCAAGCTGGCCCTGGCAGAAAAAGAGGAGGAGCTGGTGGTGATGAAGGTGGAGCTGGCTTCCCTCGAAGAAAAAGGCCACCGCTTGACAGAGGAGGTGGGTGTGCGGGGGAAGCTGGTGCTGGGTGCAGGCGGGTCGTGCCCTCCTCGGGCAGCCGCTGACGCCGTTCCTTCCCTGGGACCTTCTTTTGTAGAGGGAAGAGCTGCAGAACGAGGTCAACCTTCTCCGGCAGAAATTCATTGCCTCCAGCCAAGAGGTGGGTGCCTTCTTGGCCGTGACGGGCGCACCGGTTGCCAGGGCTGTCGCTTCCTTTTTTGTCTTGGCCACGTTGGCTAGTACTGAGCCGCCATCACCCCAGGGCCGCCCCAGGGCACCTGAAGGGCACGTGGCAGAAGCTCCACTTGACCCCAGATCTTACTGGCCAGATGTCCTTTCAGACCACCTCCCGGGGAGGCCTAAAGGAGAGCGGCTTCTCTGGGCCCTTTCCCACCTGCTTCCGGCAACCTCTGGCGTCCACCTGACTGTGACGTGGCTGTTGTGCGGGTGCTCATTTTCTGGCCCCGTCGGAGGCATTCAGACGGAGCCCCCCACGAAGGTCGTGAACTTGGAAACATGAAGAGCGGTCTTGGGGTGACCTCCTCCGAGGTCTGGGAGGCTCAAGAACCTCGTCTTCCGTCCCGGGCTAGCTGAGCCCAGCTCTCTTTCCCTTCCGAAATCCAACCAGCTTGATGGGTATCCAGGATGCTTCCTCCCTCCAGGCCACCCCAGGGTGCCCTGGCTGGACTGACCTCCCCCCACCCCCTCTGGCCAGGTGGAATCCCTGCAGACGTCCCTGGAGGCGGCCCGGGATGACAGCTATCGGCTGCAACACGAGAGCGAGTTGGTGGTTGCAAACGTCAGCCAGTGGGTGAAGGAGCAAAAGTGAGTAGCAAGCAGCGACAGCTTCTTGTAGCCATTCTGGGCTACCATGGGCATTGCCCCAAGCCTCTGGCCGGAGCAATGTTGGGCCGGGTGGGAGGTCCACAGCCATTTGGTGGCTCTTCCTGGGTTTCGAAAGGGAAGAGCCGAAGCCTTTTTCTTGTCACCTTACCTGATCCTTTCCTTGCAGGCAGGTGAACGAAAAGTTGGGCCACAAGATTCGAGACCAGATCAAGCAGGTTGCTCAGCTGACGGGCGTGCGGGAGTAAGTAAGGCAGCCGGGCCCCGGGGTGGATCTCTGTGGGGAGCCCTCTGTGGGGTGCACCCTTTCCCCACTCCCAAAGGCTGGAAATCTTGCTGGCTCCCACATTTCTGTTGGAAAAGCAGTGGTACAGTTCCCACATGCAGACACATAGGAAGTAGCTGGTGGTTCTTTCCACGCCCAGGAATTACCCTGTGAAGGCAGAGACCCCAAGCCTAGCATCTGTTCCTCCTCCGCTAAATGCAGGGCCTTCTCTTCCTCACAGCCACCTCCATGGACTGGTGGAGCGACTCCAGCAAGAGAACAAGCAACTGAAAAATGAAGTGGATGAGCGGCGTATTGAGTGTGAGCGCCTCAAGGTGAGCCCACCGAGATTTGTCCCTCCAGGGAACTCACTGGCCTGTGGCCTGAGCAGAGAGCGGGCTTTCTTTCCTGTCAAAGGGCAGAACTGTCACGCCCTTCACCCCATGGGGCCTTGGCCCTCCCTGAATGGTGGCCGCCTTCCTCCGCTTTAGACTGCTGGCCGTCTTGATCAGGTTTGGAGACACCCACCCGTGCTGGCCTGGGGGCAGCAACTCTCTCGGCCCCCTGACCACCCCTCTGGCTGCAGTGTGGTGACAAGAAAGATGCCCCACCATACACGGCTTCTTGTTGTAAAAACAGTTGAGGTCTCACTATGTGCAGGATCTGCTGCTTCGGGCAAGCTGGAAGTCAGCAGGAGGAGGAGGAGGAGGGAGAACTCAGGGCAGGAGTGCGGCCACCCACTGGCGCCGAGGAACCGAGACACCTTCCTCAGCAGCCCAGGGACCGCGTAATCCACTCAAGTCTCCAAACAAAGGAGGCGGCCATGGCAAAAAGCTGCCAGTGTTTGCCTTGGAGACAGACAGACGTGACCGACCCTTCCCTAGAGATTGAATGGCTCTGCCAGAGAACTTTTTAATTAACTGTCTTGCTGCAACACAGAGTTACATCACAGCAGCGCAGGGGAGTGGGGGCATCAGCCCACAATGGAGGTCAAAATATGCCGTTAGAAGCCAATGTGGGAAAGCCACGGGCGATGGGCGGGAGGGCAACCCACTCCCCTAGCTATCCTGTTGTAGCCACCGGGCATCTGCACCAGGTAAACCAGCGCCCTGGCACAGAGGCCATCCCTCCCACCCCTGCCTTTCGTTACAGGCTCTCTGCAGCAGTGACTCAGACCCTCCGTGCTCTACAGGGCAACCGCTCTGGCCTACGCTCCCGGCGGATGAGTAAGTGCTTCCCGACCAGTTCCCCAACCCTCCTTGATTGGAGCTAGAGGAGAGGGATGGTGTTGGTGTCTCTAGGGAGGGTCCTGCTGAAGAGGCCACCCTCCCTGCCTCTGGGGGGGGGGGCTAGCAGTGTTTTCCTAAGTGCTCTCAGGCAGGGCCCTTGGGCTGCCCAAGAGGGAGGAGGGAACTTAATGTCCAAGCTCTGCTCCAGACAGAAAGATGTTAAGTTTGAAAAACAGGCTTTTCCCCCATCTTATTTTTGACAGCACTCTGCAGTTTGCTCAGAGACGAAGCCAAAGGGGGGCTACCAAATGGCATCACTCTTAGCGAGTCCAGCATGACCGGCCTTCCCTCCGTCCTCCACGAGGGAACCCGAAGCTCCAGGTACTGCCCAGAGAGCAATGGCTGAGGGCACAGGAGGGCGTCCAGATCCGTGTCCAGATCCAGAAGATATTTTGAGACGGGACCTGCAGGCCAGACTGTAATCATGTGACTTCTGCAAAGGAGGGGGAAACGCGTGTGCAGATACGGAGCCAATAAAACGGGAAGTGTGCGATCACTCCCCAAGGAAAAGAACCCAAGCAAGGCCCGTTCCTTCTGTGGGCGTGGAGTTGGGTAAGGGGTAGAGGGGCGGGTGGTGGTGGTGGAAGACACCTTGCAGGGGGTGCCGTCTGAGAGGGAGGGTGGCAGGCGTGAAACTCTCTCCCGTCAGAGCCTGCCCTCGACCCCCCCCTCCCTTTACCCACAACTGTTACACCCCCAAACCCTCTGGCATGGAAGGGGCACAGCCCAACTAAATGGCTGAAAGCAACACAGTCAGGAAGCAGCAACATTTTTATAAACAATAAAATTATTTCTCAGTGTCCATCCAAGGTGGGCCTTGCTCAATTCATTGAGCACAGCAGGGTCCTATGTACAGAGCTGAGTAGTGGCAGCGGCAACAGCTACAGGCCGAAGCGAGCTGGTGTATGGCGAGGGGTGGCCGGCTGGCCTTGCTCTTTACGCCCCGGGGTGTAGATCTTTGTGGACCTGCAGGGAGGGAGGAAGACTGAGGGTCGCGCCCGCTTGTTCAAGGCAAGGCCCGCCCTTCCCCACTCCGTGCAGGAGGCGGCCCTACCTGACGCTGCCCACTGGGTTGCGGCGCTCTTGCTCCTCACAGCGTGCACGCAGCTGCTCCTCCGCCAGCGCCATCTCCTCTTCCATGGCCGAGGCCTCCTGCTTGGCCCGTCGACGACTCTCCTGAGGGCAGAGCAAACAGCCACCGTGAGCCCATTCCACCCAGACCCACGGAGCCGAAGGAGGAGGCAGAAAGTCCTTTTTTAAAAAAAACGGCCCAAGACTTCCTCTATTCTGCAGAGAAAGGCCTCCACCACTGGGCAGGCATTTAGTGTTAGCCCCCACCCCACCCCACTGAAGTCTCCCCTTTGGGCTCATAGCAGAAGGCTAGTTCCACCCCCCCCCCAAAACACCCACTCCTGGTCCTGGAGAAAGCAAACCTCACGACCAGATTGGCAGCCTGTCGAGAAAAGCCATACCAAGGGTGGGTGGTTCAGTGCGGAAGGGCAAGGGGTGGTGATGTCCTGCTCTCATTCCTCCCAGCTTACCTGACGAGACTTGCCCGCGTGTTTGATGCTGTAGAACATGGGCCCCAATTCAGCCAGCCACTCGCCATCCACTGCCGTGACACACTGCATGTATTCCTGTAGGGAGATGATAAACGAGAGTGATAACAGCAGATGCCAGAGTGGGGTAGGTGGGGTGGGGGTTGACATCTCCAATAAATGGGAGCAAATCCAGGATCCATGGGGGGGGGCGCAGAGGGTCACACACACTCACCTTCGTGGTCATGACCAGCTCATGGTACACAATGTAGTCCGGGGTGTAGCCCATTCCAAAGAGCGAGCTCGTGGGATGAAGATGGCAGGGCATCCCCGTCCGGATGTTCACATACTCTCCAATGCCCTGCAGCAGGAAGAGGGACTGAGTCAGAGCAAGGTTTCCAGCCAGGGCAAAAGGCTGGCAGGAATTCACTCCCCAAATACCTCAGAAGAACAGAAAGACGCAGACAGGAAAGACCAACATGGCCCAGAGACAAGGAGTGCTTCCGATCGTCATCAAGGAGAGTTTCTTACCTAGGAAACATCTCGGTTCTTTCCTGAGAAAAAGTCCTCCCTTCCCCCCCCCCCCGGGGGCCCTTCCTGCTCTGCAGTTGTAAGACTGACCTATAACTTAATCTAGGCTAGAATGAGGAATAGCCCCTGTGTGGGGTGGGAAAAGGGACAGGCACAGGTCTCCGGGCCACGAGTACTCGCATCCAGCCATACACAGACTTGTACTCAGAACTACGGAAGCAGGAAAAGGGACTGGCTCCAGATCTGGCCCAGAAAGGTTTTATCCTGTCTACTCTACAAACAGTTCTTGCTGAGCCCACAGCAGAGGGCACCCACTCCCCTGAATTGACAGTAGATATGGGGGGAACCCGAGGGCACAAAATGCCCAGCAAAGAGTAGACACCCCCCACCCCCACCCCGCCTTGGCAAGAGACAGTACACATTCTACCAAACCACGTTGCTCATCCTATTTCACACACATGCACACACAGAGACAGACAGACATCACACACAGAGACAGACAGACATCACAGACATAGCTGCTGTCCCTCACCTTCAGTTTGGCAGCCTGGTGAAAGTAAGCGGCGCAGATGCATTTGCGAACCACGTCCCAGTCGGTGCCGCAGGAGGCCAAGCTCATGCGCTGCTGCACCATGATGTCCTTGAGCTGGGCTCGCACCTCCCGCACCTGAAAGGGCAGAGAGAACGGTCAGGACCTGGGGCTCGGGCCACATCATTCTCCGTGGCCAAGATGGGGGGGGGATCCCAGCAGGCACACCTTGCGCATGGCCTTGGCGTGGATGAAGTGCTCGCTGCACCACAGCGTGGAGTAGTTGTTGCTCTTCCACTGGAGGTACACGTTCAGGTATGTCAGGTGGTCGCTCTCTGGGACAGCAAACTTCTCTCGCACTTGGTCGCTCTCCTCCTCCCGGCCCTGGGGGCAAGAGGCAGCGAGAGTGTTAGGCGAGGAGGAGAAGGAGGAGGGAACAGGCGAGGAGGCCTGCAAAGGTTCCCAAAACTCCCCACCGCCTTATGCGTTTGGCTCAGACGCACCTTGGGCCGGTAGAAGATGGCTGGGACAGAGAGCATGGAGACAATGAGCAGGATCTCGGAGCTGCAGCCCATGTCGCAGGAGACGATCAGCATCTTGGAGAGGGCAGGATCAAGGGGAAACTCCACCATCAGGCGCCCGGTCGAGGTCAGCCCACCTGAAGGCAAGGCAAGGAAAGGCCAAGGCCATGAGAGGCAGCGGTCCCCACCCCCTGGAGAACCTCCCCCAAGGGAAATCCCGGCCCCGCTCTACTGCACGCGTCTCCCCACCTGTGTTGTCTAGAGCCCCGAGGATCCACAGCTGGTACATGGAGTTGAGCATGTTGTCCTCGGGAGGCGGATCCATGAAGTGGAACTGCAGCAGGTCCTGCACCCCCAAAGACTTGAGCAACAGAACCACGTTGGCCAGGTTGGTTCGCTGGATCTCTGGGACGGTGGTCGTCAGCAGCTCGTTCTTGTAGGCGCTCTGGGTGTACAGCCTAAAGCCCAGAGGGAGGAGATGAGGACGGTGCAATGCTAAAAAAACCAACGTCGCTCCTGTTCCTGCTACAGCAACTAGGAACTAGAAAGCCCCTAAACCATCCCACCCATTCACCTCAACACCTCCCCCAACTTACTCCTAGACTTTTAGTGGTGAAAGACACACACTCCGTGGGGGAGGGGGAGGGGAGGGGGTCTCTTCCTACCTGAAACACTGACCTGGGCCCGTCCTTCCGGCTCGGCCTGCCCGTTGGTTGGCGTTGGCCTGGCTGATGGGGTAGATCTGGAGGGCGTCCATGCCGATCCGAGGGTTGAAGACCTGCAGCGAAAGAGGCCGAGTGAGCCTGGGAACCTGGCTGAGCACCCGGCTGCTCCCACACCCTTCTTCCCAACAAAGCGCATTACCTTCAGTTTGCAATAGCCAGAATCAATCACAAACATGATCCCATCGACCGTCAACGAGGTCTCTGCAATGTTGGTGGCCACAATGCATTTCCGGACTCCGTCGGGGGCCTGCCGGGAAGGAAAAGGTCAAAGGGCAGTTGCTCACTTTGGGTCCCTTCTCACTTGCTCACCCCCCCCAAAACCTCCCTGAGCCAGAAATAAGACGTGTCTCCTCAAATGCTACTATATTTCTCCCAAACTCAAGAGGCTCTCCGCTTGGACTCTGCTGATTTCTGCTTTGCCAGACCGTCCGTGGGGGTTATTCACCTTCATAAACTAGCTCAATAGGCTGAGTGCTGTTGCCTTCACCTCCCAGAAGCTGCTTTTAGGCCAGGCCTGTGCCTGCAGCCCTGGGATCACTGCTCACCTGCAGCTCCAGCCCCTTGAGCCACCATCCCCAACACAGTCTCCATGCCAAGTCCTTGTGGGCTGCCGCCATGCTTTGGATGCCAGCTGCCAACGTCACACCCCACTGTGGTTTGCTCTAGCTGCGCTTTGCCCATCAGACGCTCAGAACAACTAACCGACTAGCACTCCAGCCAGCCTGCCTCTCTACTGGCCACCGATGCAATTTATAATTCCAAGAGTCCAATGGTGCCAATGCAGAACAAAGCTCTCTGCTTTGCAGGCAGCCACCTCCACCACGAAGGAAACATCCCCGCTTCCCAAGCGTGTCTTCCCAAATTGACCTCCCTAGAATGTTACAAGGTCAACCCACCAGGCTTTTAGCCCCCTAGCTACTCGCCCCAGGGAAGGCGGTGGCTCTGTACCTTCTGGAAAATCTTCGCCTGCAGGTCGGAGGGCAGCTGGGAGTAGATGGGCAGAACCGCCAGGGCGGGAGCGTTCTCCAGCTCTTCCAGGTGCTCCACAATCTGTTCTGAGGTGACCTGAAACAGGGGAGGAAGAGGGGTGAGTACTTGCTGTCATGGTGGTGGTGGGGAGGACAGAGCTGCAGGGTGAGGGGCTCTCCCAGAAAAGGTTCACCTCAATGTCCTCCTGGCCTGGCATGAAGATCAGGATGTCCCCCGGGGCGCTCGAAAGGTGCACCTGCAGGGCCTGCTTGACAGCTGCCTCCACATAGTCCTCCTGCGGGGTCTGAAAGGAGGAGAGAAAGGGCTGAGACAAGGGCCCAGCGGCAGCCCCATGCCTGCTCACCAGGAGCCCCAAGGCAGAGAGGCGCACCTGCCTTTCCCCTCTGGCCTCCCTCTTACCTTACTGAAGAGGATGTCTACAGGGAAGGTACGGCCCGGGATGTGAAATATGGGCACGTTCCCAAAAAAAGCAGCAAACTTTTCTGCATCCATAGTGGCTGAAGTCACAATCAGCTTCAGGTCTGAGCGTCGGGCCACCACCTACAGCAATATGAGAACACCATGGTCACGGAAAGATAGGGGACCCGCAAGCAAGCAGCAGTGGCTCCATGGGGGACAGAACCCTTCTACTGAGATTCTTCCTGAAGCTGTCTCATGTAAAAAACACACTCCTCAAGCAAGAAATTAGAAAAAAGACTTAAAGAGTTAGGACAGTTACAAAGCAACTAGAAATATCATCAGATGTAATGATATGTTGCTGAAGATAAAAGATCAAAATAATCTATGCTGTGATGTTGCTGATAAGGACAAGGAAACAAGCCAATTCGTTTGAAAAGAGGTGTTGGAAGAGGGTTTTATGGACATAATGGAACACCAGAAAGACAAATAAGTAGATTTTCATTCAATTCAAGCCTGAACTCTCACTAGAAGTTTAATGACTAAACTGAGTCTATCATTCCGCAGATGTGTCACCGAAGACAAGATTCACTGGAAAGGACAATTATCTAGCAAAAGTGGAAGGCAGGAGGAAACGATCTAACACAAGATGGGTTGGCTCAGTAAAGGAAGCCATAACCTTTAGCCGGCAAGACCTGGACAGGACTTTCTTAATGACTGGGCCTTTCCTGCAGCAAAACAACCTGCCAGCTACTAGGACCAGTGGTTTTCTATGAACCGCCTTCTCTGGGGTATTGCAGTGAAGGAACTCTTCCCCACCCCACGAGCTGAGGCAAGCAGCTTAGAATTCTAGAAACTCCCCCCCCCCCGCCCCCGGTTTCAAGAGATGTCTCATGGGGAGGCAAACAAGGAACTGACACCCAAGGGAATCTGACCCCTGGGCTCAGCGAAGGAAGCACTGACCTCACGCAGGAGGCCAAACAAGACGTCGGTGTTGAGGGACCGCTCGTGGGCCTCGTCCATGATGATGGCGCTGTAATGGTCGAGATCAGCTTCACGCAAGGATTCACGCAGCAAAATCCCGTCTGTCATGTACTTGATCACAGTGTTCTCTGAAGTGCAGTCCTCGAAGCGGATGGCATAGCCCACCTGGTGGATGGCGGAGGTGGAAAGAGGCAGCAGTCAAGGCTTAACTACAGGAGCCTGTGGCCGGACTTCTGTTCGGAAAAGCACCAGCGCTCAGTGGTAACCACGCCGGCGGCTCCCTCGCCCTTGAGCAGGCAGGCTGTCCCTTGTGCAACCGACCAAGCCTGCAGGCAGCTGGTTGCAAGACGGACATCCCACAGGCGAGGAGGAGAACAACGTCTTTAGCTGTGATCACCACTGCGCGTACAGCTTTTCCAAAGAGGATTCTGGCCTGTCGTCTTCAAATACAAGACAGCCATCAGGTAAAGAAAAAGGAACACTTAGAAGGCCAATGTCCAGAAGGTGCCCAGGCGCTGAGTCCCACTAAACTTTCCCACTCTTTGATCAGTCTCACGTCCCACATCTCAGCTAGTCTGGAGGCAGACACCATACACAGAAGCGCCCGAGTCTGAAAGCACAATAAACTCAGCCAGACGTTGCCATTGCAATGTCCCATCACTC
This sequence comes from Pogona vitticeps, assembly GCF_051106095.1. Taxonomy (NCBI): domain Eukaryota; kingdom Metazoa; phylum Chordata; class Lepidosauria; order Squamata; family Agamidae; genus Pogona; species Pogona vitticeps. Next base: position 2,462,901 of record NC_135792.1, read on the forward strand.
CTTTCATCAGCCTCAGACTGTGTATCAATCAACCTTTGAGGAAGTGCAGCTTCCCACACTCTCTGTCCAGTGGCCAGTAAATGGATCATATTACAAGGTGATTTCCAGGTTTGGCAAACAAACCCTTTCCTTTAATGTGCCAGTTTGCTGTTTGCAAAGCCTTTCAGCTATTTTATTTTTAATCACCAGCCCAAAATTACAACTGACAAGCCTTTCTCTAATCCCGATTTACAATTTCATTATGCAACTTGTGTTCTCCTTTCTTCTTAGCTGCAGCAAGTATCTTCTAAACATCCCAAACGCCTTTCCCTGGGTTTTTATCATAAATCAAGCATGCATGACATCCAGCAAGCCGGCCCCTTCTTACCTGCAGTTCCCACGGGAACCAAACAGCCCCCATGTGCGTATCTTGTCCACCCTCCTCTCCCATCATCCAGCTGTGGGCTTCACCGTGGAGGTGCCCCCCAAATCCCAGCTTTCCTCACCTCCTCCCCGAGGCTCACGCTCATCTCTTCACTGACACGCTTTGCGACCGACATGGCGGCCACTCGGCGGGGCTGCGTACAGCCGATCATGCCGTAGTCCGTGTAGCCATCCTCGTGAAGGTACTGCGTCAGCTGTGTGGTTTTGCCGCTACCCGTCTCTCCTACCACAATCACAATACTGTTATCCCTGTAAAAACAGAAGGATGTAAACACAGAGAGGGAAGAAACCCATCACTGATACCTCTACACACACGGCATTTTCTATTGCAAGAAACAAGGGTTTTTATTATCTCCTAGAGGCTTTATAAAATGCACATTTTGATATATTGCTGTTTTATATTGAATAACATCCTTGTTCATTGTCAAAGTTACAATTTTACTGTATTCTGTTACATTTAGCAACAGAGATGGTTCTTTAAATACACCAGATACTTAATTGCCAGTTAAAAATCTGATCATGGATTAGAAAAGTATGCCTCTCAAAATAGGAGACTTACAGCATTCAGGAAAAGGGACATTTATCAGAGAATCCTGAGGCACAAACCAGCTCACTTCAGTTCCGTTCCTTTAAACAAAAACATTAAGGCACTTCTTGCCTAGCCCACATGGATCCTGCTCTATATCCCGTCCGCCCAGAGGAGCTCCCCACCAGGGCCGGTGGGCAAGGGGAGGGTTGGGGGACTGGCTTACCGAATAACCGTCAAAAGCTCCTGCTGTACAGCAAAGATGGGCAAGTACTGCCTCTGCTCCACAAGGGACTTCTTCTTAGCAAACTCACTGCTGGCTTCGCTCTTCTCTTTCATGTGATCAGCAAACTTCTGCTCTGTCCTGAGAGATTCAGAACGTCATGGCTCTTCCCAGAACTTCTCCTCCCTCGGGCCATCTCTGCTGTCAGCCACCCCTGCTTCCCCCTGCCTCCCTCCGTAGCACGTTCATCCCCTACCGGTAATCGACAGTGCCGTCCTCCGCCAAGACAGGGTTGGACCCTTCGTCTTCCTCCTTCTTGATACCCATGATATTGCCCAGTTTGGTGCCTGCCAGCTCCCAGTGCTTGTGCTGGGCCTGAAAATGAAGCAGGAATCACACACACATGAAAGCGAGTCAGACTTTCATCTGGCAGGAACGTGCCTTTCGACTTCCCTCTCCCCTCTCAGTTCAACCAACAGAAGGGAGCTTCAAAATAAACTGCACCCGCCTAGTATGCGGAGCTGAAGCGACAGCAACCTCTCTTCCTGACGAACCCACCTTCTGCCCTTCTCCATCGTTATACACAGAAGCTCCTGAGTTCTGCCACTCCTCACACCTTCTCTATAAATTACAGCTTTCTCCAGGCCAGTGGTTCCCAACCTTGGGTGCCCAGATGTTCTTGGACTACAACTCCCAGAAATCCTGGCCAGCACAGCGAGTGGTGAAGGCTTCTGGGAACTTTATTCCAAGAACATCCGGGGACCCCAAGGGTTGGAAACCAACGACCTCAACAGCCTAGGAAGCCCGCAGCCCACCAGCATACAATCCCAACCCGAAAGGGCAGCTGCAGCAGAGGCTCCACGTTGAGATTTTGATGTGGAAATGTGTTAATGTTGTACAGTTAAATGTAAAACGGCTGATTTTACCTGAGACACTGTACGGATTGTATTCAGGTGTGGGTATCAAAAATTAAGACTTAATGCTGTACAGCTGTAGTACATGATGAAACTTGATGTAACAGAAAATGAAGTAATGTATTTTCTGATTGGTCGCAGAACTATACATAAGTCATGTGCAAAACGATTGTCTTTATCTGAAGTCAGATCACTTTTTCCTATGTTGTGTGTTGCTTCATGTCATATCAGGCTGCCACAGAAATGTCTATTCTCTATGTATATATGTCAATAAAACTAAGTTGCTGATTTTATGCTCTCAGTGTCATAGTGTCTTAAGTATCTGCTAACCGATTATCTCCTTACTCGGCTGACGTTATGAGAAGACACGTTATAATCAAAATCCTCCACACTCCACACGTACCTTCTTCCGCTCTTTCTGTTCCCGATGCTTGCGTACTAACTGGCTGCCCTTGCGGGCAATGATTGCAAGATCCGAAGTGGCGTCCTTGACGGGGATCACTGGCTCAGGCTGAAAGCAAGTAGGGAAAGTCAGGTGTGAGACAAGAGAAGGGGTGCCCTAGTTCCCACATCCACGCAGGACTCTGGCTTTTCACCTGTTTGGTGAAGACAATACGGCCGTCTAGGAACGGAGGCACCAGGTTGTGAACCAGGAGGTGGACCTTGGCTGCGTTGTCCTCCTCAAAGTCCTCATCCACCTCCAGCCGGTGCACCACGCCGCTGGTCAGCATGCGGTTGGTCTCCCACCTCTCGTTATCCTGCCGAGCACGAGAGAATTAAAGGTAAGTCAAGGGCCAGAAACCAGGGCTGCTTGGGAAGGATGGTTGCAAGGGAGCATCCCAGCAGCAGCAGAACAGCACATGGGCACTGCCACAAGCGGCTGCCGCCCGACTTTCTTCAGCAACGCCAGCATGCGCCCACCTCGTTAATTTGCCTGCGCTGAGCCGAGATGCGCTTCTGCTTTTGCTTCTGCAGGTGCTGCTCCCGCTTCCTGATGTACTCCTCGGAGGAAGAAGCCAAAGGGTTGTGGAACTCGTCGTAGCCCTCGTCCATCATGTACCAGTCCCGATCTGCTTGCTGGAGAAGAATTGGGGGAGGGCAGGGAGAAAAGAGATCGTGTTAGCAAAACAGTAAAATACCTGCCCTTAGATAGAAACAATCCAGATTTTTATAAAGGGCTGCAGGAGATGAATTAGCTTTTCAGGAGGTGGGAAAAAAGGGCAAAGAACCTGACTAAGTTGATGCTCACAGAAATCGGGGAATGCCAATGGGGCATCAGCAAGAGGCACCAAGACAGGAAACATATCTGAAATCCCAGGAAACCCTTTCCTGCCAAACTCAGATATTAGTACCATGCTTCTGATGTAACAGCACCCGAAGTCTCTGAAACCTAAAAGCCCAAAGACCTCAAAAACGTGCCGATTTGCACATCCATCCCAAGAAAAGAACAGGGTTTCTTTTCAAAAAAAGGGGATTTGAAACACAGACAAAACCATGTGCCAAAATCATCCCACAGGAAGCACAAGGAGCATGACACTTTGAACTGGGGATAACTTGAGCTGGGGATAATTTCTGCATGCTGATATTCTCACCTTCTTTCAAAGTAACTTTTCAAGCCCTGCCACAATGATGACTCAGTTCAACCCTGCTGGGCTTGAAGACATTGCCTGCTAAGAACTTAAAAGAAGGCAACAGCCCGACCACGAGACCTGCCCACTTTGGGCTGTGTATAGTTCCAAGCAAATTCTGTGTAACTCTGATCCTCACAGCCGAGCTGGCTGATCTCCTTCCACCGGCACAAGTGTCAATTAAGCAAGAAAGAAGCTACTCCTTTACGATCTCTTCTGAAGAACCAAGAAGGGGACCCAAGGCAGGGGGCAGGGAATTACACTGACCCGCTGGTCATCCTCCCACTGCTGCCGCTCTTCCTCTGTTTCGAAGGCAATTCCATCTTCTCCATCCTCACGTTTCCCTAAAAACAAAAGCTTTATTTAGAAACCAATCCTGGCTCAAAACCACAAGGAAGAGTCATCACCCAGCCCTTTCCAGTCTTTACCTCTGCCTCTGGAAAGCCAGGGGGTGGCCCCCAAATGCTTCTGATTATCAGCCCAGTCATTGTACTTGTACGAAGGGGTGGGCAGTGGGGTGTCTTCAGGATACTTGCTCCTCACGGACCTGCAGGGACAACCAGCCGGTATAAGACAAAAGAACAAACAAAGGCCGGATGGAGGTTAGCTCCCCAAGCCAGCCCTTCCTCAAATGCTGCCACCATCTTATCCTCCCAAATGTTCCCGCAAACACTGAAGGCCATGTCACACAAGCCTAAACACCCACCCTGTGCCTGCTTCCCCGTACCGGTCACGGTCACGCCTCTCGCTATCACGGGAAGCCGACCCTCGGTGACTGCGCTCAGAATCCCGGTAGGAAGGTGTGGGGGAAGGGGACTCCCACTGGGAGCGGCGTGAGCTGCTGTAGCCACTGTCCTCTTCTTCCCAGTTGGAGCGGGAAGGTGTCGCTGCATCTAGACATGAGGGGGGAAAAGCTGTAGTTTTAGCAAGGCCGATGCTTTTCCCCATCTGCCACAGCACACGACTCCCTTAATTGTTACACACCCACCCAAAACATAAGAAAGTACACCAAATATTTCCTGTGATTAAACTAAACCCGGCAGCAACTTGATCCACAGGGTCCCTTCCAGCTCTGTAGTTCTAAGATGATGATAATGATAGTTGCCGTCATTGTTTTATTGTTATTGTTGTTACTGTTATTATTGCTATTAGTTTTATTTACGTGCTAAGACATTATCACTATCTGACGCAAGGTGTAGGTAAAAACCACTCAATATTAACACCGGCCTCATCGCAAAGCTAATAAGGCCACCAACTGGGAGCATACCTTTCGGTCGGTGGTGAGGAGACTCTGGTTCATTCTTCCGACTGCTGCTGCCGCTCCTCTCCGAGGAACCCTCCTTCTCCGATCGGCTGCTGCCGCTGCCGCTGCGTCGGCTTCGGTCCCGGTCATCTAAGGGAAACAACTTCTGATCAGTCTCGCCCATACCTGAAGGAATCCTCTGGGAGAAGCCGCCACCGCTGCCTCCCCTCCGGTCAACAACGGGACGCTACCTCGGTCCCGCTTGCGGTCGTGATCCCGGTCCCGGCCGTGGTCCCGCTTGCGCTCTTTCTCCTCCTTGGAGGAGGCGTAGACCCCGTGCTCCCGCCGCTCCCGCTCGCGCTGCCGGCTGCGCTCCCAGAACTCCTCGCTGACTCCTCCGGTGTGGGACGGCGTCTCCACCCGAGCGGACCGGTAGTGCCTAAAGGGGGGGAAGAGGAAAAGAAAAGCAGCTTAGAGTGGGACGGCCTCCCTCCCGCGCCCTTCTTGCCAGCCAGCCAGCCAGAGAGAAAGAGGAAATGGCTTTTCGCAGGGATGGCGACTCAAGTCAAGGGCCTCGCTATCAAGTTAGCCTTGACTCCCCTGGGCTTTTCTTCTTCCCCTCAACGACCAGGCGACTGGGAACCCGAACCCTCCCCTTTCTCTAGGGGGAAAAAACGCTTTTAAATTGAGACTCGGCCCCAAAGGCCTCCTCACCTCTCCTTGCGGCCCCCGCGCCCGGCCGTGTCGCCGCCGCCGCCCTCCTCCTCCTCGTCGTCGTCCTCGTCGCCGCCGCCTCCGCCGCCCTCCTCGGCCTCGCCGCCTCCGCCGCCGGCCCCGTCGTCCCTGCCGTCGGCCCAGTCCTTGTAGGAGGCGACCCGGGAGCGCTTCCTCCGGTCCTCGGGGCCGAGGCTGCCCTCGCGCTCCTCCCGCTCGCGGCGCTTCTGGGCGGCCAGCAGGTCGAGGCCCAGCAGGGAGGTGCGCGGCGCGGGGACCTTGAAGACGTGCTGCTCCTCGGCCGCGCTCTTCTTCTTCTTCTTCGGCAGGACCAGGCCGCCCACCTGCCCTTCCGGGGCCAGGCCTTCCAGCCGGTGCAGCGAGGCCTCCGCCGCCGCCGCCGCCGCCGCCGCCGCCGCCTCAGCCTCCTCGGCGTCCCCCATGGCAACCGTCCCCGCCGCCGCCGCCTCCCCCCGCCGGGTTCTCCCGGGCCGCCCTCCCGGAGCTTGGCCTGGTGGAGGACCTGAAGGGCCCTCCGCCGCGGTCTCGCCTCTTCGAGGGACCCGAAGCTCGCGGTCTCGTCAGCCGCCGCTTCAAGGCCTCCCCGTCCGCTCGCCGGGCGCCTCCATGACTCTTACCCACAACCCTCCGCGACGGCAGTGGCTCTAGCCCCGCCCCGCACCATAGAGGCCGCCATAGGTGTTTCATGAAACGCTGTTTCTAGACGGGCCGTTTCGGCCTCTCGGAAGAAACACTTCCGGGGCGTTCCCCTGGAGAGAGGAGGGGTCCTCCTGCGCAGGAGGCCCGCACTTCCGCATCGCTGTGACGGGACAATGTGTGACACGTGACACTCCCTTAGAAGGACCCCTCTCTTGGGCAACCTTGTGGTTGCCTGAGGGAGGGGGGGCGCTGCCCTTAGCGCAACAGCCCTGCAGAGAGGGCTGCCGGGCGGGGTGTGTGAGGTGATTAAAGCGGAGCTTCGCCAGTCTTGTCCGCCATTCTGTCCTCCATTCCATGGGTTCTGCCGCCCCAGGTTGAGAGCATCTCGCTTCTCAGGGTGTTGTTTGTGACTCTATTAGTTTTATCTCTAGAAGCCTTTCGGGATCACGTGCACTGCCTTCCTGCCTTTCTTCGTCGCGGATTGGGCGATGTCACCCAGTTGCCATGGTGATAGGAGCCTAGAGATACGAAAAATTAAGCGTGACCTACCACCGCTACCTTGATGGCTGCTGTAATCTCCAGAAGCGGCTTTTCCAAATGCTAAAAAATTGTGAAACTCGCTATTTTTGTGAAGGATTTAGTGAGCCAGTAAAAGCACTATCCAACCCGATTTTTTTTTGTCTAGGGTGGTTCTATGATGGCAAACATGGCTGTGACCCTGGATCTGCCTCTCTTGTCTTCCAGGCTTTGCACTCCTCCTCCAGCTGCAGCCATGTCTCGGGCAGTTCCGCAGGCTGCCCTCACATGCTGCAGAGAGGAGGAGGAACCTGCCATGACCTATACCAAGCTTGTCAAAATCAGTCTTTCTGATACTGAGGAATCCTCCACAGAGAATCCTTCCCCACCCCAGCCACATCAGTCAGCCCACACCCTATGGAGTGACATGTAAGAGGGCTTGGATCTTTAAACTGAGACTCACGAAGTGACCTTGAGCTAATCACATCCTTTCAGCCTGGTCCACTTCTGTGCCACATTCACAGGGCCGTTATGAGGACAAAATGGGAAGAATGATGTACACCACTTTGCAGTCGCCGAGGGATATAAATAACATCACCTTTATGGCAGAGAGATCCTTCCATTCCTCTCCATACAGGACCATTCATGAGGATCACCTCAGCCCACTATTTCTCCCTGGACTTTCTTGCAAGGGTGGCAGGGTGCTTGCTGATGCCACCCAGCCAGCCATTGGCTTGGAGAAGGGCTGCCCTATAGCTTTGCAGTGTCCAGCCATAGCTGTCCTCCTTCCATTGCCCCTCCCAGGAAGAAGGTGGCACAGAAACAGAACGGATAAAAATAAATAAAACAGTATGTCTTTCTGCCCTTTGGGTTTGCTATTCTCCAAGAACACCTGGTGGACACTTCTAGTAGGAATAAATACATGTGAATGTTTGTCAAGTTCTGTTTCTATAACAGGGCCCTGAATGATTTCTCCACATAAAACAGAGAGGTGTGCATTAGAGGCATCCGACTTTAATGGGTTGACAGGGCAGTTTAGACACATAGCAAAAATAAACTGGATCAAAATCTGGCAACATGTTTTCCGCTGTAAAGAAGCTCCCGCCCCATGAGTGACTCCTTAGGATGGCAGGCACAGGAAAAGGGTTCTCAGGAATCCTAGACAGAATGGATTCTTTGTCACTGGTGGACAAGCAAATGTGGCCCTACTCAGGCTGCGGCGAGGGTCTCCTGGATCCAGTCCACCAGGCCAAGCACCCGCACGTAGACGCCATATTTGGCGGTGCTGCATGTCTTGTCAAAGCTGAGGATGCCAGCTGCGTACCAAGTATCGTCATCGGGATCCTGGACAGTAAATGCTCCTCCTGCGTCGCCATAGCATGTATCCTCACGGAACCTACTCATGCCTGCACAGAAGGTGTAATTGCCCAGCAATGGCTTCACAGCGTCCTTTCCCTGGCCGGCGTAGTAGGCCGTGCAGATCTCTTGATCTACCACTGGCAGCTGAACGTAACGCAAGGACGTCGGGTGTTCCATGAGGACATTGCGACCCCAGCCGGCGATGAAGCCCACCCGGCCAGGCTCGATGTAATTCTTCTGAGGCAGGCAGATGGGCATCACGGCCTCCCCGATGGGCACCTTCCACTGGAGACGCAGCAGCGCCAGGTCCACCTCCTCAGGGAAGCCAGGATGAAGGACGATGCGGTCCACGGGGCCAGCTGATTCCCCATTGCCCAAGAACAGTCGGAGAGTGGGAGCGATCTCCTCTGGGCGGGCCTTGGCGCTGTGGTTCAAGTACAGGTTCCTGCCCGTGGTCAGGAGCCATTGGTCGCTAATTAGCGTGGCCCCCGTTGTGCGGTTGTGTCGGGTCACCAGCTTCATTTGCCAGGGGAAATTGTTTCTGGCAGCCATGAAACCCCCAATGATGCGCTGCAGCGGGCGGGCCGGCGACTTGGGCCTGCCGCACACTGGAGAAGGGAAAGAAGAGACAGCCATGAATGGCGACCACCAGCTCAACGGGCCATTTTAAATCTGCTGTTAAAGAAGCATTTTTAATTGATGTGTGTGTCTGTGTGTAATTTTTTTAGTCTGTTACAGATGACTTTGAGACAGGAAATAAATGCTTCTGAGAAATAATAAATAACCAGACTGAAAGAACACAAGAGGTTAATGCTGACTGTGCTTCCTAGCTCTAGCTGACGGAAGCATTGTTCGGTGGAAAGGTGAATGATAAACTCAGCAAACAAAACCTCAACCGGGTTGGGGGGGTGGAGCCTGGGAGGAACTAGTCAGGATGCTTCCCATTGTTTGAGAAGGCTTCTTCTGTGTCCTCTGGCATGTTGGTAAGAACGATACAGGATGCTAATGGCCTGCAAACGGGCTCCCAACCAAACCTCCGATTCATCACACTCTCATGCCGGGAGATCTGCCTGTCCACCGTTTACAGTAAGCTTTAGCGTGGCGTTGGAAAAGTGAGCCCTCAGGTGAGGCCAACCCATTAATGCCCTTCCTGCCAACCTGCATTTCCGTAGCCCTTCTTTGGGGCACCTCCTCACCTGGCTCACAGATGGGAAGTTTACTCTTCTCTCCTTCGGAAGCCTGCTGCCACTGATCACACTGGTAGAGCCCTAGGGAAAAAAAGGAAGGAGGGAGGGAGAGTGATGGAGGTGAGTACGGAAAGGATCTGGCACGTAGAAGGAACTTGAGGCTTTGGGGTGACTTTTCAAACTGATGTGCTCTCGAGTACCTCTCCACTCTTTTGGGAACCGTTTTTTTAATTTGCAAACTAGGGTGGTGCGAGGAACGCAAGTCCAAAAGGCGGGCTCCCGTGGCGAGCTGGAAAGCGGGTGGCTGCCACCTCACATGGGATCCCCGATATCACTGGCTTACGTTCCCTAAGAACCCGCCCTTCCATTATTAAAACACAACGCTCAGAGTTTCCGTTCGGTCCTGTGCCTGGCGTGTTCAACTCCAGCCAACCCACAGGCAGCGCCTAGACAGGGTGGCTCCCAGGGGTTTGCCGAGAGGGTTACGGCAGGCAAGCCCAGGTTTATCAGCTTGTTGGAACCTTGGATTACACCTCGGTTCTGCTGAGATGGCTTTGCTGGATTAGATGAGAGGTCCATCAGGGCTTGTATTCCACCCCCTCAGTACAGACTCACCCCTGAAGTTGCCGAGCACAGTACGAATGCAACAGTCATGTCCTTCTGTTGGTTCCTACCCCACACCTCCTGCCATCATCGGAGCGTTTTGAACCCGTTTGCAGCTCGCTGGACAGCTCCGTGAATGAGGTGTCTGGGAGTTCAATTCTCCACTGTGTACCTCCCAGGAGAAGAGCCGGCTAGTGTGGCCTTGGGCAAGAGGCACAGTCCCAAGGCAACCCCCCCCGAAAAAGGGAAGGGGAAACTTCAGAACAGAAAAAGTTGACCAATCCCAATCAAAAAGACTGAAATGGCTCAAAAAATTCACAGGTTTAAGCCTCCAAGCAAAAGATTTTTAATAAAAACAATTTTTAAAAAATCAAGCTTTCAACCAAGAATATATGTCCTGTCATCTTAAGGGTTACAAATACCAATTACACTTCTGGATATTCCCTACTTAGAAAACTCCAAAAAGAGTCACTATAAATCAGAACTGATGGCATGCCAGTATTATTATTGAACTGCAGTCCCAGGATTTTCGCCTTACCTTTTCCTGGGCCACGGAGTTGATAAAAAGGGTCACACTCAAAACGAACCAGCTGCACAATTCGGCCATGCTCAATTTCTTGAGGGAGTGGGCAGGTGCCTATGAGAGGAGTGCGGCCGTTAGCATGGCATTCCTCCTGCTCCCACACCGATTGGCATCTATCCTGCTCAACCACCCTCGCCGCCAAGGACCCTCCTCTCCCTGAACCCCGGGCATTTCCCCCGACGCAACAGTAGTTCCGCGGCACTTACCAAGGGTGGGTACGGTCACACAGCCTCCGCCACTGAGCAGGACAGCCAGTCCCCAGATTAAGGCAGCTCCCAGCGCAACCATCCTGTTCGGGAAAGAGCAAAAACAGACGAGATTGCCAAATCAGACCTCGCTTTTGTGCACAAACAACTCTCCTCACTGTGCAGGCATCAGGCACTCTGCCCGGCAAGAAGGAGCTCCGTTTCCCCTCTCGAGTGTCTGCCCCTTCCATTTTCGATGGGTGCAAAGCCACAGTGGTTCCCTTCCGTGGGCTGGGGGGGGGGAGCCACTAGGGGCCCCAACCTCTTCACCACCTTTCCTGCATCCTCTTCTTATCCCAATGGAAGCTGTTCCGGCCCACAGCAGGGCAGGAATGGGTCTCCTCCCACCCAAAGAAGGCTGCACTGAGGATTGGGCTTGGTTTTTCCAAAAGGGAGAAAGGGCTCGACAGAACCACCTGGAGGAGCAACAGCTTCAAGGCGAGGAGCCTCCGCAGAAAGGTGGCAAAGAGGTGGATGATGGAGTAAGGACAGGGAACCGGTTCTTCTCCCCTTGTCACACCGTCCGGGTGGAGGAACCCTTATAAACCTGGCTCAGGTGTTGCCTTACACACCGTTTCCTGCAACAGCCAGCCTTGAAAAGGTCACTGACTTTCCCGACAACCAGTCCAAGGATCAAGCCCTCCCTCCCTCCCTCCTGGCGGGCCAGGCCGGTGCCAGCTGGAATTCAGTCCAAGCACCTCCTTAGGTGGCCCCCTTCAGAAGGATCCTCGATCCTCCACTCCCTGGCCACAGCAACTGGGGCTGAGAATTTCCAGGACTGGTTCTGGAAAGCCAAGACGAGGGCTTTGGACCCTGGACTTCTCCAGCCGGGAGAGCTGGTCCTACCAAGCGGTCTTGAGAAACGCCATTTGATTTAGGTCCTTGGGTCACTTCCTTCCTCCAAGAATCTCCTTTGGCTCCTGTTGGAAGCCTTGGGGTGCACGTGTGTAGAGGAGGATACACAAGTGGGGTGCCTTCAATGCGCAGAGAAGACGGTGCGGATATTAGCATTCTCTCGGATCCTCAACTGCGTCAGCTCAGCCACCAGCCGGGTGAGAGGCAAGCGAGAGAAGACGGCCCCCATCGGAGTGTCTGCGTGCCTTGGAGCCGGCAGGCCGTGAAATGGGTTTTCCACTTCCAGCCGGACATCTTTCCTCTGGAAAGCCTGCATAACTCACAGCGCCTGACAGCGTGGTATTACTGGTGGAGAGCACAGGATGACGACTCGGGAGACGTGGGTTGTGAATCCCTGCTCGGCCATAAAGCCCACTGGGTGATCTCAGGCCAATAACTGAGATGGAGAATCACACTCCGCTCCTTGAGCTCACTGGAAGACAAGCGAGCCAGAAAGGGGGCAAATAAATCAATAACGGATGCAAGACCCAAGCCAGCTTACAAGTTCTACCTCCAGAGGGTGGGATTCATCCTGTCGGAGCCCTCAAAGTCTCCCTGAGGTGCTCCCCTCCCCAAGGAGGACATTTCTCCTCCAAGCCCAACCATTTTAAGGCCCTGATGGTTTTTCTTTTTGTGCCCATCCCTCTTTTTTCCTCTGGAAGGAAATCAAAACGCTCCCCTTCGGACTTGCTTGTGATTGCCTGTGCTTGCCTGTGTTGCTCCTCCTCCGGGCCTGCTCTACGCTACGTCCTGTCCCTTCCAGGAAGTCAAGTGTGCAGCTTATGGGGAGGAAAAGAGACAGGGGGTATCACACCAAGACAGAAGAGCTTTATTTCAAGACCCACCAAGTTGAAACCCATCACCCGAGAGGAGGTAGCCTTCTGAGGCAGGCAGGGCAGAACATCATGTTCTGTACATTCCCCTTTGCCCCCACCCATCATTGGCACGAGCTTCCAAAGCTTGGAGAGAAGTCATGGATTAAAAAGACGGAGCGTTACTTCTGTTGCATTCCCATGGAGTCCCTTCTATACAAGATCCTTCCAGAGACCGATCCCTCATTTGCCCACATGCTATCAAGCGGCTTGCCTCAGTTTCTGGAAAGCCAGGCCATTCTCTGCCCCTCGCCTCAGGAAAAGTAGCACCAAATAACGCATCCAGCCACCGCCCCCCCCCCCCAGGTCAGCTCCTGGGTTGCTACACAGTCTCTGAACAAGGCAGGCATTGACCTGCCTCGGCCAATATTTGCTTATTCCCTGTGCCAGAGGAGAACAGGCCAAGTCACAAGGGGTTCTTCCTTTTAAGAGCGGCTCTTACAGGAAGAGGTCCTCTAGAGAAGTCCTAGGACAGCGAGGGGTAGCGGGTAGGGAACGAGGTCTTTCCGCCTTTCCTTGCCAGCAGAGTTGGGAGCCCGTGCCAGCTCGGTAGCAAACCCTCTTCCCGGAAGGCTCTGACACAGAGGTGGTGGGTTCCTAGTCCAGAAGTGACTCAGAGAGGGGGTGCTCCTCGCCCCCTTTGCTCTTCCTGGCAATCCGGCATCAGAGGGCCCACATGGAGGGGGCAGGCGGCCGGTCAGTCGGTCGTACCACTGCCAGAGCGAGGCCCAGCCGCAAATCCTCAAAGGCGGTGATCTGCTCCCACGGCTTCTTGGACATTCTGGAATCCCTGTTCCCTGCGGAAAAAGCAAAGGCAGCCGGCCCGTGAGCCGCCCTTCCCAGCGCAAAGCCAGCCCACGCGGCTCATGCCTTGAGAAAGCAGGTGCCCTGGCTTGAGGGAGACCCTGAAAACGAGAAGCGGGCGGAGAGCGACCACGGACCAGCGCTGCGGGCCTGCTCTAATGTCTCACCACCTCCATATAATCAGCATCTAATAGAATGCTTATTTATTTTATATAAAGTCTTTTTTACCCCGCCTCTCTCCTTAAGAAGGCCCAAGGCCACTTACATCATTAAAAGACAACGTTTGCAGCTAAAAACAGGAAAGGACCACACTCAACGATGGCAACCAAAAGCAACCCTAAAACCACATTCAAAGCCGTGAGGCGCCACCATCCATTTTGAAATCCCCGTCGCTCAAGGGAAAGCTTGCCTGAAGAGAAAGATCGTCGCTGAGCCTGACCGCCAGGCGGGGAGTGGATGTTTTCAGTTTAGCAATTGGGGGGGGGGGAGGGGAATGGCCTCATCTCCTGCATTCTTGGCCCTCGCCGGGCCCTCTGGTGCCCCATTCTGCTTATCTGAACACTTTGTCAGCAAAGTTTATTTGGTTAACGGTTTCACTGAGTCCCCTGGGCTAAAGGGGTGGAGCGCAGCTAAGCGGTGGCGCCCAAAACGCTCACCCTCCACAGTCCCGGCAACCACTCACCTCAAGAGACCCTCCAGTTCACGCTTCACAGCCTGCACCACAGGTGGGCCTCGGTAGGTGAGGGCCGTGTACATCTGCACCAGGGAGGCGCCCGCCCGGATCTTCTCTAAGGCGTGCTGCCCGTTGCTGATCCCGCCCACGCCAATAATGGGCACTCGGCCTGCCCGGGGCAGGGAGAAGACAAGGAGCCCAGTTAGAATAAGGGGCGCCCCCCGTGGCATCTCCACGCCCACCTCCCCTCCACCGGCCCCATTACCTTGGGTGAGATGGTACATGTCGCTGACCGTCTGAGTAGAGAGTTGGCGCAACGGGGCCCCGCTCAGCCCCCCCGCTTCGCCACGCAGGTCCCCGCGCAAAGTCCTCGGGCGGCTCACGGTCGTGTTAGTGACGACCAGCCCATCAATGCCAAGCTGAGAAAAGAGGAGCAAAGAAGTAAACCCGACGGGCCAGAATTGACCAAAAAGCAGAATCAGAACACGAGCGTATGTAAGGCTTTTTTTTTTAACACCACGTTTCAAAACTTGGTTCCCTGGTCATCTGTTTCTGAATTTTGGTTGGAGATCTTTTGCCTGGGGGGGTGGGGGCGGAGGCATATTTGGTAACACAAACTCGATTGATCTTGGCCTGCCTGGGACTCGTTTCTTTTCTTTATTTTCCCCTCCTGCTCTCAGGGAGACTCTTGTGTGGCCGCCACCCCAGGCTCTTGTCTCAGAAAGTCCCTTTCCTCTCAACTTGGCGAAGACCTGGTTCTGGAGCACCAGAAAAACCCGACCACCCCGGGGGGGGGGGAACAACAGAGGCATCCAGGGCAGGGCAAAGCAGGTTAGATGGCAGTGGCTGGGCCTGCTCCCCCCGCCCCGCCCAGCCCTCCTTACCTCACAGACGACACTAGCAATGTCCCGCTTGTCCTGAGCGGTGAGGTCTGGTGCGATTTTCACCAGCACGGCTGGCTTGGGCTCCGAGGCCAGGGCGTCCCTCTCCGCCAGCACCTGCCAAGAAGGGGCA
This sequence comes from Pogona vitticeps, assembly GCF_051106095.1. NCBI lineage: Eukaryota > Metazoa > Chordata > Lepidosauria > Squamata > Agamidae > Pogona > Pogona vitticeps. The sequence continues at coordinate 2,477,982 of NC_135792.1, forward strand.
CATCGCTCAGGGCCCGAGGCCATGGGCAGCACCAGCCACCCACCAGGCACCACCCTCCTGCCACCTGCCGAGCGCTGCCCACCGGTGACCTCCAGAAACGGCCGTGACTGCAACGGCAGACATGTGCGTGTTTTGCTTCTTTAGTATTAGGCATCCTTCAGTCTTGAGAGACAATGGTCACGTGCTCTGAATGGAAGACTTCCCAGCGTGTAGCGTGGCTGGGAAGGCCAATGCGAGAGTGAACATCCCTTCCACACTGAAGACAAATGCAATCTCTCCCCTGTCCAGCTCGCTTATTTTGCTGGTTTCGGGACTGCCTCTTGGCCTTGGCCTGCTGGACAAGGGTCTCTTCAAATTGGGAGAGGCCGTGATGCAACACCTGCCTACAGGCTGAACGCTCAGAGGTCAAGGTTTCCCATCTGTTGAGGTCCATTCCTAAGTCCTTCAGATCCTGCTTGCAGATCTCCTTGTATTGTAGCTGTGGTCTCCCTCTCGGGCAATTTCTCTGCACTCATTCTCCATACAGGAGATCTTTTTTTAGTACAACCTTCAGAATTCCCAAGGGTTATTCTGTAGCTTGAGAAAGGAAATCTTCTCCACGATTTTACACAGAGCTCAGCCCGCCACAATCTGGCTACCATTCAGCATCTCTCCAGCTGCTGAGAGCAGACCAGCTCAGGGGCTGAAGCAGCCTTGGAAGTCTCAAGGTCAAACGGGGGGGGGGGGGGGACACACCCACCTTGGCCAGCAGGAGGCGCAACTCCGCTTTGCCTTGCAGGGTCCGGAGCCCTGGGGTGTTGGGACTGGAGACGTTCACCACCAGGTAGTCGGCCAGCGGGCCCAGCGCTCGCACCCCTGCAGCGTAGTCCGCCACGGCATCCACAGAGGCCTTGTTCTTGCCGAGATTGATCCCGAGGGGCCTCCCGGCTAAGAAGACAGATGCTGGAGCGACCCCTCAGAGTTGTAGTCCCAAGCCTTTCCAGCCACCTCTCATCATGCAGGGGCCCTACAGCACCCCCACACACACACACACACACTATATAGAGGGAGGGGAAGATACAGGCAGTTTTCAGGCTGCTCAGCTTGCCTGCTCTTCCCTCCGAGAGGATTCCCATAAGGAAAGCGTCCCTGCCATCAGAAGGCTCTTCACCGCAGAGGCCCAGTGGCAGCAAGGAGCTCTGCTGGCCGAGGGGCAACTGGACCCTACAGATGGGGCCACCCCCTGGGTCCAGCGGCCCATCAGCCACGCTACCCCTCCCACTGGTCTCTCCCTTGCTGTCCAGCCACCCTCCGAAGCCAGGAAGCAACACGTCAGAGGAACGGAAGGGGAGCAACAGCTTCCAAGAAACCCTGAAGCCGCTTGCAGCCATGGGGGGTGGGGAAGAAATGCAGTGGGGAGAGGACAGCCCCCCCCCCCGCAAGCACTCCCAGGCTGCACACAGCCCACCTCACCTTCGCTGAGCTGCCGCTGAGTCTCCTGCCGGGCCCGAAGCCTGCGCTCCACCACTGCGTGGCCGTGGCTGTTGAAGCCGTACCTACAGGGCAGGAGGAGAGGCTCAGCCTCCTCCCTCTTCCTCTTAAGGAGAACCCTCCCCCCCCCCTCAGCACCAAGAGGGGCTGGCAAAAGCTCTCCCAACATCTGTGACACACCCTCTGCCCCTGAGTTTAGAAATTTTATCTTTTTTTTAAAAAAAAAGTTACTTGCCTACAGCAAGGAAAAGTTAAAAGCAACCTGTCACCCTCCCCCCGCGTTCCAACGTCAAAAAAAAGTAACTCAGAACATTAATAATTACTTTTCTAATCCCTTCTGTTACTTCTGCGAAGGCATCGGGATGCTTTCTCAAAGAAGAGCATAAACATGGAATCATTTCTGCCTAAACGCTCTTCGCAAGTTCGTTTTATCTAAAAGCACTTGCTTAGGACGCTCGTTAAATAACATCCTCCCTAGGCATCCAATGGGTTTTCCAAATGTAATCTGACCGTTGCCACCAGATAACTAGGTGATTTGTGACTCGTTCCTCCCCCAAATCGGCCCCCAAATGCCTCACCTGTTGATAACAGCCTGATCCTCCGGCAAGCGGAAGACCCGAGGCCGAGGGTTCCCTTCCTGGGCCTCCGGCGTGACGCTGCCAACCTCCACGAAGCCGAAGCCCATCTTGAACAGACCATCCACCGCCTCTCCGTGCTTGTCAAACCCCGCGGCCAGTCCCACGGGGTTCCGGAACCGGCGCCCAAAGACGTGAACTTCCTGAGGAAAAAAAGCCCGTTCAGCGTCAATGGCGAGTGGCAGGAACAAGCCCAGCGCCCTCCCGCCCGGGTACAGAGCAGGATCTCCGGAGGAGCCCTCCCAGGGGGTCAACGGAGGCCCATGGGAGGGAGCGCTGCACAATATGGCCCTCCTTGGAACCTGCCCCCCAGAGAAACCCCACCCACCACCCCTGCCCGGTTTTACCCACCAAAGCTTCCGAATCCACGTGGCGGCCGCACCAGGGGACGACCCCCAGGGCCACCAGGCGCACGGCCAGGGTGTGCGCCGTCTCCGGGCCCACCAGCCGCTGCAGCACCGGCATCAGCCGCGCGGCGTAGAAGTCCTCGTCTCCCGCCGCCACCAGATAGGAGGCGAAGATCGTCCCACCTCCTCCGAGGACCACGGCAGCCTCCTTCAGGCGTCTCTGGGAGAGCAGAGAGGACGAGAGGCTAACTGGGGGGAGACTCTCGGGACCACATTCTCCCCCCCCTCCACCTGCCCTGGCGTGAAACCACCCGCCCTCCTTTCCCTGTGCATCCACCCCTTTGAGCTCTGGGGGGGGCTCTGAGCTGTGGAGGGCCAGCCCAACAGCTGGGAGGCTGGGGTGCTGCCCCCCCCAAGGCATGCCGGCCTCTCCCAAGGAGCCCCGGGCACCCTTCTTCCCCAAAAGCAGAGCCCTCCTAGCCACTTGGCTCTAAGAAGCCCCCAGGCAAATAGGAAGCCGTCTGGCGGAAAGGCAGGCTGCTGCTTCCCCCCCCCCCGAGCCCCCCACACCATGCTTGAGCCAGCATCCTGCTCTTGCGAGCGAGCCCTCCTTTAATGCAAAGGATGGGGAGAGCCCTCTGAGGGCCTTTCATTCCTTCCTTCCTTCTTCTCCCACCAGAGACCTACTGTGGTTCTGAATAGGCCATTAGGACCCATGAGCTGTACAAAAGCCCTGCCCCTCTTTGGTCGAGATGGGCCGTCGTCGTCGTCGTCCCCCCCGCCTGCCTGCCCGGCCAAAGTTGGCTCCTGGGCGTTGCTCTGGGTGGGTGGGTGGCTTTGGGTGGGGGGACGGTCAGGATGAACCCCGGCGGGGCCATATCTCCCGCACACACCCCTGCTTGGGGGGAGGGGATTCTGGGAGTTGTAGTCCCAAGCCTTTCCAAGTTCTGGACGAGGCGGGTCTGGGGGGGGCAGGACTCGAACCCGCGCCCCTCCGCCTTGCCCCGCTCACCCACAGCGATGCTCCCGCAGCCATCGCCCTGCGGGGAGGAGGAAGAGGAGGAGGAGGAAGAAGCACGTGCAGCCCACGTCCGGCGGAAGCTGCCCCGGGGAGACCTCCTGCAACCCCACCCCCAGTCACACACCCCCACCCCCCCACCCCCACCCCTGCCTGCAACGTAGAGGCAAAGCACGGAGGTCTCCGGTCCGGAGCAGGAAAGGCCACTTCAGGGATCCGTTCGCCGCTGGAGTTTTTTTTTTTAGGGGGGTGGCAGGAACCCGGGAGGGGGGGGGACTCCGCTGTTTCCAGCCTTAAGCTTGCAATGGAAGAAACGGGCGGTTCCAGCATCCCCCTTGAACCCATTCTCGGCCCCATAGGGCAGCTATTTTGGGGGGTGGAGGACCCCCCCAGGACAGCCCTGCAAGGCTTGCAATCCGCGTCCCTTCCCGGACTGAAGGTCGGGCGGCTTTGGATGAGTCCCCAAAGCAACCCCCCCCCCCACGGGGAGCCATTTGGAGGCCCCAGAAACCAGTTTGGAGGCTGGGGGGGGAATCTTGCTTTTTTTTTTGGACCCCCCAGCTTCCAAGAATAAACCAGCCACGAGGCCCCTCCGGGGGTTCCGGAGCAGCAGCCGCGCAAAGTCTCCGGAGTCTTTGCAACCCACGTTGCAACCTCCCCCCCCCCCCGAGGCCGAGGGGGTGGAATTGGGGGGGCTTCCCCCCTCATCAGCGCTTCCAGGGCTCTGCTTGCTTGCCGGACCCCGGCTCCTTCCTTTCCTTTGGGGGGGGGGTGAGGATCCTTTGTATCCAAATGTATTTATTTTTTAACGATTTGGGACTGGGTGTTAAAAAGTGGGCGAACCCACTTTTTTGGTTTTTCAGGAGCAGAGATGCAAAAATGGATGGCGGGGGGGGGGAGAGAAAGAGAAAAAAAGCTGGGAGCAGATCCTGGGAAGCTACTGGGGAATCGAGCTTCCTGGACTTTGGTCTCATCCGGTTTGGGGAGAGTGGGGGGGGGGCTTCCAACACAAGATCCTGAGCCTGGAGGGGCCACTCAGCGCCCCAAGAGAAGGAAGGTGCAATCTGTGGCTTAGATTCATGCCCGCGCGCACACACACACACACACAGAGGCCAGCCTTACCTTCTTCACTGCTGAATCATTTTATTTTTTTAAATTATCAAACAACAATCAAAGGGAAAGGGATACATGGGGGGGGAGAGGAAAGAAAACAAAACACAACAGAACAAAGCCCCCCCCCGGAAGTGTTTAGGGTAGTGCAAGATCTAACCCTAATCTTGGCGCTGCAACTGTGTTACAATACAGTACTAAAATCCCTATCATAGGCTATACAGTATTCTCTATTCATATTTTGTTTCTGTGCCCAATCATAAAACATTTTCCAGCTTTCTTTAACGTACATTCTTGGGACGTAAAGCCTCTGATAGGCTATCCATTTCTGCAATATCCACTAATTTTTTTAACAGCTCCTTCATCTTCAGATCTTCCTGATTTTCCCATTTTTGGGCCCAGATCAAACTTGCAGCTGTAAATTAAGATGTTGAGGTCCTACCAAAATGGGGACTATTTTGTATTGGCAAGGCACACATATATATGTGTGTGCCTTGCCTATATACATATATATGTGCCTTGCCACTACAAAATACAGTCCCCATCTTGGTAGGACCTCAACATCTTAAGCCCACCATATTTTGTATTGGACAAGGCATATATCCACCCAAGAGCTGCTGCCCACGACCCTTTGCTTGCCCACCCCCTTCTTGGTCCAGGTTTCTCCTCTGAGTCAAATTTCTCAGCCCGGGTGTTTGCAGAAGTGGTTTGGCTGCTCCTGATTTACCTGGGCAAACAAGAGCCACCCAAATGGGGCTTTCCGTTTCCCCTGGCGCCTCCACTGGGTCTCCAGAAAAAAAGAGGGAGAAGCCCTATCGAGCCATCTTCTCCTTTCCTCCTACCCTCCCGGGATGGCGTGGAGGCTACCGATCCCTGCCAGCCTAGCTCTGCTGCTCGGTACCCTTGGCAGGATGGCCGGGCCGGCGCCCAGGGCTCCAGGTGCTGTGCCAGAGAGACCCCGGGGGATGTGCTACCACCTGGTCCGGGAAAAGATGCCTTATGGCAGAGCCTGGGTTGCCTGCAGGCATTGGGGGAGCCGCCTGGCCCACGTCCATTGGGCAGCAACGCGGGAGGCTCTGAGGACAGAGCTGGCAGGTGCCCCGAGCTGGTGGGTGGCCGCAGAGGACCCTCTTGGCACAGGTGAGTGAAGGTACCCTGCAGAATCATAAAGATTTAAGAGATTTATTCAGGTAGAAGCTTTTCTGAGAATACCGTCCAACGGAGACCTGAAGGATTAACCCGGAGCATCCCGGGAACGACAGCTGCCCGGCGTCTCGGGACAGTACGGCCGCTGGGCGCTCTGCTTTGGGAAATTCGGGGGAGCGATGTTCCAAAGGAGCATCAATCTATTGATTTTATTGTGCAGCCACGGACACACACACGCGTGGACACACAAAAGATGCGGAAGGCTAAAACGGGTACCTGGAGGTACCGCAGTATTCAAGAAAAGAGGTTCAAATGTTCAAAACTTGAATAGGCAACCAGTCTCTGGAAAAGCCGCTTCCGTAATAAATCTGTTAGTCTTTCTGCTGTTTTTTGAGGCCAAGGGGAGAAGCGGCAAGGTAGCAAGAAAGGGGGTGTGGAGTACTTCTCTGTTCTGGAAGGCCCATGGTCTGCCCCACGGAAACCCACGGCGCTGGGTTCAAGGCTAGCCTCTTTGGGAGGAAGGCGGCCGGGGCTTCGTTTGCATCACTTTGCCCCAAGAACTTCCTCTCATTTTCATATGATTTGTTAAAGGCACCTCCTTTCCTCCTGCCCAGGGATCCGGCCTTGGCCGGAGAGCCATCATCCTAGGGGCCTTCCGGCCTGTGCTTTCCTTTCCAGACGGGGGATGCTGCGGAGGGGCCTGGGCGCCGTGTGCCTGGAGAGGCACCCCGTTATATGTGAATTTGGTAAGAGTGAAGCCATGAGGAAGGCCTGGGGGGGGGGGGAAGGTGGGGTTGTGGCTTACTTGCGACTCTCCTGCCAGCTAGAAAGGCAGGCCTAGGTGGGCTCCTCCCGGTCCATGCCATACCACCAGGTCACTCTGTGCTTTTTTCTCTGATTTTGGAAGCGAAAGCAAAGTCAGCCTCAGTTAGTCCTTCGATGGGGGATGATCACAGGAGGTCTGTTTGGGAAAGAGACCCACGGACCCTCTGCTGCCGGTCAGTGTTGACCAGACAGGGGCCAGGCTGATCAAGGATCCAACTCAGGACAAGGCAGCCCTCCCATTGGGAGCAAAGAGCGGGAGGCATGCTCTTGCGCCTGGGAGGCTAGCTGGCTGACCAGCCCTCCACCCACCCACCCCTTTTCACGCTGCTCCCTCTTGCAGGACCTGGGCAGGGGGCCGAGTGCCCGCTCCAAAGAGCCAGGAGCCCCACAGCCAGGGCTGGGAAAACCCCAGAGACTCACCAGGTAGGTACAGCCAGCACTCTTCCCTCTGAATCCCAACCCGAAAGCCTCTCCTTTCCATGGCCCGCCCGGCCCTCCTCCTGCCCTAGTCATGCCAACTGCCCTGCCCTGGCCTCTTGGCAAAACGGATGTGGTGCCCTTGCTTCCAGAACCGTTGGGGAGAGGCAGCATCCACTAATGCCCCCCCCCCGCCCTGCAAAAAAAGGATGAAGGAAGAACAGCCGGCGTGTTGTGTACGTCGGGACCGCTGGAGGGAGGCGCCTTGCCCGGCTTGGCTTCCTTCCCTCTTGCCCACCGTCTCAGCTCATCACCACCCTCTTCTCTCTTTCCACCCCCCCCCCCCCAGGAGCCACCCTCTCGAGGGAGCCTTGTGGGAGGGAGGAGGAGAACGCAAAGGCTCAGACGGTTCCTTGGCCACGAAGAAGAAGAGCCGTACCCAGGTGATGAGCCGGCGCCGGACAGAGCGTCCTCTCCTTCTCAGGGATCTGCAGCAAAAGGGAAGTGGGGGGGAGGAAGAGAGGGCAAAGCCCAGCCTGCCAGGTGGCAGAGAGGACCAAAGTGGGACCTGCCGAGGGCCGGGCCCCTCTTCTCTCTCTCGCCCCCAATGGGACCACCCAGGCGCCCTCCTGTTAGGTCCCGACTGACCCCCTTTTGAGTGCTGCTTCTTCCCTGGCCTGGTTTGAACAAAGGGCCAGGGAATGAGACACATGCCCCAAAACCTATGGGGGCCCCCAGGTCTTGGGGGGGGAAGGCTTGAACCATGTCATGTGACATAGCACCCAAGAGGAACCCCCCCCACCTGGCCCTCTGGCAACAAGGGGCCACAGAGGTTTACATGGATGGTGCCCTGGCTGCTATACATTGGTGACCGGATCTTGGCTGGCCTTTCTAAGGCAACTTTCCGAGGGACGCAGCCGCCAAGAAACAACCTGTTGCAAAATAGGAGGGGAACTCCACAGGATGAAAGCAGACGGCCTCCCATTTCGTGGCGTGGACCGGCCTTGGCCAGTCTGGACGGCACTTTTCCCGGGCAAGGGGCTTCCTGGGCTGCGGAACCAAGAGCATCTCAAGGACCGTTTGAGGTTGACAGAGGCCACTTCGTTGTCCAGAAGGGGGTGTTCAAGAATGCTGGAGGGAAGCTTACCCCACACTCACTTGGACATCTTTTTTTTTTTAATGTCCCCAGAGATGACAGCGATTTGGGAAGCCTTGCAAAGCGTCCAGCCCAAGAATTGGCAGCAGGTGAACCAACACCCCCCCTCCCCGCCCCCTGCACTGGCTGGCCAAGAGGGAGTACGGGAAGGAGCTTTGACACACACACACACACACACACAAAACACCTTAGCCCATCCCGTCCTGGCTACTGCTGGACATCCTTATGTCTTCTCCCCTCTCCCTCCATCCCTGGTCTCAAGACCACGACAGCTTCTCTCCCGTCCCAACAACACAGAGCCCCATGATCCACCCATAAAAAACACATTTCTGGATAGAGTACTTTCTGTCTTTCCCGGCTTAACAAAAACTTGCTAACGAGGGGGTGGGGACTTCCAAGTTCTCCCAGGCTCCGTTTAAAGGGTCTAAAATTTGTGGCGTACGAGAAAAAGCGGAACGTTCCAAAAAAAATTGGCCAGGTTTAAGAACCGCCGTCCTTCTAGAAGAGGTACCGGCGGCAGATATAATGAAAAGCAAAAAGCTGAAGGACTGGCTTAGATCCTTCCCATCCCCTCGTCCTCCCCTCGTTCCCTATTTCAGTTTTGACCTGCCTGTCCACCTACCTGCCTCTGAACGCCAGTTTCTGATTTTGCCTGCAGGAGCTGGTCCATCGGCTGAGCCTACCGGTGCAAGAGGACGATGGTTTCGGGAGTGCCTCCAAGATGGTATTCCTAGGACTGGAGGGGGAAGCGGGGAGGCGCAGGAGCTGCCTCTTGGCTCCAGAGCACAGAATACCTCCCCACACTGAGGTGGGGTGGGAGAGATCCTCTCCCGATAAAATCCTGTCAATTACCAGGAGATGTGGCGTTCCTGGGGTTCAGTCCTCCTCCTTGGGGGGGGGGAAGGCAGAGATGCCTGGCGGGGGGGCATCTAAAAGGGTCTGCTTTTTTGTGCCAGGATGAGGAGATGAGATTGTTCCAGGCGGTGAGTGAGCATCTGTTGCAAAGGGACGCTCGCGCCTCCCCCCACTGGCCGCTCCTCAGCATCCTGGCTCTTCGTGGCTGCAGCCGGCTCCTCCAGGCCTCCCTAGGGCGCTGCTCACCTGGGCCTGCCATGAACATCCAGGTGAGTACATGCCCAATATGCCGTGATGGGGGGCAAGAGGAGGGACCTGGACCCCCCACCCTCAGGCTGATCGTGCCTTCTGCCCCTCTGGGAGAAAGCCGGCGGGGTCCTCTGAACAAACGAAATGATTGACAAAGCATGAAAAGCTCCCACTCTGAGAGTCAGATGTTTTCAGAATTTAAGGAATTTTCTTTTCTAAGGATGGGTTGCCTGTGATGTGCAGTTTGACCATGAGGCCTTTTCTGTCTCCAGCAGCAGCAGCAGGAGGCAGCCCTGGCTAGGTCCGTGATGCAAATTCTTCACCGTCTGGAGAAGGCCATGTGGCAGGATAAGGAGGGCATCCTCGAGTCCGCTCTCATCAGCATCTCTGCACACAGGTGTCAAGCTAAGAGCCCTAGGCCGCATGGTGGTGGTGGTGGTGGTGGTGGTGGGAACCAGCAGGAGCGCAGGGGGAAGGCATTGCAGGATGGACACTGACCACTCCTCAAGGGGGCCCTGGCTCGGGCCACCCCTTCACAGCCAGCCTGTCCTGCAAGGGCCGGACCCTTCTTTCAGCTGGTTCTTGTCTGTCCAGATAAGTGGCTGATCTGGGACCTACCCCAATTAGCCAGCGTTGCTTTGCTCTTGCTCTCATCCTCCTCTCTTTTTTCTCCCTCTCCCCCCCCCCCCCCGGCCTCCTCTGAGTCAGGTTCATCTCTTCTGACCTGGGCAACACAACGCTGTCCTTCCCAGGCCACCCAAAGGCCGCCAGGGTCATCTTGCCAGGGCCGTCTGCGCTGGAGGCCTTCCTGCCCCCGGGGACCCTCATCAGAGTGCAGGTCAGAGGCAGAGGAAGAAGGGCTTCTCGCCATGTGGCCGAGCAGGGTCTGGAGCTGACGGTCCTTCTCTCTCGGCTCTCTCTCTCTCTCTCTCTCTGTCCAGCTGGCGAGCTTCCTGGGCAGCCCCTTCTCCTCCTCCAGCTCATCCCAGAAAGAGGTGACAGGAGTCGTGGCTGAGCTGGACCTCCTGGCAGGGGAGACCGAGATCTTCGTCAGCAACCTGAGCGACCCCGTCCAGGTACGCCTCCTGCCCTGCAGGGGGATCCTGGCCTCCAATCGCCCCCCCCACGGCCTGGATCCCAGCGCAGAGATGCTTTGCATGAGGAAAGAAGAGAAGTGCTTTCTTGCTGAGCCACAGAGAGTGGAGGGTTAGGGGGGGAGAGCCTGCTAGCTGATGGGTACCTCACTGCGGTGGTGCAGGAGCCAGAGCGAATGGCCACAACAGCTTTGTGGTTTTGACGTCTGGGTTGGGAGTTCGATTCCCCCCCCGGGCCCCTTTGAGAGGGGCTGGATGCGATGCCCCCCAGAGTCCCTTCCTGCTCTATGGCTCCCAGACTATGACAAGGAGGACGGGGGCTTCTTAACCCTCCCAGGTCTTCCTGCCCCAGACGGCCCCTGCCCACTCGGCCCCGGCCTTCCACGTCTCTCCGGGAGAGGCCCTGTTGCTGACCGTGAACGTGACGTGGACAGAGGCCTCCCTGATGCTCCACACGCAGCCCGAACCACGGGAACCCTGGGGCCTCTTCCGGCTGAGTCAGCACCGCCTGGAAGCCGTGGAGCCCAGCCTGGTTGAGGATCAAGGTAAGGTGGGCGAAGCCCTGGGGGGGCGCCTGCTCCAGCATCCCGGTGTACCTGTGGGTGTGGAGGGATCCTGAGTGGGAGCGGCTGGTGGGGGGGGCTGTCCCCCAAACGGGAGGGAGAGCCCGGCAGGGCCTCTGTTGGACTCCCCCCCGCTTTAGCAGCCGGGACAGGAAGGGTCACGACCGGGGTTGGGGGGGCTGCTGGTCAGGGACTAAGGTCTGCTGCAGCTTTTCAGCGTGGTTTAAGGCCAGCCGAAGGAGCAGAAACCTCAAGGACGGCGGGAGGGTTCAGTGGGTTGAATGAGCCCCCCCCTCTTCTCCACACAGGTGGCCGCACCTGGCTCGTGGGGCCAGCGTCTCTTCCCGTTCGGGACGGAGCTTCTCGCTTCTTGCTGGTGCCACTGAACCTCTCCGTCGGGGCCCCACTCGCCTTGCGTCTCGGGGCCTATGGGGTCCGGTGCGTCTCCTGGCACCCCGACAGCGGCCAGTGGAGTGAGGAGGGCTGCGCGGTGAGTCTCCGAAGGGGCCTCTGAAGGACTTGAGCCTGTCCGGAAGGGGGGGGGTCGCCCACCCTGTCTTCCGTGCTCCTTTGGGGCAGAGGTGGCCAGCCTTTGAATGGAAGAGGAGGCTCGGGGGGGGGGGGAGAGGTTCCTTTTGCTCAAGGCCTGCCCTACTCATGAGGAAGAGGCCAGGGCCTTCTCCCGAGTCTTCCTTCTTTCGGCTCTCCCTGCAGGTGGGTCCCCTGAGCCGGTGGGGTGAAGTCCACTGCCTCTGCAGCCACCTCTCCTTCTACGGCAGCGCCTTCTGGGTGATGCCAGTCCAGGTGGACGTCGTGCGCACGGCCGAGTACTTTGCCCTTCTGGGCGAGAACCCCATCATGCTGATCCTCATGGGAGTTCTCTATGCCTTCTTCCTGGGGACGGCGGCCTGGGCCCGCTGGATGGACATGAGGACACAGCCCCAGGTCAGGGGCCACCAGGAAGGGGTAGCAGGGAGGGGGCGGAAGGTGGCTCGTGGCCTCTCCAGAGGGCCTAAAGGTGGGCAGGGGATCCGCATGGCCACCAGCCGCAAGGGCATCACCCCTTGGAAGGTATGCTTCTCTGCCACCCTCAGTAGAGGAGCTCGCCAGGAAGGAAGGGCGGGCAAAACGGGTACCCAAATCCATTAGCCATACATCTGGACAAAGCCGGACAGTGAATCTGGGTGGGTGGGTGCGGGTGGGGCTCTCAAGGTGCTAAGACTCTTCCCCCCGACAGCCAGCAGGTAGGGCTGGCTTTCGTTGCCCGGGCAGCCACTGTGCCGCTGGTGTCCTGGCAAAGCGTTCTGTGTGGCTAAAAAGCTTGCACACTCCCTCTTAAACACAGCTGCTCCTTGGGGTGAAGCAGATGCGGCCGAAAAAGTCTGCAATGGGCCTCAGCGTTTCCCCCACCCCACCTTCGCCTCAGCTCCTCTGTGGCCATGAAATCATCTCTTTCCTTTCCCCAGATCAGGCCAGTCCTGCTGGATGATGACCCCTGTGCCCAGTATGGGTACTTGCTCTGCATCAGCCCCCCGGGCCCCCCAGGCCACGACTCTGACTCCTGCAGAGTAAGTAGTTTGCCCAGTACAGTTGCATGGAGTGGGGGGGGATGCCAGCCGGGGCTTCCCCAGAGCCCCTCCCACGTTGCAGAATCTTGAATTGTGTTTAAATCCCTCTGTCTGTGTAGGAGAAAGTGCAGGGATCCGTAGAACAGAATCGCTTCCAGTCCCCCAAAGTAGATCACCCCCTTCCTCCTTAATTGGCACTTACAACGGTCTCAGTGACTCACTCTGACACATTAGTCGTTGAAAGAATGAAAATCATTTTCTTACAGTGGTTTAACCGATCGGGCAGCAAATGGATCAACATGACTGCTTTCAGCAACCCTCAGTAGAGTCTAGGGAAGGAAAGGAACTCAGCAGAGAGGCGGGGCTCTCTTTGAAATCAGAGGCAGGAGGGGACGATTGGTTAGTGCTGGATAGACTGACAGCCACTCCAGCCAAGAAAAATCCCTCCCGGCCACTCCTACATATGAGAGGCAGCAGGCAAGGTTGTAAACATTCCCACAGCCCGCCCACCCACACCGTTTCTTCCTCAGCAGGTCTGCCTCTGGCTCCAGGGTTCTTCGGGCACCAGCAAGCCTCGGTCCCTCCCTCCCAGTGGCACCCTCTTCCTTCTGCGTGAGCCGTGCCCCCTCGGGGAACTCCAGAGCATTTGGCTGTGGCAGGAGAGCCCAATGCCTCCCCGGTCAGTCTGTGTGGAGGAGGGAGGGGAGGGGAGGGGAGAGCCTGGGTAGACAAGGCAGAGGCTCCTAAATGGTGTAGTGCCCCATGAGTACAGCCTTCGAAGCGAAGATTTAGTAGTGATTCAGGGATGTGATTCCAGCAGACTCTCCTGCCTGAGCCACCAGGCTTGCAAATGAAGCCCTTGTTTACCTTGCCAAGGACCAATCACAAAGCAATCTGATTTGCAAGCTACAGGGGACATGGAAAGCTCTTGCTGTGCAAATCAGCACTTAAGGCATCTAGGCTTCTCGGGACCTGCTCTCTCCAACAAATAGTTTGACCGTGTTACCAAAGGACCGGAATGGCTGCAGGGCAGCTGGGGAGGTGGGGTGGCATTAGATCCACGGTGCACCCAAAGGCCCCTCCCTTCTCCCTGTCCTTTGTGAGCCTCACCCACTGCCATGTTCCCCCCAGCAGCCTTAAGGGTGGGTCTCGTGACTTCCGGCTGCCAGGCAGAGGAATTCTGTCCCACCAGGGAGGGAAGGGAGACGAACATGGGCTATTTAAGCCTCGACACAGGGTGGCGATCCGGGGAAACAGGCTGTCCCGCTATCGTTCACCCCCAGCACCCACTCCCTTTCTCAGGTACGTCACGCAAGTAACTGTGCAAGATCTGCAGGAAAGAGGGCGTTTCCATTTCCCTTGCCACGCGTGGCTCACGAGAGGAGAAGACGGGCTCTGTGCCCCCCAGCACTTCCTGGCAGCGCCACGGGACCCCACCTTCTGGTAAGCTTGCAGAGGGCAGAACGGGGGGGGGGGGACAACGACGGTACTACATCCCAGCTAAAGTCTCATCAGCTTCCCTGTCTTTATCAAGGCCCCAAAGCCATCCCCTTCCAGACCAGAAGGCGGGGGACTGGGGCCATTCCAGAGGTGCTAGGACTCCACCTCCCATTTGCCCACTATTGGGGAGGATAAGAAGTCATCCACTAGGACCCATGTATCCGCGGGGGATGGGTTCCAAGCCAATGATGAAATACATGGATTGATAGGAAAACCCTGTTTTAATAGTGAAGGTTATGCAAAGCATGGTCTCTGGTTCCCTCTAGTGGCCAGTTCTGGTAACCTCACCTTTAGAAATAGATATTTTCTAGGAACTTCAATGTTTTCAGACCATGGAGAAGTGAATCAGTGGATACTGATCCCGTGGATATGGAGTTTCTACTGTATCCAGCAACATCTAGAGGGTGACAATGCACTCACACCTGACTTAGCTGTTGCTGGTAGCTTGGAAGGTGCCCAGTGCCAGCCCAAGAATTCTGGCACAGAAGGTAGAGAATTCCCCTCAAGCATCTGTGCCCCACTTCAGTCACAGCCAATTAAATAACCAGCGTCTGGGTCTCTCAGCTCCGCTCACCACAAGACCTCTCTCTCCCCCACGCCTCCCCCCCCCAGGACCATCTTCTGGCAGAGAGTCCTGTGCGGCTTTCGGGACGAGCATTCGGTGCTGCTGGTGCTGAGGCCTCCTCCCCACACGGCCTTCACCCGGGTCCAGCGCATCTCCTGCTTTTGGTGCCTCCTGCTCTGCTCGTCCCTCATCAGCCTCATGTTCTGGGAAACGGCGGACGAGTCTCCTCCGCTCCTGAGTGTTGGTACGAAACGAGCCCCTGGGGCCGCGGGCTTGCATAGCGAGTCCTGCCTGGCTGGTAGAGAAAACCGTCGTGCGTCACAAGGGTGACCAAACTGGGAGGGAGCTGCAGCCCCTTTGGGTCAGGAAGGTGGGGAGATCTTTGTCGGGGGGGGGCATGGCCTCAGTGAACAGATGGGGCGAGGAGAGCAGATGTTTTCTAGGAGTCAACGTTTGACCCCCCCCCCATGTGGCGCAGGCAGCTACTTCTCTTTCGCCTGGAAGGACGTCGCGGTGAGCGCCGAGAGCGCCCTGATAGCCTTTCCCATCAATTTCCTCCTCGTCTTCCTCTTCCAAAACACCAAGCCTCGCAGGAGCGAGGGAGCGCTCCGGATCGTGGCCAGGCCCGACGCGCCTGCTGACCCCAGGAGTCTGGATGCCGCTGTGCTGGAGGTGGGAGAAACGGCAGCCCTCCCGGAACGGAGCAGGAAACGCCCCTGGGGTTCATGGGGAGCTGCCCAAGACGGGGGGTGTTCTCCTTTTAAGAGACACGTTGGTGCTCAGGCCGTGCCAGCTTGGAAGAGGCCAGGGGGTCAACGGGCAGTGTGGGGGCAAAGCGCAGAAGCCACCGGGCCCCTGCCAGCCCCTGATTCCCCGGGCCTCTTTCCACACCCACTAAAACTCTGCACCAGGGAGAAATATTTGCCTGTCCCATTGGCCTGCATTTCCTTTGGAAACCTGCATAAACATTCCTTTGCAAGCCTTTTTTTCCAGCTGGGGGGGTGGGTTTCTTGCCGCAGAGAAGGTGTGTGTCCCCCCCCCCCCCGCTTCCCTTCTGTTGGAGGTTGCAGGCAATCCATCAGCTTGCGCTGCCACCTGTTTTATTCCAGGTAGGGGGGGGGGAGACTGACCTGGCGTGTTTCCGGCTGCGTCTCTTCCTCTCCAGAACCTGCGCAGTGCGGTGGAGACCTTCAGCAGAGCCAGGATGTTGCCAGGATCCTTTGGGCTCCAGTGTTCTCTGACACCCAGCTTGGATCTTGAGGGGCTTCTACACCTGCTGGCCCGTATGATCCTGCCTGGTCCCGAGGGAGAGGCGGACAGTGCAGGTGAGAACCTCCCCCCCCCCCCCGTCTGTGTGATGCTGGCCCTTCCACTTCTTGAACCAGTGGGTAATGGTGGGTTGTGGTGCTTCCGCTAGTGTCACGGAGAGGACTCCAACACCACCACCCCCAAGCTCAGCGCCAGAAAAGGTACCTTTTTCAAGAGAAGCGTGTAACCTCTCTGGGTTATTCTTGAAGCGGTCTTGCCCACCAGCAGGGCCGGATCTTCTCTGAAACGAAGGAAGCTTAAGTTTCAGGGCCCCTAATCTCAGCCCGGCCCCAGAAGCCACTTCAGTCCACATTTTTTAAAATGTGGTGATCGCTCATGGAACAACCCCACTGGGGAAGATAACCCTGGCTCCCAGATCTCATTGCTGGTTGTGAAGAACAGCCATCCCCCCAATAACATTTCAAGCTTCAGGGCCCCCAAAACATAGACCCACCTCTGCCCACCAGCAGCCAAAAAGAGAGAGAGAGAGAGAGAGTAATTCTCCCCACCTACGTAGGCACCGAGCCCAGCCCTGACGCGTCGCACGAGTCCTACAGCAAGCGCTACGTCCTCCGGAAGCTGCAGCAGGTGGCCCGTCTCCTGGAAGAGGAGGAAGCGGGACCAGCCTCGGCCAGGCATGCCCAGGCTCTGGAGCAGGTCCGCGCGTTGGCTGGAGCGCTGGATACGCACCTCCCGCCAGTGCCCCAGGCCCACAAGAAGTAGGTGGAAGCGTGGCGCTGGAGAGGGTGTGGCGGGAGCAGCCCTCCTTTTGAAGACATTCTCCGTTTTGAGGGGGCTCTCCGGGGCCCAGCCTGGTTGAAAGAAGTCCAAAGAGGGAGATTAGGGCCCTTTGTGTTACCCATCATCTCCCCCACCCCCGTGAGCACCACCTGCCTAGCAGACTCAGTGGGAGGGACAGAGGTCACCGATCTGTGCTCTCTTCCCTGCTCACGTGAATTAGGCGCATTATAACTCCGCTTCAATGGCTAAAAAAGCATTTCTCATTTTGCAGTTGCACCTATAAATTGGCTACTGTCATGTGCTGTTGGGGAGATTCCTTGAATTTGAACCCAGGTCTCCCAAGTCCCTGTCTGATGCTCTGTCCACGACACCACACTTGGTTCAGTTCTAAATTCTCACCTCGGAGCACACACAGATCCTTTTCTTCCTCTGCCCTTTTTGGAGGGAGCGTCAACCGCCACTTTAGTGTGGGGGGGGCTGGCTTCCCCCCACGGCCCCATCCTTTGCTTCTTCCTCTGCAGACGGAGGTGGTCCTTACCTTGGTGGAGCGTCTTTGTCAGCTGGGCCCTCCTGGTCTCCCTCAGCGCAGTCTCCACCTTTTTCGTTTTGCTGTATGGCTTCCACTACGGGAGGGAAAGCATCGAGAGATGGCTCGTCTCCACCGCCATCTCCCTCTGCCAGAACCTCTTCGTGCTCCAGCCCCTCAAGGTTGGTCTTTGGCGCCCAATGGATTTCCCCGGCCGGCGGGCAGGCGGGCGGAGGTTCCCTTGGAAGGAGGAAGGGGGGAAAGGAAGATGGCCAAAGAGGAAGGAGGTCTGCGGAGAGACAGACCTCTCGTTGTGTAGTGCAACGCGCCTGCTTGTTCGCAGAAGCTCTCAGCTAGGATCCATTTCCAGGTAGGTCTGAGAAAGGATCCTTGGCTGAAACCTTGGAGACCGGGTGATGAAAATACTAGCTAAAAAATACCAGCTAGATCAGCAAAGGTCTGTCTCACTAGAAGGTAAATGTCACCGGTCTCTACCTCTCGAGGGAAGTGTCACGGATCAGTGGTAGAGCATTTGATTCCCATGCAGGAAGTCAGAGGCGGAACCCCTCGTCTTCTCCAGGTGGGAAGCGGGGAAAACCTAGCTTAAAACCATGATGATCTGTTGAAGCCAGCTAGAGCTGGCCATATGGAGTCTGTAGAAGGCTCCTCCTTACGTCCTTATGAAGGGCATGGGGCCTCTTTCCTCTTTCCCATGTTTTCTCGAAGAGTCCCGAAAGAACAGGAAGGTTGATCAGAAGATTACTACCGAATCCCAACTCCAAGGGACAAGTGTATATAGGCATACACGCAACTTAGGCTCTTTTTTTAAAAAAAAACTACAAATACCAGAATCCCCCAGCTAGCATGGGCAAGATGGCTGAGGGCCGGTGAGATTTTTAGTCCGAAAATGGACCTTCCTTACCTTCTGCCCATTATGAACAACAACACGCATTGAGAAGAGCTGTGGGGCTCATCTGAGGAGGAGGAGAAAGCCTGGACCCTCTTCCACCCTGAGATGGATCCTGCACTGGGGCTGGGGGGTGGTGCTGAGCCTGAAGTAGCAGCATCTCACGGGCTGATGATGCTCACGGCTCCTCTGTCTTGTCTTGAAATGCCCTCCAGGTAGTGATCTTTGCCCTCTTCTTCGCTCTGGCCCTGAAGAAGCCAGAGGAGGAGGAAGATGATGATGAGATGTCCCTCGAGTTTCCAATTGAAGGGTAAGGGGAGGTAGAGGAGACTCTGGGAAGAGGGAGGGAGGGGAGGGGAGGGCCTGCCTGCTTCCAAGGAACTGGGGGCGGGGGGGGGGGAATTGATCTAGGCTGGCCTTGCGCTGAGAAGGCACATGGATCTAACCACCGAAGAGCACACCGTGGGTCTCGGCTGGTTTCGGAAGCTAAGCAGAGTCAGGCCTCGGGAGGGAGAGGGTCTCCAGGTAGGGCTAAGCAAGCCTCTCCTGGCTGAAGCCCTCAAGAGCGGTTGCTGCCGGTCAGAGCTAACGATAAAGGCCCAGATGGATCAAGTCAAAGGCAACTCCCCCCCCCCCCCCCCGTTTCTGGGTTTTAAGGGAAATGCCATTACTCGGGGTAGCACCAGTCCAGCAGGCCGGATTGGGGAGGGGGAGGAAGGGGGAGGGTGGGAGCAGCGAGCCGGCTGGGAGGGGTGCCTCAGAGCCCCACACCCTGAGACGCAGGATCTGCCTCTTTGATTTCAGGCCAGGCTCTCTCCAGTGACGGGAAAGAGACCCTTCTCCTCTGCCTGCGGAGTGCGCAGGACCTCTCGCTGCCTTTTGCAATGGGCCATATACTAGCTTGCGCCATGCTGCCTGTCCTCGGAGTCTCCTCTCTGCCTGAGAGGACTTGCAGGTCCGCAGAGAGCAGAGCAGCCTCTTTTCAGGACTGGACCGGGTGGAAGGGGAGAGAGGCCGCCACCGTCCTGTGACTGATCCTATGCTGAGCTGACACCGGGGAGACACCCCTGGCAAATACATGTAGAAATGGGATTTTATCTGTGCAAAGAACGGGGATCCCAAAATATATATTAAGATGTGTTCTCAATACAAACAGAGTCAATAGTTTAACCTTATAGAAACCGATACAATAAAAAAAATATATAAACACAACACAATGACATATTTCTCAACAAAGTCTCCATCGGTGGGGTAGAATATACAGCATCCTGTTACCTCTACTTTAGATTTTATTAAGCCCAGATTTGTACTTTTATTGGTATGTTTTCTTCTGGTTAAAGAATATCCCTTCTTCTTCTTCTTACTGGGACAAGCAGCCTTTCGTTGACCACTGGATCTTGTGTCCTGGTCAGGTTTTAAGTGCCAGTGGTCATCAAGACAGTTTCCAAAGCAGTCTTCCCTTCCCAGGAGAATCCCAAAAAATGCAGACAACTGTATAAGAACAGGTCTTTTGTATAGCTAATGGCTCTTAATTGCCCATTCAAGACCAATCGGCCTCAAAATATTTTGCGCTACCATAAAGATAGCTTGCAACAATATATTATTGTTGGGGAAATCGGCTTCTTTCCCAGTTAGTGCGGAGATTGCAGCCAAGCACAGAGGGGGGTGGGGTCTGTGATTGTGTCCTGGACATTAAACCCTGTTGAGTCCTGGCTCTACTGCACCCCAGCCTGTGAGCTTTGAATGCCTCAACGTCTATCCCAGTTCTGACTTGCCATTGAATTTTGAAGTTGCCTCAGCTTTGCAGAGACCTGCACTTCCACCTTCATTCAGACGGATGCAACAAGACAGGAAATGGGTCAGCGTATGCAGAAGAACCCCGGTTCAATCCCCAGAACCTCAAAGGGGGAAAACCTTGCCTCAGAGGGTGGGGGGAAGGCTCAGCATTGTGGCGACGTCTCCCTTCAAACAGAATCCCGGCAGGAAGACCTCGTCAACGTCACAAAGTCTTGGGGTCAGCCTCGTATTACGTAGGGTCCAGAGGTCATGTCATTAGAAGCAGGAGCTTCAGAAGTGCTAAAAGAAGTCTGGTTGGCACAGTGTGAGCTTTCCCACCTCCCTGTCTTGCTTTGGGTTGTGATCGGTCTTTGGGAGGCAAGCAGGTGGGTTTGGAAGTATAACTGCTGAGGCATCGGATACTCAGCAAAATCTGTCAGTTTCAAATGACAAGCTGCTTTTATCAGCTGTTGGTCTTTTGATGGTCCACCCTGATTTCCCCTGCTCTCAATCTCTCTTCCTTGAGTCCAACCACAAGCCTTAGCAAAGCCCAGGGACACCTTGCTGGATCCTGGCTTCACAGGAAGGCGGAGCCCAGGGCTCCAAACCACCGGGCCAGCCTCTTCCTGGAGCCACGACTCGGCCGAGACCATTCCGGCCTGCTGGAGTTCAGGCCGATGCTCCCTCCGGTCAAGGAGGCAGACAATGCTTCCACCTGCCACCGGCAATGGGCAGGGGTGTGGGCCAGGCTGCTCCCTTCAGTGCAAACAGGGCCCCACCCCGGACGGATGGACGGAGCAGCCGCCAGGAGAGCTGCACCTGTTCAGCCTCAGGGTGCAGTCCTGTCATGAGAAACCCTGGCTTGCTTTTGTCCTCTGTGATGGTTCTCAGCCGCCTTGTTTACTGGACCACAAAGAGAAGTCGTGGATGGGGAGGGGGGCGAGGGAGGGAGCCCACAGGTTAAAGGGAGGCTCAAAGCCCGCCGGTCTGCGGAGACAACAAGAGGGAGCCATGGAGCTGCCCCTCTGGATGTGGCTGGTGCTCTCGGTAGGGGTCTGCGTGGCTCAGGGGGCACCAGAGCCCCCGTGCCCGCTTCGAGGGGAAGAGGCGTGCTACCAGGTGGTGCAGAGGCTGGCGAGTTTCCAAGAAGCGCATCAGTGGTGCGAACGGCACCAAGCCCGGCTCCTCCACGCATGGGACCATCGCACCCAGGAGCTTCTGCGGGGCCACCTGGAACTGAGGACCAGCATCTGGATTGACTCGGGGGCACAGGCGCCTCATGAACACGGGCACCACCGGCACCACCACGGGGGTGAGAGGGGAGGGAGGGAGGGAGGGAAGCTGAGCAGGGGGAGAGGGGAGGAGGGTGGGGGCCCCAGAGTGGCCCAATCTGAGCTGGTCTTCAGGCTGCCAGGACTTCGGCCCCGAGACTCCGGTTCAGGTTCGACGCCTGGGAACGCCACCCACGGGGGCTGCTGCTGATCTGGTGATGGGCAAAGTTTAGCCTTCTCATGAGTCCGGGATGTGCCATCCAGAGGCACCCTTGTCGTGTCCCTCCTCTTGCATGCTCGAGAAGCTGCTGCAGCTGGAATTCGCACGCCACCCATCCTTCAGATGCAACACGGAGGCCCAGCCCTGTCTGCCTGCCTGCCTGCCCCCGCCACCCCCTTCTCCAAGGGTTGCTCAAGGCTCTCCCCTCCTGTGACCCCCATGAAGTCTGGGGATCTGGTCCTGAAATCCTAGAGAAGGGGATGCCTCTGACCTGGGATTCCCACCTTCTGCCCTGGGTCTTATCCCGTCTCCTCGACTGGCACCGGCTCCGAAGGGCACAGACGTTGGCTGCCTTCTCTTCCTCCCTCCCTCCCTCCCTCCCCTCCTTGCTGGCTGGCTTTGGCTCCTCCAGGAACTTCTGGGGCAAGGCAGCTCCTGGACCCCAGTGGGGTCCCCTCGGGCCAGGTTGCTCCGTCTGCTGAAGCCCCCCCTGTGCTTGCCTTCTGGTCCGTGCTCAGGGAGACCCCGAGCTCCCACCACGGATGGGGCTGGGTCTTAAGGGGAGGCGCTGTCAATGAGACAGATCCCTGGACATGTCCCTGGTGGAGGGCGAGGAGATAGCCTCTCCAGTCAACGGGATGGTTGGCAGCTGTCTGTCCTTTCTCCAGGTCTGCCCCATGGTTGCAAGGCCCTCCTCCGGACCGGAGACGGTTTCCTCGCCACGATGGAGGCTTGCTCTCAGAAGCTGTTCTTCGTCTGCGAATCTGGTGAGGGAGGACCTCTCTCCTCCTCTCCCCACCGCCCTTATCCTGTGGACTTCCTTCCTCGGCTCCCCAAAACGGTTTGCTAGGAGGGAGAGGGGAGCGATCTTGCCATGGTACCCTCCATCTGCCACCAAACATTGGCTGGCTTGGCGGTTTCGGGATCCCGGGCGTGGGCTCAGGGTCTTTGCGGACTGAGAGAGCCCTGAACCCCCGTCCCCTTTGGAGAGGGAGAAGGGTCTATTGGGGAGTTATGGGAGAAGGGAACCCCCACATCTGTTTCCTTGGCTGAGCCTTACGGGGTGGGAGGGGCAGGAGACTCTCCCGTAGGGAAAGAACCCCTCCGGAGTTCAGCCTCTTCTCCTCTCACCCCCCCAGACCTCCCCAACAGGATCCGCCGAGACATGGTCACGAGCGCCCATCCGGTGAGTCCGGGGGGGGCCAAGGCAGACCGACCCCTTTGTCCAAGGTCTCACAAGTGCTGCTTGAGCATCGGCCGGCAACAGGACGGTGGGGGGGGGGGCTGGTGGGGCTGACGGTCTCCCAGCTGGGCTGGGCCAACGTGCAGAAGCCACTGCGGTGCTCCCTGGTGGGGGGGGGCAGGATCTAAGGGGGAGAGGGTGGCCGTCGCCCCTCACACCAGCCCCCCCTCCTCTTTCTGCCAGCGCTCCTCCTGCCGGCAGCTGACGTGCTGGCGGAACAGGGCGGAAACCACCCCCAGCCTGCCGGGGACCTCCCGGCCCCCAGCCACAGACCCTCCGAGACCCTCCGGAGCTGAGACCCTCAGCAGCATCCCAAGGCTGGCGCCGCCCACCCGACCCACCCCTGGCACCCAGCCTCTCCGAGGAACCCAGCCAGGACCCAGCACCGCACGGGACGAACCTCTTGACCACCAGCTGGGAACCAGCACCCTTGGCCGGTCAGACACCCCTGAATCGACGCCCGGCCTGCCCTCTGAAATCGGGACGCAGGTGGACGGCCACCTCGGGTCCGAGTCAGAGCCGCCCTCCACGAACACCTCCCCCCCAGGGCCTGGCTCCAGCCCTCGGGCCGCTCCCACTGACCAGTCGGCGGCGGGCAGCACCACCGAGCGCCCAACCCCTTCACCCCCACCCCCTTGGGCCTCCTTCACTTTCAGGCCCCAGGAGGGTCTTCCGCCTGAGGCCAGCCGGCAGGTAAGGGACGCCGGGAGGCGGGGGGCAGGTGATGTCTTTCCAACAGGTTGCTTTGGGAAGGAATGAGGGAGGTAATGGAGTCCGTTTTCAAAAGCCACGGGGCCAGTGGGACCTTAAGGGACTTGACGGCTTGTCATGAGAGATACTGAATCGTTCCTTTGACCAAGCATTGCTAGAGGCATCACAACAGGAACTGGATGCTTGGGGGTATGATCTGGGGGACACCCCCCAACCCAGCCCTCCCAGGGACCCACCCCCAGACTTCGTTCTGACAGATGCTGGAGGAGACACTCAGCGACTTCAACCGCGCGGTCCAGACTTCGCAAGAAGGTCCACAGGGGCTGGAGGAGGCCGCTGAGCGCCTGAAGCTTCTCACCAGCACCCCGGCTCTGCTCTCCAAGGATGCTCAGGTAAATGGTAGGCAGGCCGGGAGGAAGGAAGGAAGGAAGGAAGGAAGGAAGCAATCGCAGGCAGAAGCCCAGAAAGCCAGTGCCACCCGGCTCTCCGGACCCCCTCCTTCTGTGTCCTGGGCTGGGCCAGGCTGGCTGCAGGCCAGGAAGAGAAGCTCTTGCCCTCTCCGCCCTGCTCTTTCCATCCCTTTTGGCACCACCTGAGCAACTGATCTTTCCTCCCCCCCCCCAATTGCCCCCCAGGCCTCGGCCACCCACTCCCTCCTCTCCTTGAGCTCTCGGCTACGAACGGTCCCTTCTGGTCGTCTTGCTGCCGACACAGCCCGGCCGAGCTCTGAGGCCACTGCGGCTGCCTCCCAGGCGCTCTTCGGGTGCTTCAGCAACCTCCTGCAGGCCATGAACGAGTCCAGTGGGGAGCAGCAACAGGTGAGGGCGCAAGGAGTGGGGGGGAAGCCATGTGGGGGGGGCAGGAAACTGTCTTTTCTTGCAACTGGGGCCAAAGTGGCCAAAGCACACTGCAGCCAGTGGAGGCGAGACTTTCCTTGCTGCATGGCTGGACTTCGAGGGTCTAGAAATCCCCACCGATGTGGGATGGGCCCTGAGGCTCTGCTGGCTGCCCGCTTCCACCAGACCGGACAGGCAGAACCATCCTCCTGGGGCCGCAGGTCAGCCTGCCTGCCTGAAACCCACGTCTCTTCCCCAGGAGCCAGCTGCCCTGGAGGAGACGCTCTCTGCACTGCCTCTCATCCAGCGAGGGCTCCTGCTGGGCCGATCCTCCGTGAGCGCCGTCTCTCCGATGCTCAGCACCAACCTTAGCCGGTATCCAGAGGAGGGCAGAGGATGCACATGGGGTGGGGGGTGGGGGGCTGGCAGCAGGGAGAGCAGCCTCCTCCTCTCCTCTTTTCTCCTCTCCTTCCAGCTGCAGCACTTCGTCCTTGCCTCTCAGCTCTTTCCACCTGCACCTCCCAAAGGCCATGAGCGTCACCTTCCCGTCTGCCTCGGCGCTGGCACCTGTTCTGGGGAAGCACCGAAAGGTGCTGGTCCAGGTAAGTAGGGGCTTCTCAACGCATAAAGATGGCTGCCTTCCTCCGCTGGACAAGCCTCCCTATTGAGGAGGCTGGAAGGCCAACTATGTAGAAAACCCCAAATAAGAGGTCCTACGAAGAAGTTGTCCTACTTTGGGCACATCATGGGAAGGCAAGACTGGCTGGAAAAGGCCGTGCTACGAAAGTGGGAGGCAACAGCAGGGAAAGAGGAAGACCGCAACGTGAGATGGACTGATTCCATAAAGGTTACCACTCATCAAAATTGACCTGATGGCCTGTAAGAAAAGCAAAGGTGTTGAATTGCAATCCAATGCAATGCGTGCAGGAACTACAGACCTGGAAGGGGCCCCACGAATCATCGAGTCCAGCCCCTGTCAAGGAGGCACAGACGGGGAATCAAACTCTCAACCTCCAGCTCCAGAGTTGGAGGCCTAAACCACTGAGCTATCCAACAGGACAGTATAATAAATCCAGAGACATTGCAAGAAAGATAGGTAGCTTACAGAACACTCTATGTGCTCATAATAAGATGCCCTTTTTTGAACACTGATATGTAGTCTATTCATTACACATGAAATTCTAAATGTGTCAAATTGATTTAAAAAAGAGTCTGGTCTGATCCAGTTCACTAAATTATGTACTATAAGAAACGTACAGCAAAAACAATCTAATAATGTAAGTCTCTGTGTATCTTATATTCGTAACATTTAGATAACAAATGGAAAACATGTTTGGTTGCATGCTTGTTAAAAGTTTATTTTGATTTCCTTTTTTTTTTTTACAAATGTACGGATATTTGTGTAATGAAAAACAAAACTGAAAAAGTTTATTCAAAACAAAAAAAAGTAAATGTGTACCAAATACAAAATGATATACATGGATAATCTAAACATACAGATCCGTTGTTGAGTCTAGACTGAGGCAGAGGGTTTGGATAAGGGAACTGAAGATTTTTTTTTCAGCCTGGAGAACAAGATGAAATGATGGCCCATAAACTATCTTCATTTATTTCCAAGGCTGTCTCACGGAAGTTGTAGGAACCTTGTTTTCTAAATGTTCAAAAGGCAAGGTCCCAGATTTATAGGAGAAAAACCCCAAAGTCATGAAAATGTGTGCCTATTAAGACAGAGCTTCTGTCTCATGTCTGGGAGTTCCTTTGACGGATGGGCTTCAAGACGTAAGCACAAAGTTCCTTCAAAGTCTGATTTTGCAAGTTCAGAAGGCTGCCTGAGTCACTTCTCTCCAACATCAACAGGCTTTCAGCTCTGCTTGCATCCATAGGTAAGGTCTGCATCTGGCCCCAGATGGAAAGAAAGAAATATTAAGGACAGCCTAGCGCTAAAGATTGCTCAGGTGTGGAGCTGATGGCCTTGGAAAGGGGAACAGCGACGCTGCTGTTGCAGGTTCTGAAACGGACGTTGGATGGTCAGGGACGGCTTAAGCTATGGAGTCATGCATAGGCAGGGGGGTCAGAGTAGATGACCTCAAGGTCCCTAAGCAGCAAATCTCCAGGGTTTCAGGCTGCAGAGGGGTCATTCCCAGCCTGACCGTCAAGGATGGCAGTTCAGGAGTCTTGTGTGGCCTGGCGTGGACCCTCTTTGGCTCTTCCCTTCTCTCCAGGTGGCCTGCTTTGCCTTCAATCCCTTTAGACAACTGGATGGGAAGCAGATGAAGAGCGTGGCCAACGTGGCCCTCGCCGCCCACCCAGAAGAGCCGCTCCCTGTTCAAAACCTCACAGAGGAGATTGAGGTGGGCTCGGGATTCCTGGATGGGTGGGGGATGTTTGACCCGCAAGCCCCCCCCCCCAGATATCTTTGAATGCACATCTCCAAGTCTGGGGCTGTAGCCGTGTGCAGGTTGGTGTTCTTGGACTACAACACCCAAAATAACCACATTGGGGATTCTGGGAGTTGTAGTCCTTCACCAGCATCCATGTCTGCAGGCCTCCATTGCTTGCCTTCTGAAATCAGGTCCGATCTGGTGTGTTCAGGGGGATCAGGCAGTGTGAGACAGGATCTGTCTGCCAGGCCAGGCGAGTCACTCATCACCGCGAGAGGCCAGCCTAGCCCTCGGCGATGCCAAGAAGGGAGGAAGATGTTATTTATTTATTTATTTATTTATTTATTTATTTATTTATTTATTTATTTATTTATTTATTTATTTATGTATGTATGTATGTATGTATGTATGTATGTATGCATTTATTTATTTATTTATTTATTTATTTATTTATTGATTTATTTATTTATTGATTGATTTATAGATTTATAGATTTATAGATTTATAGATTTTGGGATCCTTACTTGGTCCCCAAGGATGAGAGATACGTTTTGTAGCTTCCGTTTTTTGTGCAGATTGCTCTCGAGGGAGACGCAGAGATGGGCGAACCCTCGAGGGTCAGCTTGAACGCGAGCGCTCGGATGCTCGATATCGTGGTAAACGTGACGTCGCTGGAGGATGCTCTTCTGGTGTCCGTGAGACCCAACGCGCCCCTCCAGATCACCGTGCGCCTGAGCGCCCACCCCGACGGCAGCCACGAGCTCCTTAACACCACGTTGCCCAGAGCGGAATGGCAACAGGGTGAGGATGAGAAGGAAGGAAGGAAGGGAGCCACCAGGGAGGGAGCTGGGGATTGGAACCATGGAAAAGGGGTGCCGGGCAGCGCGGTGTCGTGGTTAGAGGGTTAGACCGGACCCGAGAGACTGGGGTGCAAATCAGCACTCAGGTATGGAGCTCGTCAGGGGAACTTTGGTCAGTCACGTGCTTTTAGCTTGACCTACACCACAGGCTCGTTGTGAGGCTAACGTAGGCAGGCAGAAGAGCCACGAAGGCCACTTTTGAATCCACTGGAAGATAATCTGGGGTTTAAAAGTAAGAAAGAAATAAGTAGAAACAAAATACTGTAAAAAGTTTTTTAAAAGTCAAAAACGAGATGGCACCTTAAAGACTACCTTTATATATATATATACCCCTTGCTCTTGCTCCAGACGGGGCCTACGTTTGGGTAATTCCCCCGGAGAACTTCCGCCACGGCCTTGGCACCTACTACTTCTCCGCTGAGATGCCCTCCCAAGTTCACGCAAACGTCACCCTCTCCGTGGACGTCATCAGTGCCGGGTGCTACTACTGGGCCCGCCAGCATCAGGCCTGGAGAACCGACGGATGCCGGGTAGGGCGGAGGGTCGGCCAAAACGGCTGAGTGCCGGGGGGGGGGAGGATTGGTGGGGAGTTTTCCCATCACTCCGGGGGAGAGGTGGGGGGAATTCTCTTCCTGGATATGGTGGGAATTCTCTTCCCCTCTTTCCTTTCCCCAGGTGGGACCCCAAAGCACCCTCAACCGGACGCAGTGCCTCTGCAGCCACCTCAGCTTCTTCGGCCGCGTGGTCATCATCCTCCCGCACATCATCCGCCTCCAGCACATGGGCCTGCTCCTGAGCCGAGTGGGCCAGAATCCGACCGGGTTGGCCCTGCTGGGCAGCCTCTTGCTGGCCTATGGGGCTGCCTTCCTTTGGGCTCGCTGGAAGCAGAGGGCGGATGTGGGGAAGGTGAGCCCCACCAGGAGATGGCACGGGGGGGGGGGGAGGACCACAGGGACATCTCTCCTTGGAGGGCAAGACCTCCAAGCATGGGGCCTCACCCTGCCACCCATTGCTGCATCAGGATGTCTTGCTCTGCCGCTCCAGGTGAGGGTCACAATCCTGGCTGAGAACGACCCCACTGCCTGCCACCTCTACCTAGTCCAGGTCTTCACAGGTTATCGGCGAGGGGCGAGCACTTCTGCTCAGGTAAGGGGAAACCTCCTTTCCCCCCCCCCCAGCCTTGTTTTCTATCATGTAGCAGGCGGAGGGGGCCGGATCCGAGCAAAGGCGGTTCGAGCCCGACACGCTCCCAGTGACCCTTGCTGTGACATCCATCAGTCCACCCAATTGGACCAAGTCTCACTGGTGTCTTCTCATCGGTCCCAGAACTGGATGGATATTTGGGTCCAAATTTCTGTTGGATGCAGATCTGCATCCTTTGGAGGTTTACACAAGAAAAGGAAATGGTCTACAAAACTGTTGGGAGTTTTGAATTGTTGATTAAGTTTCTCCAGTTGGGCAACAGAAGCACAGAGATTCACAAAACAAAATAGCTTCAAGTTCCCCTTTCTCTCATCAACGGGCACTTATAGTCTCAAGAATTCACTCTGAGATATTAATAATAAACAGAATAATTTTATTTTCTTTACTTACAGTTGTGAACGAATGAGTCAGCAAACGGACAAACGTAACTTCTTTCAACCACAGACATCAACAGATGCTAGAGAAGGGAGGGGGGGAAGCGCTGAGCAGAAAGGCGTGTTTTGTTTCCCGTTCCTCTCCTAATTCTCCGTCTCTGCCTCCAGGTCATCCTGACCCTGTATGGGGCAGAGGGCCGAAGTCGGCCACGCTTGCTGGGACACCCCCAGGCACCCAGTTTTGAGCGCGGAGGAATGGATGCCTTTCTCCTCACCACACGGAGGTCCTTGGGTAACCTCCATGCTGTGCGACTCTGGCATGACAACGCAGGATCTCAT
Organism: Pogona vitticeps; assembly: GCF_051106095.1. Classification (NCBI taxonomy): domain Eukaryota; kingdom Metazoa; phylum Chordata; class Lepidosauria; order Squamata; family Agamidae; genus Pogona; species Pogona vitticeps. The sequence goes on from NC_135792.1 coordinate 2,507,196, forward strand.
CCCAGCTGGTAAATCAGCCTCTGAGCCAGTGTCACTGGTTGTAGGCCCAGGTTATGGGCTAGGAAGGCAACGTGGAGGGTGAATCAAGATGATGGTGCAGGTACAGTACCACCCCCATATCCACAGGGGAATGGGTTCCAAACCCCCTCCGTGTTAAAAAACACAGATTATAGTGAATGCTAAGCATACTATAGTATGGTCTCTGGCTCCATCTAGTGGCCCATTCTGGAAATGACATCATAGAAATATGGATTTCTAGGATTTTTCTTTTAATATTTGCAAAATTTTCAGACCGTGGATAAGTTAATCAGCAGATACTGATCCAGTGGATACGGGGGGTCCTACTGTATATCAAGACCGAGCCTATCAGAAGTTTGGGGGAGGTTGGAAGTATATACTTATATCAGGTACATGGAACAGAGAAAACTGCCTCGTACTGAGCCAGACTTTTGACCCCTCTTACCCTTTTGATACTAACTCTGGTTTACAGTAAATTTTTCCAATTTTGAGCCAGGTTCTTCCTTCGTCCCACCAGGAGATGCTGGAGGTTGAACCTACTCTGTTCTATTTCCAAAGTGAGGGCTCTAACACTGAGCTAGGAAGACCCTTCCCTTAAAACACCGGAAAAGAGGAAGGCTGTCACTGGCAGTCACATTTCTCCAGGGTTTCAGGCAGGACCCTATGCTGCATGGGGGATTCTGGGAATCGTAGTCCAAACCCACATATCTGCACCTAATCCCCAGCAGCTGTCAAGAACCATAAGAACCAGAACAGACACCTTGGCTGATCCTGAAGCTTGTAAACTGGGGCATCACAAGGCTGGGTGGCAGCAATAGCCGTGTCTGAGCATCAGGGACTGATTTTACGTATACACAGGTTTGTATGCCGGGTGGTTGTCCATGACCTGCACACCGGGAAGCGGTGGTATTTCCTGTGTGACTCTTGGCTGGCCTCTGACATGGACGACGGTCAGGTGGACAAGGTCTTCGTGATCGCCTCTGAGAAGGAGCGCCTGTCCTTCAGGTAAGAATGGTGCTGAGTCCCCCTTCGAGCGATGGTGTTCTTCACTTCTGGGCGAATTCCTGTGCTTCAAACAGTTTTCACTCCTTCTACGTGGATTTTTCTGAAAGATGACGTTCCCTTCCATCGGAGATCTGCCTGCCTCCGACACTTCTGCCTTCCTATCACTTTGCATAAGCTTTGGGGAAAATAAGCAAGTCCCGATTTTCGAACATTGCATATTTGTATTGCTTTCGTATTTTATCTATAGCAGATACTCTTCATCAGTGGCTTTAGATGCTTCTAATTTTAAGGGTGCATGATTTATGCTTTTAGATGGGTGAATTTAAATAGTTGTGATTTGTGATTTAAATTGCATCCGTTTTTACACCAATTGTTAGCTGCGCTAGAGTCTCACAAAGTTTCATGGGATATAAATTGAATAAACGCACGCATCTGTCCCCGGGCTTACCTGATGTAAATGTCAGATGAGAGCTCTTTTGAGCCACACTGAGAAGCAAGGGTCTGGAAGGGGTTTCTAAACAGAGTGAAAGCTTACTGGAATTTGTGTCAGGTCAGCATTACTTGCTGTGGTTAATTGTGCCTAAATGATGAGGGGTCAGCGCCTAGGCGCGCACCTGATTGTGCCATGAACATGTCCCCCGGCACCTCTTCAATTAGCTACAATTAGCTGCAGCAAGCTGCACAGACTTCATGTAAACACTGATAGGATTCCAGCCTCTGTACTTCAAACAGGGGACAGTGAAGTTTTGGCATGAGGAAGCTAGAATAGAGAACTCATCGGACAATAATGCACAGAATCCCTCTGACCACGTGCTGCTGGCTTTTCTCTCCCCCCCCACTGCCCCCCTTCATGATTTGTATATCCAAGTGTGCTTTCTTGCTCCCAGGCAGACTTTAGCCCCAGTTCCCATCACTGTACAATCACCCATGATGGGAAAGGTGCTTCACGCCCCTGCCCAGGAGTGAGATGGGTCTCAAGCCTTGTCTCCCCATCTCACCAGCATCCTCTCCCCGTCCGTAGGCACCTGTTTTGGGAAGGGCTGGTGCAAAAGGTGACCCAGGAGCACCTCTGGCTGTCGGTGGTGACCTGCTCTCCCTGGAGCCCGTTCTCACGCATCCAGAGGCTCTCCTGCTGTTTGGCTCTCCTCCTCTGCTCCATGCTTATCAACATCATGTTTTGGAAAGAGCCACAAGAAGACAATCAGCAGACGGGTAAGTAGAAAGCCAGGAGATCTCCAGTGTGTGACCTCGACTGCTTTCATCGCCCATTTCCTCTCCTGTGAGTCAGCCACTGGCCCTGGGACAGCGCGGAAAGAAGCCGGTGCCCCAGGCCCCCAATGCATCCTGGAGTTTTCAAAGCCGAGCGTTAAGGAGTTCCTCGCCACAACAGTGGGAGAGGTCTGGATTTCTCCTACCCCACCCCAACCCCCCAGGCTCCATCACATCCTTGCCAGGTTGTGCCTCACAGCAGCATCCATAGCTCATTGGAGGAGGGCATGCTCTGGATTTCAAAGATTCCTGGTCTGATCCTTGCGTCTCCAGTTCAGGTTGGCGATCCCCAGCCTGAAACCTGGGACAACGCTGCCTGTTGGTGCGGACGGCATACTGAGTGTCATGGACTAGTGGCTGCACACAGCATTAAGTAAGGTGTTGGCAATGCAAGGGGATGTTTGTAGCTGACAGGGGGAGACCTTCCTCTGTAGGGGACAGCAACTCCTGCTTCTCTTTAACAACCCTGCGCTCTGCAGACCCTGGGGAGACAGAGGCCCCCACGGGTGCCCGAAGTGCCACAGCCCTTCCGGCTGCCAGGTTCTCCCTCTTCTCTTTCAGAGGCACCTTTTATGGTGACGTGGCAGGAGCTGGTGGTGAGTGTGGAGGCCACCCTCCTCCTGCTTCCCCTGCAGCTGCTGATTGTGCACATCTTCCAGATGGTCCATGCCCCAGTCCCGGAGCCCTCTCCTGCCACCGTCAAGCCCTGGCAGCCTGGGTTGCTCCCTAAATCCGTGACTTCCCTCACGCACGTCCGTCAGGTGGGACCCTCTGCCCCTGAGATCTTCCGGTGGGCTCTTGGAAAACAGAGACGCCGGGGCCTCCTTGAGAGGGGCTGGACTGGATGATCCCAAGGGTCCCTTCCAGCTCTGCTGTTCCAAGATTATTAGGGTTAAGGTTAGCTTAGTGGTCTAGGTCTCTGACTATGGAGCCAGAGGTTGGGAGTTCGATTCCCCCATGGGGCTTCCTTGATTGGGGCTGGACTCCATGATTCAGAGAATCCCTGCAGCTCTAAATTTTTCGTGCACTCCCAAGGCTTGTCCTCATGGGAGCTATATAGGAGAGAGAAAAACAAAGTGTGGTTCCTCTCCAGGTAGCCACTTGCCACTCCTAAGGAGTTTCTCTCTCTCTGTCTCTCCCCTTCCCTCTTCCTTGGCAGGAACTGATGGAGACCCTGGGCTTCCTCTACAAGAACCGCCTCTGCCAGCACAGGGACGTAGACGGGTTCCCCAACAGTAGGCAAAACGTGCCAGAGCTGGTGGCCTTCCTGTGTGACCTTGTCAGTTCCCACCTCCAGCACTCAGAGGACCCAGAAGCCCCCCTTCAGGGTAACAGGAGCTGGTCGCTCCAGGAATGGCACGGCTGCCATTCATCCTCCTTGGTCCAGGCTAGGCAGAAACTGCCCCTCCCCTCTCGCTCTGCAAATCGCCTAGGAAATTTTGGGAGCTTGGCAGGCTTTACGGGTGGATTATCTACTAACTAGGGTCTAGGTGGGTGGATCTAACTCAGTGGTTCCTCACCTTAGGTCCCCAGACATTCTTGGACTGCAATTCCCAGAAGCCCTGGCCAGCACAGCTAGTGGTAAAGGCTTCTGGGAGTTGTAGTCTAAGAACATCTGGGGACCCAAGGTTGGGAACCACTGACCCACTTCCTTTTGCACTGCTTTATTTTCCAGAGAGATCCTGCAACCTCCACAGCTACCTCTGCCACGTGGTGAAGGACTTGGAGGCTCAGCTCCGGCGCCTGGATTGGGACACCCTTCCTCGCCCCTACGACCATCTGCATGCTGCGGATCAGTTGCACAAACTCTGGCAGAACCTGGAACAGCAACAGCAACGACAGCAACCTGCACCTCATCCCAGCGCAGAGGAGATGTGGTATGCAAGAGGGAGCTCCCAGCCTTTTCCCCACCTCAGTCGACCCCAGATCAAAACCATCATCTGGGAAAGAAAATCTTAAGTCAGCTGGAAGTGGGGAGCACGCGGGTCACCATGGGACTGTCATCCCCATTATTTTGAGCCAGAGCAGACATTGCGGAGTGAGGAGGGGGGGGTTGCAGTCCAACATCTCAGCAGCTTTAATTGCCCGTTTGCGGTCTTCACACACTCACGCACAAGCTCTCAAGTTGCTGCAAGAAGGCTATTGACTAAACAGAATTATTAGTGGTGACATCTATACCCTTGTGGTGAAACGCCTGATTCTCAGGGGTGTTGGTCTCTGGCTGTGGAGCCAGAGGTTGGGAGTTCAATTCCCCCCACCCCCCACCCCGTTGCCTCTTTGAGAGGGGCTGGATGGGATGATTCAAAGGGTCCCTTCCAGCTCTGCTGTTCTAAGAAAGCCTGAGGGGGCTTTCTTAAACATTTTTGAAATGTTTCTGAGGCCAGCTAGCACTTTTTGTTGTTTTCCACTTGCTTCTGATTTATGGCCAGACTACTAGGGTCTTCGTGGTGCATGAGACAGTTGAGGGATGGTTGACCCTTTCGCCCCCCCCCCCCACACACACTGATGACTTCCCCACAGCCAAGAGGCCATTTGAACTGAGGGCTCCTGAGCAGATCCCTCAGTGACACCACGTTGTGTCTCAAGCGTATTTAAAGGTCTGCGGCCACAATACAGCATCTCCTTCCTCTAGGCCCCATCGTTGCTGCTGCTGCTGCTTCTGCCCGCCCAGGGCCAGCCCCCAACAGAGAAGCCTCGCTGTCGAAGGTCCAGCCCAGGGGCCCCCACCGCCTCTCTTCTGCCGCCCCCTCCCCAGGCGGTTCGGCATCATCTGCTGGGCTGTCTTGGCGACACTCAGCCTCATCGCTGGCTTCTTCACTCTGCTGTACAGCCTCCGAATGGATCGGGACCAGGCCGGGCACTGGGCTGTCACCATTCTGTTGTCCACACTGCAAAACGTCTTCCTCATGCAGCCCCTGAAGGTGGGCGGACGCTCCGCATTCTCCCCCCGCCCGCCCATAGGTCCCAGGCAGAGCGAGGGTGTCTTCCATCTGTCTTTAAGGAGGAAGGTGCATCTCAGCCCCCCCCCCAAAGTCACCACCAGCAGCTGCCCAGATCTTAGAGATCATGGTCCTTTATGGGCATTATCTGCAACCCTGTTTCTAAGGTCACAATGGCAAGACAAAGCTACATTTGGAAAGCAATTTCATGACAAGCCACAAAAAAAAAAAAAAAACTTTGCCGGAGTGATAGGCAAAATGGTCCCGTTCACCTTCAAAAGTGGCTTTGTGAGGAACACTTTGAGGTGTTTGAGAAGGATTCGTAAACTTCTGATATAGCCTTCTCTTATCGAGCTTTTCTCCCCCCCCCCCACCAAAAGTAATGAGAAAGTAGCAGGTCTCGTCATGGAGTTCCTCTTCCATCACTTTAAGGCACAGTCACTAAGGGGCTGCCTTTTGAATCCTGCCACAGGTTTCTCAGCCCCGATGCTTCTACACGTGGTCAGGGGATGGCAGGCATCAGGTTCCTGAGGTCCCCTGGGCAGGAGAAAGGGGAGGCCGCCGAGGAGATGCTCCTGAGCTACTCTCCCGCATCCTTTGCAGGTGTTGGCCCTGACCGGCGTCTTCTCACTGATGCGCAAGGAGACGTGGGAGGACAAGGGAGTGGAGCAGCAGCTCCGCCAGGTGGTCTGTCTCCTCACAGGTAACTCAAGCCCCCATCTTCCCTGCCCTTAGGGTGATGCACGCACGCACACACAGCCTTTGCTGCCTCGGCATCTTTCCTTCCGAAACACCACCCAGCTTCCTCTTCTTCCAGAAAAGCATCTACGTCCTGAATCTCCCGGCTGGGGAGCTTGGGCCGGCCCCTTGCACAGACCCCCTCCCCTCCAGCCCTCGACGCGACCCACGGAGCGGGCCCTGAAAGAGAAGAAGCTGTTCTTGGCAGTGAGAGAGATTGCAGGTGAGGAGTGCGAGGTGCGCGGCTGGGAGGGAGGGAGGAACCGGCAGGCCCGTCATGGGAACGTTCTCACAGAAACACAGGAGAATGAGAGGGGAAAATAAATGGACAGAGGGCTATTTGTACTGACGCGCGGCTCTGGGTGCAATGCGGGAGGACGTCTCCGGGGTTTCCTCGCTCCCCACTGGGGCTGCTGGCACTCTGGCAAGCCAAAGATCCCTTCTCCTCGCCCCTCTTCTGTGTCCGTAGTGCAGCTCGCCTTCCTGGCTGTGTTGATGGTGCTCAGCTACACGGAAAGGGGCGTCAACGAATTCTACCTGAGCGACACCCTCCAGAAGAGCTTTGCCTACGAGCTGGATTCTGTCGCCACACCGCAGGATCTGTATGGCTGGGCTGGGGACACCCTGCTGCCTGCTGTCTATAGAGACGCTCAAGGTGAGGCTCCTAAGAGAACGTGGGAAAGTCGAAGCGCCCATCTCCGCTGGCTTCCATCTCTGAAGAGCTTCCGCCTGGCAGCCAAGCTCACCTTTCCTTTCTTGCCCTCCCAGAAATGGCCATGGATGGAAATGCTTTCCTCGTGGGCAGCGTGAGGCTGCGACAGATCCGAACGGCTGCCGTTGCTCCACCAAAGCCTGGGCCGTTTGTCCTGCTTGACCCAGATGAGGGGAAGGAAACCGCACCCAGTTGGGGGCCTTCTAGCAGACGAGGAGGAGCCCGCGAGACCGTCTGGGTATACCAGAGTGAGACCACTTTGCAAGAGTACCCCATCTGGGGGAAGATGGGGCTCTACTCAGGAAGTGGTTACGTAGCCGATCTGGGCACCAATGCAAGTCATGCCACAAGGTACGCAGGCTAGGAGACCCACAGGTGGGGTTGGATGCCAACGTTCGGTATCATCCTGGACTGAGATTTCCAGGGGGCAGCTGTATTAATCTGTTTCTATTGAATAAATGCCAACAAGGAGTTCGGTTGCACCTGAAAACACTAAATCAGTTGCATTCCTGGTTTGCGTTTGCAAACCGAAGCCCACTTTTTGCATATGTACGAAGCAGTGCTCCAGCTGACTACACTCTAAATGCTAGCTGGCTGGGTGGGAGAGAGTGGAAATTCATCCGTATTTCAGTTACATGTTGCATCTCCTGCTGCCTTTTCTATGCTGCTGCCAATGTCCGTCTGAGGAAGTTTTGCTCATTGCATCAGCAGCTGCAGTCAGTAAAAGCTCATAACAAATAAAACTTTTCAACACAAAACCAAACAACAAGAACCAGCCACTTCCTGCAAAAGGTGAGTGCTGGTTGGTCTCCTAATCTCTGCTGATAAGAAATACTTAAGCAGGTGGATCTGGTGGAAGCTGGCATTTCTGCAGGTGCAGTGAATCTAAGCCATGTTTTAGTCCAAACTTTACAGGAGCTGTCAAGGATGTTGAGCCCTATTCCCCCCAAAAACAGTTTCAGCACCTTGGAGAGCTCTGTAAACTCAATGTCACCAACCTTGGTTGAGAAGCATGATGTGAAGGAATGCCCGGTTGAAAGGCTAACCAATCTCTTGGAGACATCATTCAACCCTGAAGTTGAATCAGGCCAAAGGGGGGCAGGGGAGAGAAGGTGTCGGTAGAAATCAGCATCTCCCTGGCACTTCTCCCATTGGTCACTGACACCACCCCCTGCTCCCAGAAAGCCTACAACTCTGTCTCTTCCTTCTTACTGTGCAAAAGCACTCTGCCTCCGTTTTTAGCTAAGGCACGACTCAAGAATAATGAGTGCTAATTAAAAGAACTCTCCTGCCTGAATTAGTCTAGCCAGGGCCAACCGGTGGGGGCCAGCCAGCCACTGCTTTATTTTTAATATAGTGGAGAAGGAGGAGTTTGTGGGAAGGAATAAATGACACGATGGGTGCAGGTTCAAAATATCCAGTGTATCTCTGTGTTGTGGGAGACGTTAGAGCATCCTTTTCCTAGCCCTGTATGGGACAGGATTCAACTTCCCCTACCCTGGCCAGAGGCCCTCCAGCGGCACCCTTCGGAGGTGGGAAACCGAGCCAACCTCCCTTCCTGCCCTGCCTCCAGGGTCCTTCGCTATCTGGAGAGGAATAAATGGCTGGACCGACACACACAAGCCATCTTTGTGGAGTTTGTGGTCTACAACGTGAACGTCAACCTCTTCTGTGTGGTCACGCTCATCCTGGAGAACAACGGCTTAGGTGAGAAGGGCTGGACCAACACTGTCAGCCTTCCCCTTGCTGGGATGATGGCCAGAGATGACGTGGGACTGAGCAGGGCTTGGGGCCTCTTCCTTCCTCCCCTGGCAATGGCCCTCCACCCACCTGCCTCTGCCTCCCTTTGCAGGAGCCCTGCTGAACAAAGTGGACCTCCAAATTCTCCACCTCTATCCTAACGTGAACACAATCATTCCAATGGCCTGCGCCCACATTGCCTTCCTCCTGTTCCTCTTGTACTACCTCCTGGCGCAGGTGAGGAAGGGGCTGGTGGGGCAGCTCAGCTCCACAGGGAAGGGAACTGCTAGTGTGCACCACACCGGAGAGCAAGACCACGTGGGCTGTCCCAGCAATGACTCGCCTACACATCCCTGGAGGCAGGCCATTGGCTTGGCTGCCTAGGGACGATGGGAGTGGCAGTCAAATAGGATCTCGTAGCCCACGAGGTGCCCACTCCTGACCGATGTGGCGGAGGCGGCTCGAGCACCACGCCTGTACGTAGCTATGCTGCGACTCCCTCCCCCAGTCGCGTCCAGGACTCTAGGGAGCGAAGCCCAGCCGGCCTGCTTCTCCTGGGAGCTGGATTCAGGCCTGCCTCCCTCTTGGTTCCTGGCAGGGCCAGAGGCTGGCGCGACAGCGACTGGGGTACTTCCGCAGCAAAGGGAACCTTCTAGATGCCGGCGCTGTCCTCATCGGTGTGGCGATCGTTGGCCTCTATGTGAAGAGGACCCTCCTGGCAGAAAGCATCCTCAGGCAGCACCGCCAGAACCGCCACCAGTAAGCAGCCGCCGTTTTATCACCAACGTCCCCTCTCTCTCTCGTTCTTGCTTGGGACCGTGACCCACGGGGACGGAGCTGCTCTTCCGCCCACCTCCCCGGGGCAGAAGGAAGACCCGGTCCCTTCCACCCGTCCTTCTCGCAGGTTCATCAGCTTCTATGGGATGGCGGAGGTGGACTCCGCTTTGACGTACCTGATTGCCTTCCTGCTGGCCCTGACGACGGTCAAGCTGTGGAATCTCCTCCGCCTGAGCCCTAGGATGTACCTCATCACGCAGACTCTGCAGAAAGCTTGGGATGAAGTCATGGGTTTCCTCCTGGTCCTCCTGGTCCTTCTGGCAGGCTATTCCATCGTGGTAAGGCATCCAACCAGCTGGGGAGGGGGGGTGCCCCAGAAGAAGGGGGGGGAATTAGAGAGGAGGGGGCTTGAGGTGCCCCTCCCCCTCCATTCTCTCCTCCACTTTTACTCTCCTGTCAAACATCAGTGCAACCTCCTGTTCGGATGGAGCATCTACGACTACAAGACCTTCTTTGACTCGGCTGTGACCATCGTTGGCCTCCTGATAGGGATCTTTGACTACGAAGAGGTAAGCGCGCCTGGAGTTACGGGCCAATCCACGCGGCTGCCGTTGCTGCCACCACCTGATCCATCTTGCAGAAGAGCCTAACCCGGCTCAAAAATCCACAGGGAGACTGTATGCACTCCATGCTCACATAACTAAACCCTCTGAGCTTCATGCAGCACGGCCAACCCTTGCAATTTCCGGTGTGCACGGAGACAGGATATTGGCATAGGTTTTGTGCTAAAGCAACAGAGAACCCTTAGGCACCTGGGAAAACTAATAAGATGTCATTTCTCAATGTATTTTGCAGACTGTAGCCCAACTTGCCAAAGCAAGCTGCAGTCTATGAAAACTGGGAGCAAATATAATTTGCCCTTCAGGTGCCAGAAAACTCTTCCTTTCCTTTGCTGCAAGTAACGCAGCTCCCCCCACAAACTCTTGTGTTGTTCTCTATGATCCAGGTCATTGCTTTGGACCCTGTGCTGGGCTCCATCCTGATTAGCACCAGCATTATTTCCATGGTTTTCGTGATCATCAACCTCTTTGTCTCGGTCCTTCTGACTGTCTTTGGGAGGGAGATGAAGGCCGCCAAGGTAAGTCCCGCAACCCACGGGCTTGCGCCTGTCTGTCTCGGGGACCAGCAAAATGCAGTCAAAGACTTCCTCATTCAGGTCCAGCACTGAGAGGTACACCAGGAAGGGGAGGAATTAGTTTGATCACCAGGATCTTTTCTCCTGACGCAGGCCAGCAAGGAGGAATCCATGATGCAACTGATTCAGCTGAAGCTCTCGCTCCTGCTTGGAATCAAGCAGCGTGCTCAACAGGCAGAAGCACCGGGCCCTGGCGAAGGACAAGCAGCCTCTTGTGGGATCCCTCCTCCTGTGAAGTGACGCCAGAAGCTGGTGGGTTTGGCAAGAAGACCTGCAGGCATTTTTTTGGAAGGCTGTGGGTTGAGGAGGGGATGTGCGCCTTCCACTTAGCCACTCCGTCATGACTCAGAAACGGTTTGTCCTCCCCTGTTGTATCCCCTTCTCTTTCTGTGGGACTTTATTCCCACACACGCGAGTCAGCGGTGTTGAGACTGCCGAGGCTTAATCACGTTCATTTCCTGGTTTTCAAACGCTGCATCTCTAATGATGCAGAGAAACAGGGTTTTGATATAGTGCTTCCTCCTCTCTCACAGTGCAAAACAAACCTGTCCAACCCCAGCTGGAAACCCAGCCCAGATCCCTAAAGGACAGGAGTTGTTCCCTTTTGTCTCTTTCTGAAGATCCTAAGAAGCAGGACAAAGATGGATGGTGGTTGTCCAATCTAGCCAATTCCGAGGCCAGCTACCTGCTATGTGGATGCTGTCCCCCCCCGCCCCCGCCTTATAAATGGACTGTACAGAGAAGCTGGTTCTGACCTACACAACTTGCTCTTGAGGAAAGGAACCTGAACCGAAAACCCTAAACGTTTGAAATCTTCTTTCAGCTTGTTCCCATTCTTTACTCCCAGTAAACAGTACTCTTTGTCTGACTTGTGTGTGTTGATAGATGGCTTGTGAGAACTTGTGAGCAAATAACAAGATCATCCTGAGAAGACCAGGGACTGAGAAGGTGGCTCCTGAGGCTGGCAGCACCCTCTTCCTGTTCTCCTAACGCCACCACATTAGGAGAACAGGCATGCTCCTCTAGCCATGTGGCCAACTCAAGAGGGACGCTGTTCCGACTGAGACAAACCCAACAAAGGTGACTCTTCAACTTTATTTAGAGTTAACAGAGAAGGTACAAACCCACCAAATTTGTCCCCGAAAAGCCACATGAAAATGTTACATACAGAGGCGTTGTTACATGGGAGAGCAGAGGCTGCCCCTGATGCCGTCGCTGGTCCATAGTGAGCAGCTGCTGCCGCTGCCGCTGCCGCCACCGGGTGTGGCTTTATCCTACAGGCCACGTAGGTGGTAGAGAAAAAGCAGAGGTTGAGCAACCGCCCTGAAGCCAGCCGGGGCAGGGGGGAGGGAGAGCAGCTGCAGGCCCTGGAAAGAGGGCCCACGTGGGCCCTGCTAAGGCAGAGTCAGGTCTCCTTTCAGGTGGGGAAGCACGCTAGGTTCTCCACCAGCTCCAAGCGGAAATAGGACAGAAGCAACAGAAACCCATGTGTGTGTGTGTGTGTGTGTGCATGGGGGGGGTATCTCCTGCGCTCCACAGCACCCCTCCCCAGGGGAAAGGTCCTAAAGGCCCCAGAGGGTTCCCTGAGAATGTGGCAGGCAAAACAAAAGGCAGCAGGGCCTCCCTTCCACAGCGCACGTCCAGGGGAGGGCTTCTTTCCCACCAAGTGGCCCGGAAAGCTTTCCACCGCGGTTGCCATGCCGGTCTTTCTTCGAATGAGGCGCTAGTTCCACGGTCACCTCCTTCTCCCCCTTCAGACGGCAAAGCCAGGCCTTCCAAGGGCTACCCAGGCCTCATTGTCCCCCTCCTGGAGCAGAATGGAGGGCGCTGGAAAAGCGGCGGCGCGGAGTGTGAGTCGAGCAGGAAAAAAAGGCCAAGAGGAGGAAGAGGAAAAAAAGTGGAAAGAGCACCCAGTTCTGCTAAGAGGGGCTGCACCGCACCACACACCCGCCCAGGCCGGCTGGCCACCTTCTGAGGTGCTCCTAGGTCTTCTTCTTTAGCTCCTCAAATCTCCGGGAGAGGTCGTCGAAGTCAATGTCTTCTGAGGCTGAGCCACTCCCGCCAACGGAAGCAGCGGGGAGCGTGTCTGGCACAGACGGCAACTCGGGGAGTACAAAGTTGTCCCCTTTCCGGGGCAAAGGAACCGGCGGTCGCACCCAGCCATCGGGCTTTGGACCAGGACCTGCAGGAAAAAAACACAAAAACCCAGGAGTGTCAGGGGCAGCCCGGAAGAAAGCAATAGGTGTTCCTTGACTGCTTTGCCCATCCCCTCGCAGCCCATAACAGCCCACCCGAGGCTCATTGCAGGCCCTTCCTGGGACTTACCAGTCACCTGCGACGATGGCACTTCCTTGTCCGTACCTACGTCTTCAATCTAGGAGAGAGAAAAACCAGAGTTGCCGCAGAAGGTTCTACAGAGGAGTCCCCAACAGACCCATTGAAAGCTGCTGCTAAGAAAAATCCAACAAGGAAAGTAACAACAACAGCAACAGCAACAGCAACAGCAACAGCAACAACAACAACAACAACAACTCTCGCTGTTGGCCCTCTCTGGGCCTTAAATCTATTCCTGGATGCAAGACAAAGCAGCAGCCTGAGGGGTACCAAGGGGGTGAGAGAGAGTAAGAGAGCGAGAATTGTTGTGCAGATCTTCCTTTCCTCATGGCTAGGGATGTGAACTTTCTCCAGGAAAGTCCACCAGAACCATGGAAAGCACATGCAAGACGGAATCCTCATTCAGGCAGGCATTCTCCTTTAACCCTGATGCCAAATGCACCCCCCCCCCCAGGAGTCATAAGCAAAACAGAAGACCCAGGACCCAGGAGCAAAAAGGTATCCCTCAGTTACTGAAAAGGGGGGGGGTGAGAGAACCTTCCTCTGCTCAGCAGGTGACCTATATCCCATCCCACTCCCACCAATAAAAACTATGCAAAAACAATAAACAGGAGGCAAAGAAGGTGGCAGTGGTTTGAGAAAACACGTCTCTTCATAGAAGCTAGACTTTGCCCTTTGGCTCAATAACTTACAGACTCGTATGTTGGGGGTGTGGCTGGAATCTGAGGAGGGTGGAGGCTGGTGAAAGGTTGGTAGGTGCCCATCGGCAGCCCATTGAGGTTTTCCTAGAGAGCAAAGGAAACGAATCCAAGAAGAAACATCCTTTCAGGATAAGAAGAGCAGGCGCACGGGCGAGAAAGAGCCCCCAAACACTAGCTCAACCACCACCAGGAAAGGGCTGCTTCCCCGCTACTGCCACCGATGTTCCAGACCCCAACAGCACCACATCTTGCTGCCCCTTCAAAGCAACACCTAGGCACTTACCGGCCCTTTTGGTGGTGGGTAGGAGAAAGGCGGAACTGGTGATGGCATGGGCATGGGCATCGGCATGGGCACGACTCCGTCAGGACCGACCAAGGGGGCTGTGAAGCCACCGCCTCCTCCTCCTCCTCGGCCCCCTTTCCTTGCCTCGTCCACAAAGCCCACATCAATGAGGTCTGCCTCCACGCCTGTGGGAGCCTCAGCCTAGGGAGGAAGAGCGGCGAGCATCATCGAGGGGGCAAAGGGCAGAGAACAAAAGGGAGGACGAAGCCGGCACCCAACCCTCCCTCTCCCGCAGGAAGCCTCACTCACCATGACCACAGAGTCTGGCTCGTAGGGCACGTTGTAGTTCTTGGCGATCTCAATCAGGTATCTCTCCACTAGGATTTTTGGAGGTGCCTCTACGCTGAGCTTGTGCATTAGCTAGACAAGGAAAAAAGCAGAGGTTCTTTGTTCCACCTCTTCTCCCCACTTAGCCTGAGACGTAAAGAGGACCTTCCTAAGAGCCACCCAAGCCAGTCAAACTTCAGGCTTCTATCAGTGGGCCTTATTTTTACTTTCACACCACCATGCATAAAACAGAGGGCACCTCCCAATGCACCTTTCTTCCCAGTAGGAAACTGTGCAAGCTTGCATGCACGCAGACCCCCCCCTGCCATTCACCCGAGTCCTCTCTCACCCTGTCGTTGACAGTCCCGATCTGGTTGGTCCGGCACAACTTGCCATATTCTTTGCTGTACTTGGCACACAGTTGGTCAGCAACCTGGGAAAAGAGAACACCTTTTCAACATGGAGACCAAATCCCACGAGTTGGTTTTCTAAGGAACTGCGCTTCTGCCCCTTGCCTTCACATAACGTGCTGGACAGAGAGAGCCTGGACACAGGAGAACCTGCTTCCGTTTCTGTCTCGACCAAGAAAAGATTCACAGGCTTGCAACAGAATCATATTCTCTCCTGTGAGAGTGAAAAGGAGAGCCAGGCAGGTTCACAGAATCATGGAGTGGGAAGGGACCTCTAAGGCCATCAAGACTAACCCTCTGCTCAGTGCAGGAATCCAGTTCTGCATCACCCACCCACACAGGCCCTCCCCAGAAAGCAGTTCAGGGTCCAACTACTCACTATTTTCAGCTCAGCCACCTCTGACTGCAGCCGGGGGGCTGCCCAGATGAGAGTGGAAACAGCTTCTGCCAAGCCAGAGTCCAGTTCTCTGCAGGGATAAGAAAGCCACAGGGCTTGCTCTGGGTTTGAACCGTCCAGAGCGCTATGGCACAGGGACAATACATAAAAGCAAATACCTCCCACCCAAGTTTACAGGACCTTGTTCTAGCCACCGAAGGCCCTTACTTCATAGACTGGATGAGACCAAAGCGGGCCAGCAGCAAGTCGCAGTACAGCTCCAGGATCTCCATGGCTTCCACCAGGTAGTCCTCTCGGATAATGTGCTCCACACGGATGCGAGCCCGCTCATCTTTGCCGGCAGAGAGGTAATCAGCAATTTCCTTCCGTGCTTTCTGGGCTAACTCCGCTGCAAGACAAGAGCCCGTCAGAGAGATGGCCTGCAAGGGTTCGGGGGAGCTCTGTGGGGAGGCAGCAGCTCCACGGTGCCGGTGCCGCTCGGCCAGGGCCCCCTCTCTGCCCTGGTTCTCAAGGGCTGAGCATGCACTTAAGTACCTTCAAAGCACATAAACAATCCAGTTACACCCCAACAACAGCAGGCTAGGAAGGGGGGGGCACGTCTGACCCTGACTTCCCGCCGTCCACACTCACTTTTCTTCTTCTCCAATAACTTGAGACGATTGATGACCAGGCGCAGATTGACTCGCAACCGCTCGGCCTTGAAGCCCGAGCCCAGCATGGTGCGGGATTCCTGCGAGGAACATCAACAAGGAAACCTTTGTGCTACAGACTCCAGGCAAGGCAGCTGCCAACTTCCGCCTCAAAAGGCTCTGACGGCGGCGCCGCAGCACTACCGCCACCGCCCTGCCTTGTTCTGTCCCTCAAAGTCCTGTTTCCTTGCCCGGCGGTCTTTCCTGCAATGAGAGATCATCCAACAACCTGCCCGACCCCCCCCCCGCCTTGCCTTGGACTGGAAAGAGGCTTGAATCCAAACTTTCAACCCAAAACTCCCAGGACTCCAAGGAGACCCGAGTGACAGGACAAAACAAAGCGCAGAAGCCTCACTTCAAACTGTTTCTGCACAATTTAGCACTGGGGGGGGGCGGCAAGGGAGGAAACACAGGCAGGATTGGGGCCCAATTCCTGACCCTTGCCCCCTCCTTCGCCCCTCCCTCACAGGACCAACACGGGCGCCATTTCCTTCTGGGTTTCTGTCCCAGAATATATCACCAGTCCCCCCCCCCGCTGCGATTTGAAGCCCCCAAAGGAGGAGATCCCGCTCCCCCCCTTTCTCAAGAGGTCCCGATCTGACCCCCCCTCTCCCTCCCTTCAGGAGGGAAGGAAGGCGGGCCACGCCGTCCCCCCAAAAAACACCCTATTTCTCTCTCTCTCTCTCTCATGAAGGGGGGCGAGGAAAGGAAGACCCCCCTCCCACGGGGGGGCAACCCGGAGGCAAATCGGGGGAGGGGGCTTTCTAGCGAGAGTCCACGGGGCGGGCGGGGGAGGCCAGAGACCATGAACCGAACAAAGGCCGGCCTGATTCTTGGGGGGGGCTTAACAACCCCCCCGGCAGCCCTTCTCCTCAGAGGGAGGGGAGGGGAGGCGAACAAAGAGAGGAATTGGGGGGGGAGGAAGACCCGACAGAGCCGAAGCCTCCGGACAAGACCCTCCTCCCCCCTCCCTCATCCCCGGGGGGGGTCTCGGTGTGGGGGGGAAGAGAATGTCCCTGCTCACCCACCGATCCACCACCTACGGGGGACTCCTCGGGCCCGGCGACGAAGGAGGCGAATGACGGGAGCGGCGGGGAGGGGGGAGGAGGAGAGGGAAAGAAGGCCGCGGCGGAGGGATTCGCCTCTTCCAAGCAGTGAAAGGGCTCTTCTTTCACGCACACAACCTCTGTTCCTCAGCAGTGGCGGCTAAAGCGCAGCCTCCGTGCTCCCCCCCCCAAAGTCTCCGTGGAAAGACGGTCCCTTCCCGGCGGCGGCCTTTCCCCGCGGGACCTCCCGCGGCACTACTTTCCCCGCGGAAGGAGCGGCTTTGTTGCCGAGACCGGCGGCAGAACCGGAAGGGGGAGTCGAGGCCGTCCTTCCGGGAGCGGCGCCGCGCCGATGACGGTCCGACCGGCGCCCCGGCCGCGGCGGGAGGGTTCCGCCCTCGGGGAAGCACCGGCCTCTTGCTGGCGGGAGAAAGGGGCGGGCAGGCAGGCGGGCGGGCGGGCCAGCCAGCCAGCCAGCCGGCCGGCGAGGAGGGCGGCCCAGGCGGCGTTTCCA
Organism: Pogona vitticeps; assembly: GCF_051106095.1. Classification (NCBI taxonomy): domain Eukaryota; kingdom Metazoa; phylum Chordata; class Lepidosauria; order Squamata; family Agamidae; genus Pogona; species Pogona vitticeps. The sequence continues at coordinate 2,524,290 of NC_135792.1, forward strand.
GCAACGCGTCCCCCCCACCGGCCGATGCCCACTGACCGCCGCCGCCTCCTCCTCCTTTCCGCCGCCTGAGGCCGCTCGCCCTGCAGGGAAAGGTATTGCAAAGTGCCGCCGCCCTCCCGGCCCGGGGAACCTGCAGGCAAGAGGAGGAGGAGGAGGAGGTGGTCGCCCGTGGCCCCTCCGGGGGTGGGCGGGCGACTGTCTGACCCCCTTCCTCTCCCTGGCTGGAGGCAACGCTGCCCGGCTCCGGAGAGTTGCGCCCGTGCCTAACGGGAACGCGTTCCTTTTCCGTGGAGGGGGCAGTTGTGCAATTGCGAGTGCAACGGCAAGAGCAGCAGCAGCAGCAGCGCCGCCTCCGCCTCCCCTCCTGCTCTTTCCCTCCCCCCCCAACCCTCCGCAACCCGGCCGGAGGGAGGCTGCCTGCCTGCAAAGCGAGGGAGGGAAGGAGGGAGGGAGGGAGTCTCCACCGCGGCGGCGCGCCCCCGTCCTCCTGTCCGTCCGCCGGCCCCGCCGTGCACGAGCCGGGCGCTCCCGCGGCGCCTCCGCCGCCATCTTCCCTCCTGCCTGTCTGTCTGTCGGTCGGGAGGCCCTTTGTCTGTCCGCCGCCCCCCCACCGAGCCCCCCGCGCCGGGGAAGGGAAGGGCAGGACCCGGGGGGGGGGGAGAGGCGCCTTTGGAGCAGCAGCCGCTGCAACAACAACCGCAGCAGGAGCAACAGGCCGGGCAGGCAGGGGCGACGTCGCCCGCCCCCCCCCCCACAGACACAGACACCCCGGGGTCTCCCTCCCTCCCCACCTCCGATCGCACCTCCAGCGGCGACGACGGCGGCCTTCTTGTCTCCGCAGGTGCGCCCCCTCCGGGGGGGAAGCCATGTCCCGTCGGAAACAGACCACCCCCAATAAAGTTCACTGTGAGTAAAGGGGCGGGGGCGGCTCCCTTCACCCCCCCACCCCAACCCCACCCCATCCCCACCCCCTTTGGAGCCTCATCCTGACCCGGGGCTGGGAGGAGACCCTGGACCCCCAACCCCCCCCCCCGTCCATGAGACCCCTTGAAGCCCCCTTTCCGCCTCTTTTTGCACAGGGGCAGAGGGGGCCCCCAACTCCGATGAGCTCTTGGGGCTGAACTGGGAGACGCTGGTCTGCTGGCTGCTCCCCCCCCAAGCAGTCTCCTCCTCTCCCCCCCCATCTTGCCTTCTGCCCGTCCAGGGGCCCCTAGGCTTGGCTCTTTCCGTCAGGGCTGGCTGGCTTCCACCACCCCAGGCAGGTGGAGGGGGGCCCCTGGCTGGGTTCTCCCCAGTGACTTTGCAGGAGAAAAGGAAACCCATGGATGAAAGCCTGCAATCCACCCATATGATTAATCCAAGCCAAGAGGAGGGAGAAATAGGCTGACACTCAACTTGGGTTGGAGAACATGGACTGGGTGTGTGTGTGTGTGTGGAACTGCTGGAGCGGAGAAGTCATCTGGTTCAGGCACCTGCAGGTGTCCGGCTGTGGTCTAGAAACCTCTGGCTTGTGCAGGTGTAGCACCGTTGAAGGAAATGCAGGGAGGGGGCAGGTCTTTGAAGCCTTCCCCTGCTGGCCCCACAAGCAATAGGGTGCTGGACCTGTTGTGTGCTGAACACAGCTGAAGACATTTGTATTTCCAGGTCATGCTGGAAAGGATCCCCACCCCCACCCCCTTGCTTTGCAGGAAAGAAGGGTTTGGGGGCAAGCTGTTTTGGGGAATGGCGCCCCAGGCATTAGCCTCATTCTTGGCCACCTTCAGGTAGGGGAGACGATCTCTGGGCACGGAGGGGTTGAGAAGGAGGTGGGCTTCTCCAGGGCAGTTGGGGTGATGCCGATTTCCTCCCCCTTTGTGCTTCCAGGGGAGCAAGTCTTTGCCGGAATTGAAGAGCACACGCGGCAGGCCATGATGAAGAGGGATTTCCGGGGGCTGCTTGGAGCCCAGAGCCCGTCGGCGCACCAGGAGCAGCAGCAGGAAGAGGAGGACTCCAGCAGCAGTGAGTGTCGCCCTTCTCTGGCCTGGAGAGGATGTCTTAGGAGGCCTTGCTTGTCACTAGGCGATGGGGGCAAAGAGCCACTCCTGTGTCTTCTTCCAGGTGACAGCGAGGGCGACGAGGAGACCACCCAGGAGGAGGTCTCCTCTCCTGCCTCCGAGGAGGATGGCGCTCCAGCCACCGTGAAGAAGGAAGAGGAGGCTACGGAGCTGCTGGGCCAGAGCAAGCAGGTGAGCCCGGCCTCGGAGGAAGGCGTTCCTCCTTCAGGGTGGCATAGCGCTGTCAGTGTGCAATGAAAGTCTCTTAAGAACAGGGGTCCAGCCTCGAGCAGATCCCCCCCCCCCTTGATGTGCTTGAGAAGGGGAGAGCGGGGGAAAGAACAGAGCGGACTGCTCCGCGGTGGGACCGCCTTGCTACCCTTTGTGTAGCTCTTGTGGCCAGGTGGTGATTCCAGTGTGTGCTCCAGAGCTTTCTGGCATTCTATTCGATGAGCTTGGTATGAAAAAGGTGGGGAAGAGGTTAGGTTTCCCAAAGACTCCCTCCTAGTTGGGCACTTTAAGAAGCCGCCTGTGCGTCTGGAGGGGTTTCCTTCTGATCTTGTGTTCTTCAGAGGGGCAGAACCCACCCCATCTTGGCCTTCCAGAGCCCAGCGGAGGGGGACAAGGCAGTTACGCCGTGCCTGCCGGGCTCAGGGGAGGGGGCGGGCGGGCAGCCCAAAGTCTTCACAGAAGCCCCGTCTTCCATCCTTGTTCTCCAAGTTGGCCTTGCCTCTTCTGGTTTCCAGGTGGGCTTTGCCACCGGCCAGGATGCCCTGCTGGGCCTCTCTCGGTGTCCCCTCTGCCAGCTGGAATGTGGGAGCCGGGAGCAGCTTGTCACTCACGTCTATCAGGTACCGGAGTGTGTGAGGAGACCATCGTGCGAGGCTAGCCCGTCCCTGCCCATTTTCCTCCTCTTGCTTCTCTCCGGGTTGCAAACGTAGGAGAGGGAAAGGGGAGCGATGCAGGGTTTAGGACTGGTGGAGTGAGAGACTTTCCCTCAGCCCGTGTGGGCTTGCACCACATCCCAGGGAAGGCCTTGCGGGTCTCTCTCCTTCTTCCCCTCACAGAGGAGGGAGCTGTTCCTTGGCTTGGCTTTGGCTGGGCCCGCGTAGGGACACTGAGAGGGGACGGGGCGGCGGGGCCCTTGCCTGACAGCCCGACCCCGTTTGCAGCACACGACGGCTGCCGTCAGCGCCAAGAGCTACCTGTGTCCCGTCTGCGGCCGAGCGCTCAGCTCTCCGGGCTCGCTGGGCAGGCACCTCCTCATCCACTCCGAGGACCAGCTGTCCAACTGCGCTGTGTGCGGGGCACGCTTTACCAGCCACGCCACTTTCAACAGGTGAGAAGCTACACGTGGAGGAAAGTGGGAGGTTCTTGCTTTGAAGCCAGCTGCCGAGTTTGGTAGACCGGGCGCAGGAAGTCCCTGAGGGACCCAGACGGAGGCGGGACAAGGCTGGGCTTGGCAGGATCCTGTGCGTGGCCAAAGAGGGACCCCCGTCAATAGCCAGGTGTTCACAGACCTCTACCTGCTGGAGGGGAGCTGTAGTGCTTGGGCTGGGAGGGTCACAGCTCAGGACCAGCTGTGCAGAGGGGGCTGCTCAGCATCTGTAACCCACAGCGTCTTACTAGACCCCATGCCTGAAAACATCTTGAGCAGTCCCTTTTTTTGCACTCTAAAGGAGCAAACTTGGCTTCATTTCTGGAGCCTGCAAGTGGGTCTTGTGCAGGAAGGTTTTTTTTTTTAAGGAACAGGAAGTTGTTTTCAAGCACCTCCCAACTTTAGCTGTGATTCTTCATGAGCCAAAGCCAGTCTGGGTTAAAAGGACACTGATAAGTTGTCATCTTTTCCCAGAGGGCTTCCCCCTCCCCCTTTCCTTTTTTTGAAAACAAAAGCGGTGGGGGGCATACAACCCTTCCCTCCAGGACGTTTGGAAATTGACCACTTGTGAGCCTGACTTAAAAGTTGGCAGAGGGAGCCACAAGACTGAGCCGGATCCTGCCCATTTCCCACCCTTGCCTTTTGCAGTGAGAAAGTGCCGGAGGTGCTTTGCGGAGACGCCCTGCCCATCCCTCTCCCCGAAGGCCCTTCGGGTGCACAAGAGAAGGCAGCCCCTGACGCTCTCGCCCCCGCGGTGTATCCTGCCGGCATTCTCCTGGTGTGCAACAGTTGCGTGGCTTACCGAAAACTCCTGGAAGCCCAAGCCCCCGGGGTGCGCAAGTGGGCCTTGCGCAGGCAGAACGAGCCGCTGGAGGCGAGGCTTCAGCGCCTGGAACGCGAGCGGACGGCCAAGAAGAGCCGCCGGGACAACGAGACCCCCGAGGAGCGGGAGGTGAGGCGCATGCGGGACCGCGAAGCCAAGCGGCTCCAGCGCATGCAGGAGACGGACGAGCAGCGGGCGCGCCGCCTGCAGCGGGACCGCGAAGCCATGCGCCTCAAGCGCGCCAACGAGACCCCCGAGAAGCGGCAGGCCCGTCTCATCCGGGAACGCGAGGCCAAGAGGCTGAAACGGCGGTTGGAGAAAATGGACATGATGCTGCGGGCTCAGTTCGGCCAGGACCCCTCGGCCATGGCCGCCCTGGCAGCCGAGATGAACTTCTTCCCACTGCCAGTGGGCGGGATGGAGCTGGACGGCCAGATCCTGGGCAAAATGGCCTTTGAGGAGCCCAGCCCAAGCGCCCTGCACTGATGCTCCAGAATCGGTGCATCCGTGGCTTTTTGCTGGGGTGTGGCTGCCGTGGCATGGGGGAAGCGTGGAACTGTGTCTGGCGAGGGGGGGGGGAGAAGGGAGGGACAGGTTGCAGCCTGAGACCAAGGGTGGGACCCCAAATCCCTTACTTTCAAGAGAATTTGGGGGAAAAGAACACAATAAATTAATCAAGTCTCTCCAGATTGCTACGAGGTTTACTGAATCAAGGCTTAGAAGCCGAGCGCTCTCCACACCGTTCCTTTGACCTTACTGTCTCAAAGGGGGGGGGGAGAGGGGGGTGGATAGGCAGGAACTCCTCTTAGCTATGTGTCCTGTTACCTACTGTGCAACCAGGAGGGAGGCAAGAAAAGTATTCCTTGTCCTCTCGGGAGCGCTGGCTTCTTTTAGGCCAAGTGGAGAGAACTCCGAGCTGGGCTTTTCCAGGGGAGAGAGAGAGACACCTCTTGTAACCTGGCACTCCGTCTATGGCTTTCTGCAGGATGGGAAGACAGTACGTCTCATCACTGCCAGGTTGTCTCCCCCTCCCTCCCTCCCTCTGGAGCAGCTTCAAAAAATCCGAAAGAAGGACAGCCTGAACTCTTTTGTAGAGAACCTCCCGAATCTGCTGCTTTGGGGTGATGCGTCTGTTGCACACATTTAGCTCCAGTTTTGGCTTCTGGAGATGCAGAAAATACACTTTGCTCTGACAGCCTGACAGCTATTTGAAGATGGCTATCATCACTTTTCGGTGTTTCTTCCTTGGGCTAACTTCCTCACAGGACTTGGTTCCCAGACCCTTTACCCTCTTTGATCTCCCTTCCCTAGGCACATTCCAGCTGTTCTTAAAACTCAGGCACCCAGAACTGGATACCTTCTAGCAAACGGGCTCTGACCAGGGCAGAAAACAGTAGTAGAATTATTTCCCTTGATCTGGACATTGTACTTCTGCTGATGTAACCTACAATTGCTGCACCACACTATTGACTTGCTTTTAGTAGATGGTTTTGATAGATACTATTTCCAAATTGTCACCCATCCTACATTTGGGCACCTGACATTTCCTGCTTAAATTTAAAATCTGAAGCTCCTTAAATCTGTTTCACACTGGTTTTTCAATCTGTTTCTGTTGTCTTGAATCCTAATTCTGTCCCAAGTATTAGCTACCTCTCCCAGTTCCATGCAAATTTGATTAACATCCCCACTGCTTTTTCATACATGTTATTTATGATGATGTCAAACAAGACCGGACGCAATCTTGCAGCGTCCCACTTCTCCCAAGATGGTAAGGAGCAATTAGTGAGCTCCCTAGGTGTTCTGTCAACAAGCTACAAATCCACTAAATAAGAGGAGCATCAGATAGCAGCTTGGCCAGAAATCAAGATATCCAACTTTTATAGTCCTTTTAACTAATGAGGTGGCAACTCTGTCAAAAAGATACAATCAATCTGGCATGACTTGTTTTTGAAAGACCCACACTTACTGCATTATTTTCAAAGTACTCACAGATTTACTGTCCTGTAATGATCGGTCCTCAGGATAGTAAATCTGTGAGTACTTTGAAAATAATGCAGTAAGTAAGTGTGGGTCTTTCAAAAACAAGTCACGCCAGATTGTATCTTTTTGACACAGTTGGCTTGGACTGCAAGAACAAACCTATCCATTTTGAAGGAAATCAACCCTGAGTGCTCATCGGAAGGACAGATCCTGAAGCTGAGGCTCCAATACTTTGGCCATCTCATGAGAAGAGGACTCCCTGGAAAAGACCCTGATGTTGGGAAAGTGTGAAGGCAAGAGGAGAAGGGGACGACCGAGGAGGAGATGGTTGGGCAGTGCCATTGAAGTGACCAACATGAATTTGACCCAACTCCGGGAGGCAGTGGAAGACAGGAGGGCCTGGCATGCTCTGGTCCATGGGGTCACGAAGAGTCAGACACAACTTAACGACTAAACAACAACAAAACGATCGGTCCTAGGATCTTTCCCGGTATCAGCAAGGCAGAGGTGGATTTTCCTTGTAGTTTGCTGTCAGAAGGATCCTCCATATTTCTGAGGTTGATGCCCATGTGCATAGGCAACAGCTGGGGGGGTATAACAACGAGAAGCTATCACTGAATGTTTGCATCTGGAGATCACAAACAAGACCTCGGCTATCACTGACTGGCAGGGGGGCACTCCAGAGGTGCAGCTGGTAGAGACATCAAGAAAATATATTGGTATCTGCAACAGCATCTTGTGAGCAAATTCTACAAGCTTTGACCAAGACTGTTCCCCTTTCCCTTTTGTGTTTTCGCACAGTGTCTTCAGTCTGGTTTCAAAACAACAGTATATTGACCACTACCAGTACTGCTGGTGTTGTTGTTGTTGTTTTATCTTTCAAGTCCAGAGAGGTCCTGGATCCATGAAACAAGCAAGAGGCAGAGACAGAAAAGGAAAAGCTATAGTCTTGTAATTATATAGATATATAGATATATGCATATATACTGTTTACATAGTCAACAAGTTAAATGCGGTATTCATAAGAGCATCAACAATAAAAATACAATCTGTGTGTACAGAGACTTTAAATGGTAAAAGAGGGGAAAGGATCTCACCCAAAATACAAATATACAGTACAAATTGATGTATTTAAAACAGATACCAAAAAAGCACAACAAAATAGATTATTCCCCTTAGACTGGTAATGCTTCATTAAAGGTCAGGTAGGAAAAAGGGGGGGCGCTGGGCATTTGGCTACTCCTAAGGCTTTTTAGGGCCGACACAGATGGAAAAGGTGACCATTAATTAGAGGTTTGCTACGCACATCTTGGTAAGCAGCCCACCCTGACTAAGGTGCTACGCAAAGGATTGCCGGTGGGGCCAGCTGGCCTCTGGATTCACTTCCTTATCTGCCTCCTTCCCAAAGCAGCAAAGGGGCTGCCTTCTCTTCTGCAGCTGAGCAACTGGGGCCAGATCATCTGTTCAAGAACAGTTCTGGGGCTCACGTGGGAAAAGGCACATGGGCACTTGGGAGACCTGAGCCACGGAAGCAGTAGCTGGTACAGAAGAGAGGGAGAAAAGGTTGCCCAGCAAAAAATGCCCTGGCAGAAGCAAAAGCTGCTGCCGCTCCCCACCACCTGCCCCAATGCTGCCAACCCACAGAATGGCCAAGAGGGCAGCCAAGCAGCTGGCAAGCCCGGCTGTATTGCATACGAGGGAGCCCCTCCCCCAGGTGGCTGCACAAGCGCTGTAGTGTAACGAGAAAGAAGTAACTTATTGCTCTGGGCAGATGGCGTTCTCCCGGGCGAGGCGCTTCCCTGCTTGGCAGCGCCGACCTCAGCCTGGAATTAGCGCACAGCAATAGAGGTAAGCCTCTTGAGAGCAGAGGAGTGAGCTATCAGCCAGCAATACTTGGGCGCCGGGAGAGTGGGCGTTTTGATTGCACTAAAGATGCAGAGGGCTGAGAGGTGATATTTGGGGTGGGTGGCGGGTCTGGGGGGGCAGTTCAAGGGAATGACCCGCTCAGCTGCGGCCCAGAAGGCTCCATCGTGCTGTGCAGGAGCTCCCAGGCCTCCCCCAAAGGGCAGTAAGCGGACACCCCATCCCTGGTGCCCCACAGCTGGAGGTCTAGGAGAGAAGCAGGGCGTTCAACAGATAGCCTTGCCGGTCTGAGAGGCACAAGGGGGAGAGCCTTGAGGGAGGGGGGGGGCTGAGAGGAAGTTAAGAGAGTCAGGGCAAGAGGTGGCTGAGAATAGTGCAAAGTGCCAGAGCCTTGGAAGCAGTCAGTGAGGAAACCAAGCCTGCCACCGCTCGGATACAGGGAGCTTCCTGTACGGGTGGGCAGGGACCGTGAGCCGAAGTGGCAGGGGGTCTGTCAGGAAAGCCACTGCTGCCGCGAGTGCTGGGCAAGCGAGGCCTTCCCTGAAACACGGCGGGCCCCATTGGGGAGGGTGGTTCCTACCTGCTGCTCTGAAGAGGGACGAGGGTGGCCCGAGGCCCAGCTGCAGGCTGGACAAAAAAAACCCGAGGCAACCCCTGCTTTTTCCCAGGAACTGGGGGCCCCAACAGGAGGGAAAAGGAAGATGGCTTCGCCCATCTCACCCACCCAGGCAGTTTCTGTGCCTCTTACAGCCTGCTTCAGGCTCTGTCTGCGTTAGCAAGTGGACAGAAAGAGTTGACGGGTGTCTTCTTATGAAAGAACCTGAACCCTCTTTGCTAAAGAGCTGCAGATCTCTCTGCATGCACTGGGACTTGACACCGTCCCAGTGGCATCCTCTGCCTCCCAGATTGGAAGAAGGTCCAGCCCGGCTTCTCCTAGCCGACCTGGAGACCTGGCAACGAACATTTCAACAAGAACATCGCAACAGATAGGAAAACAGCATTCCTAGAACGGAGGAGTGTCGGGATGACCACAAGAGGGGGGGGGGAACAGCCTGCAGATGGGGAGCGACAGGGACCTGCTGTGCAAATGCATAGACAGGCCTGCTGCTACTACCCACCCCCTTCCTATTTATTTGACCTCAGTCCTGCCCGGCTGCAGGAACAAAAGACGGCGTGCTCGGGAGTCCAGGCAACATAACCGTCCTATTAACTGACCTCTCACAGGACAAACGGGAGGGGATTGCATACCAATTCTTCCCTGAGGGAGGAGCCCAGACTCTCTCGAAGCAGCCCGAAGGCGGGCCGCTGCAATGCCCAGGCCGACCTGAGCGGAGACCTGGCTGACTCCTTTGGTCCCCATCCGTGGCCCTCCCCTGGTTGTGAAAGTGCCCTGCTACCGCATGTGAGCAAAAGGCCTATTAAAGTGCTTGCACAATGAGGGACCTGGGAAGCCCATCCTTCTCCTCGCAGGAGACGGGCAGGAATGGCTTCCTTCGGTCTCCTCTTTCCCCCTCACCTACTCATGCCTTTCCTTGCCAGGGGGTGGGGGGGTGGAGGCAGCTTTTGTCAGTGGAATGTGTTTAGGCACACCGCTTGGGGAAGGGAAGGGCATCTCTCACACGCCCAGATTATCTGAGCAGCGAGCCAACGGGACGAAGCCCGGTTCAGCAGGGTACCCAGTTCAGCCGCTGGAAAGGCTTCACTTCCCTGCATTTGAACGGCCCTCGATGGACAACTTGACCTCTTGGGGAATGAAGGAAGGGCGGAGCAGAGGGGGCCGGGGCTCTTCCCCAAATCTTTGGAAGCTGGGGCCTGCCCAGCCATGCACAGAAATGGGATCCGGCCGGGAAGATGCCTGGAGGGATCCTGGCACCACGCCGCCCTTTTCTGGCTGGCCTTTTTCCCCAGCTTGGGCTTGTATCTCCCGAAGGCTTAGCCTGCCTCGGCCAGGCCTCTCTCGAGCAGCCCCCTCGGGGCTAGTCTGGGGGGCAAGCCTCCCATTCAGGTTCTGTAAACTGATGGAGATACAAACATCTCCCACCTGAAGCTTGTGGCAGGGAAGTGAGAAAAGCCGGGCTGTCCGCTCTGGGCTGCAGGAGGACCAGCCCTGTCCATACACAAAGAAGGGGTGCTCTGGGGGCACATCGATGCTCACTTTGCTCTGTTGCTCGCCAACAACAAAGTGCAGTGTCACAAAGCCCTGCCACGGGCTCTCCTGGAGATCTACTACTGTGCTGGAATCGATCTTGAGACCGCCACTCACCTCTGCACTACGCACAAAGTCTTGGGTCTGCAAATCCTCAACCCTCTTCAGCTCCCCAGTGGCCAGCTGGATGATGGCCCCTTTCATGAAGTGGGAGGGCAAGTGGCTCTGGACTGGGGCGCAATCTGGACCAGGCAACCGCTCGTGAGCTGGGGCTTCAGGGCTCGCTGCACTCCGGCCATCTTGCTCTACAGGCTGGAGGGACCCTAGGACTGCCTTGCCGTTGGCCACCGCCAAACCCTTGAGGATCTGCCTGTGGTGGATCTGCTCCTCAGGGGTTGCAGCCGACTGCCGTCGCAAGTGGTTTTTCTCAGCAGCAGAGGCAGGTTCGGCTGGGCTTCTCGCTTTCTGCTCAGGGGGATTACGGTGGGAAAGATTCAAAGGGCTCAAGGTATCCTTCTGCTGAGCAGAACCATCAGAGTAATCCTGAGAGGAAAGCACACCCACCACCCTCTGCACCTCCAGGTCTGTGTCTGGGGTGCTCCGCTGAGATGGCACGGTGGCCTCTGTCCTCACACACTGAGCACCTGCTATGATGGGACCCTCAGCACTGCACTCTATGGTCGTTCTCAGCCACTCTTCCTCTGCTTTGCTCTCCTTCACCCCTACGGCTGATCTCTGCACCCCATTTGCTGCAATCATTTTAGGATTAAGATGGTTTTCTTGCAAAGGTTGCTCTGGGTTCAGGGCCCCGACAGGAGTCTCAAACGTTGAATAGCTTGCAGGATAGTAAATGGGAATTCGGCCCTGTGAAACATCCAACAGCTGAGCCCCGACATGGCTTTGCGGGGGGCCTGGAGGCGAAACGGAGGCCATGTTCTTGCCAAAGTTATGGGCTGCTTGCGGGGAAGGACTTGAGTCTTCCGTGAGAAGAGAAGCGTAGGGTACAAAATGCGGAATGTGAGAAGCAGCCAGACCGGCCGAAGAGGGTAGGAGGTGGCTGGGCAGAAAGCTAGGCGGCACCGCATAGGGCACGGAATAATGGGAGCCCACAAACTGCAAAGGTGCCGGAGGAAGCTGAGTGTAGTGGATGGGCGAGTAGGGAATCCCAGGATGCTGGATGAGCTGGGAGGTCATGCTGAAGGCCGGAGGGAGCGGGCTGACGTTCACCACCGGGGAGAAGCTGGCGGCCGGCATCGCCACTTTGTACACTAAGCCGAACTGGTCCACGGTCAGGCTGGCCATCGCCTCGGGGCCGCCGCCGGCTTCGCTGTACCGGGAGGGGGCCTGGGCCGGCCTTCCCGCCCCTGCGGCTGCTCCCTGGGCCCACTCGGCCGAGCCTTCGCCCCCGTCGCCCGGCACCCGCTCAGCCGCCCGGCCGGGATCCTCAGCGCTGGGGGTCGGGGCGGGCAGGTCCCGCTTCTTCGGAGGGAGGAACTCCTGGCCGCGCTCCTGAGCCGCCCTCATGGTGGCGTGGCTTGCCTTCGGGCAAGGAGCCCGGCCGGGGCGCGGGGTCGGCGGTGGTGGTGGTGGAGAGGCCTGGGCGGTCGCCTCCTCTTCCTCTTCTTCTCCGCAGGGGGGGGGGGCTCACCTGGAAGAAAGACAACGAACAGCGCAGGCGTCAGGAACGGGGGGGGAGGCCAAGAGGCGATAAAGGGGGGGCATGGGGGGAGGGGCTCTCCCGGTGGGGGGGGAGGAGGAACACCGGAAAGCGGGGGGGGGAGGAAGTCAGTCAGCGCTCCCCGTTCCCCCTCCTCAGCTCGCTCTCCCCCCCTCCTCTCACCCGCCTTCCTCCTCTTCCTTTCCGCCGCCGCCTTCTCCGCCACTCCCGCCGCCGCCGCCGGCACGGCAAACGGGCTCCATCCCGCCGCCGCCGCCGCCGCCGCCGCTCCCTCCGGCCTGACCCCGCCCTCCACCTCCGCCTCGTCCGGCGCGCCGGAACTGCCGAGAGCCGTGACGGCCGGAAAGCGCGCGCTCGGGACGCCCGGTGATGACGTCACGAGGCCGCCTCTTTTTCTCCCCCCCTCCCTCTTTCCCCTCCCCTCGTTGTCAGAGCGACGGCCGAGGAAGCCCGGCCCGAGGCAGGATCACCATGGCGACGAGCGCCGCCGCCCCGCCTCCGCGCGTAGCACGTGGGGTGTTGCCCCGCCCCGCAGCCGGACCGACGGGTGGGCAGGCGGGCGGCCTTGCAGGGTCGTTGTATATAGGACGGCAGAATTCTGATTTCAGGCACGGGCCTTAGCGAGGGCGAGAGGCCGCTTAGTCTCCGAGGGGATCGGAAGAGCGTTAGCTTAGCAGCATAACATTTGGGGTGGAAGGGGTTGCTGGCTGAGGGATTCTGGGAGTTGTAGTCCAAGGAGGCGAACCCGTTGTAGGCGAGGCGTAGGAAAGGCTCCCCGTCGTGTCCGGCGGCAGAAGTCCCAAGCCGGGCAGGGAGAGATGGAAGCGATCCGTAACCGAAGACTTGCTGCCAGATTGGGAGTTGAGGGAGCGGGAGAAGGAGGGTCAAAGCCCGGCCGGTCTCTGTGCAGGGGCAGCTTCGCCCTTCGCTCTCTGGTTTCCGACCACAGGAAACCTTCCCATCCCTTTTTTAGACGGAGCGGGGCACAAAGGCTCGCCTGGTGGCTCCATGGTTTGCCTCTCCGCGGCCGGATCCTGCGCTTTGCCTTTCAGCCCTCAAATGTTAGCCCTTTCGTCTTTTTCTATGTTCTCGTTCCGTGCTTCATGGCTTTTGACTTTTGCTGTTCACGCTGAGAGACCGCTTTGCAATGGCATATGAAGTGATTAAATAAACAAAGTCGTGTGTGACACTGTTAAGGCGAATACGGGGCGTTCCTGGCCTCATTGCCCACCGGTTCCTGGTGGGCGACATTTAGTACCGCAGGCTGCAGGCATCACAAGGCTACTATTGTACTCCTTTGGGGAAAAGGAGAGCTCAGGAGCCTCGACTTTGAGTCTGCCTATGTCGTTCGGTGATGCACGGCCAGAGGACCCTTGTTAACAAACGTGCCCCCTATGTTTAAGGCTATATTTGAGGTTGCCGGCTAAGAATGCAATCCTGTACCCCTAACCTGGCAGTAAGCCCCACTGGGACCTACTCCTGAACAAACAGGTGTATAATAGGACTGTAAAGAACATGCTGTGCATTAACAGCAGCGTCCTTATGCCAGCGGTAATGGGCACTCCGGTGCTTTTAAAAAAAAAGGAATTGTTCTTCCCTTTTGGTCACCGGTTACTTCCTTCGGAGGCGAGCAGGAAGCTTCGTCGGAAGTATACCGTTAGGCATACCGAAAGCGGAACCCTAAAGTTCACGATTAGGATCTACCCGGACGAATATAGGGAGCACAGCCGCAGCGGTGACTAGGCAGGCGTCTGACGTCATCACTACCTGCCACGGCGCAGCCTCACTGCTCGGGAGACCAGCACCCCCTCAGATGCTTCCGCGAAGGAAACTAGTCCTGGGGCCGGCTGCGGCAGTCTTGCGTGCCGCCGCTTCCGTTCGGCCGCGAAAAGCGGCGGCCACCGAGTCCGGAGCAAAGTGAGGCGTCCCGGCGGGCCCACGGGACCGGCCCTGAGGGAGGGGCGACAACGAGTCCCGGCCTCAGGATTCCTCCGCCTGCGGTATCGGTGCTGAGGCCGCGCCGCCGCCATTTTGGATGCCAGGCTCCTGGTCCCGTTGCCGCCGCCGCCGCCTTCGCCGTAAGGACCCGGCCCGGTGAGTGCCGCGCCGCGCCGGGCACGGGAGAGGGGTATTGGGGGCCCTCACCGGGTCCTCCGTCTCAGGGGGCAAAGCCTGGCCGGCCTACCTGCCTGGCTTCCCTTCCTCCCGAGGCTGGCCAAGCCCTGCCAGCTGAGGGCCCCGCCGTCTCTTTGAGGGGGGGGGGAAGAGGAGGGAAGGCTCCGGTTTCTCCTCCCGTGCGGCCTCCTCCTGGGCCCGGCCTGAGCTCCTGCCAGCCACACAGCTGGCCCGGGAGCGGCCCTTCTGGGTCCCCGACAGCAGGCGGCCGCCCCTTTCCGTGGGGCCCGGCGGAGCCCCCCCCCCCCGGGCTGGGCTCTGGCGGTCTGCAACCCGGTCCCCGGCCTGCCTTTGCCCTGCCTCTCGGGCCGCCTGGATTCGCGTTTGGGCGTCGTGATCTTTTCGAGCAGCGACGTTTCCCCCGGGAAGGAGGCGGCGGCGGCGGCGGCGGGGCCCTGCCGGCCGGAGGAGCGGCTAGCCGGGCTCCCCGAGGAGGCTGCTGGAGGTGTTGTCAGCCTGTCAGGGGCGGAGGGCCACAGCCTCCCTGCAGGCTTGGCCTCTCCAGGACACGGGGCTTCTCCACGCCGTCAAAATAGCTCCCGTCTGGGGCGTCGCTTGGCTGCCTGCCTGGCTGGCTGGCTTGGAGACCGTTTGGTGCACGGGGAATATGAATGAATGAGACAGAGAGAGAGTGGATGCACGCAAGCCTAGGCGGCGGATGGACGTCGCTGTGCCCCTTTGAGGCTTGTCTTAGGGCTTGGGCTGGCACTTTCTCCTAGAAGCAGCACGCCTCCTGCATCACATCTGTGCCAAGCCCTTAAGAAGGGAAGGGCTGTGTTCAGGTGGAGCGTGGAAGAGTAAGAAGGCAGGTCGGAAACGCAGGCTTTTAAAAAATCTTTGTCATTGGTGGCTTTTATTTATACAGAAAGGTCTCTGGTATTTGAGGTTCCTGAATAGAAGGCAGGACAGGAAGGAAAGGGGACTTCTTGAAAGACATGAATTTGGGCGTTTTTTTCCTTCTTTTTTGTTTCTTTTTGTCCCTCAGAGACCTTCATTCTGTGGTCTTATTCATGCCTATGAAAGGAGGGGAGGAAGTAGGAAGGTAAAAGTTAGATGACCTTGCAGGGCCTTTCACTGACTGGCATTGATTCTGTGGGTGACAGAACCTGCTTCTTCTAACAGGAAGGAAGGTGAAATAATAGAAAGGTTTGAGCAATTTCTGCCTCAACCCTGGATTCCAGCCATATCTTGAAACATGTCGCTCTCCAGAAGTTTGTGGGGTGGGAGCTGTGGAGTTTTAAACAGTCAGAGGAAGCCTGCATCTGTTTTGTGCTGCACCCTCTTCTTTTTGTTTGATTTTAAGGGACATAGTTTGGTAAGGCAGTCTTTGCTTAGTATTTTTATCTATGTAAATTAACTGGAGGTTATCTCACCACTTTCCATCACTCAACTTGACAATACATAATACAGTAAATAACTTTCAAGTCATGGTACTATCAAAGAGAGCCAGCAGAGCCGCTAATCGCAAACAATATGCTGCTGAGAAAGAGCGAAGAAATCAAGAAAAATGGTAGAAAATAAAACAAGTGTATGTTTACCCCATTCTAGTAAAGCAGAGCCGTGTGTACAGCACTGCTGTTAATTTTACTTAAGAGAAGGCTAGTTGTAAGCAAAAATAAAATGAAACGTAAGTCTCCCTTAAAGGTCTCTGGTGCCTTCTGCTGAAAAGACTGTCCTGCCAAGTTAATACAGTAGCTGAGTTGCCTTGTAGAGCAAGTGTGCTAAAGCTGAACAGAATCAAGTGACATTCAAATTGAGGAAGTGCACATGTCTGTATAGGAAAAGCCCTTGTTTTCTTCTAGTGCCATATAATGTGTGGATCCTTTATGGTTTCTGGATGACATGACTGAGACTTGAATATAGCTGCTGCATTGTTAATGCTAACAATGTATGGCTGTACAGCACATTGTAAGTTGTATTTGTAGTTAAGCAAGCAAAACTTTGTACACTGTCTCTCTCTACCCCAATTCCAATATTTCACTTGATGCCCTATGTCATTGTATGCTGATGTGTGTATCCAGACCCATATCATTGACAGGACTGGCTTTTAGATACACAAGTGTGTGTCTTGTGACATCATTGATTTTTCTGCAGAGGCAGCAATGTCTGGGAGATCTGGTGTCAAAGGTGTTCTCTAAATGGACCTCATCTGAAAGATTCTGCAGCTTATATTCAGAAGTTTATTTCAAAGTGGGCTACTGTGGCTCTACAGACATCTTTGCAGTATAGCTTTCAACACCCCTAACCAACAAGTTTGTATATGGTGGGAGTTGCAGGTCATAAATATCTGGAAGGCCTCTGTTACTCATCCTGGGCTACATTTTGAGTGGCATATCTGGAAGAGGGGCCCAAATGTTACCTTCCCCCAGAGTCAGCGTTTTCAAGGTGCATTGAGGTGTGATCCAGGCACCATCTGGAGTCTTCGTCTCTTCTCCCCTCTTGCCACCTCTCCCCTCATCCCTTCCCTAGTATTGCTTTGTATCTTGAGTTCCTTCACCTTGAGTATGGCGGGGCAACCCTCAATGTGAAGAGCTGATCACCTTGAAAAAGTTCTTTTGTTTGTTTTGTTCTCTGAGTGTTTCCTTACTAGAACCAAAGATAGTTGGAGGAAACTTAAATATATTGAGGTGAGTTTTTGTGTTCCCAGCCTTCCAAAGTATGTTTCCCAGGAGTTTGTGGGACATTTCCCAGCAGTAGACAAGGCTTATGTCACAAAGCTGGGTGATGGGAGCAGGTTCCCTTACCCTAGACTTTCCACAGGTTAAGTGACACAAGGCTGCATGATTGACAGGTATCAAGATCATGTTCCCACCTTCTTACCTGCTCAGGGAAAGGGAGGGGGGTGATCTGCTTTCAAGGACAGGCGCAGTTTGTGTTCTCTCCGTCCAGAGGCCAGATCAGGTCTGTGAACTGGAGGTTGTTATGGTCTGTTGCAAGAGGAACATTTTGCAAAAGAATGATTACTTAGATGTCAAGTGGCTGCTCTGTGCGCATATATATGACATGTAAAGTAGTACAGTAGAGATAGTGTATGTTTGTTATAATTGCATTTCCTAGTCGTTCATAGAGTTCCCAGTAATTTCCTTTCCGCCCTGCAACCATGGCTCTGTTTGAGCCATACGGCATCTTCAGGTGTACCTAGTGGTTCACTGGGCCTGGGGGAAAGATGGTTTGTTTGCGGGAGAGAGAAATGTCCTAAAGGTTTTCACACCTGCGCGTACTGTATCTTTGAATAGCACAGCCTCGAGACCCTTTTTGTCTGTCTGCGAAGAAGGTCATATGGCTGCTTGGGAGAGCCTCTTGTCAGAAAGAAGAGGAAGGCAGGGGCATTTTCTTACTTTAATGATAAGATTTTGAAAGCCCTAAACAAGACGTGCTTCCTGGTACCAGCTGGATATTCAGCTGGAGAGGGAGCAGATATTGGCAACTCTCAATAATCTCAGTAAGCTCTCCTGTCTGCGTACCTCCTGCTTATTTACACATGATAGCAAAAAGTGGATGCCTCTATAGGGGTGTGTAGCTGTGGAAATGACGGCGCAGAGAGTGTAGCACAAAGTTTGCTCAGGTGAAGGTAAAGAGGCAATCTGGTTGACCGGAAATCATTCGCAGGAAGCAAAGTCTAAAGGGATGCATTTTACTGTTCGTAGCAATTTCTTGCAGTTCACCTCACCATTGCTTCCTCCTTAAAGGGATGCTGTGTAAGGCAAAGAGGGGCCACACTTGCAAAACTGCAGCCGCGGGGGAGGAAAGAATGACCAGTCTATTGGGAGCTGCTGTCTCAAGTTGCTTGGGGGAACTTGGTAGAACAGCTCCCTCTTTTCTGTTCTAATTTAGCTGCTTTCTCTGCAGCAGAGAAGAGGAACCTTGTTGGGATTTGGGGCTGCTGTAGTGAGGAGAAAGTGGCAGAAAAGATTGCTTTCCTTGACCATAATCAGGCTGCTTGTCTTCTGGGTTGCTCCTTAAGGAGCAGAGCCCTTTTCTCTTCACAAGTCTGTTTGGCCAAGCCCTTCACTGGAAAGGTTTCCACACACCCCAGTCCTCTAGTAAAAGAGAGGCGGTAACCCCCTCGGGGCTCTTTGAAGTTGCCCAAACACTTCCTGCCTCAGTGAATGTGGGGTCCTGAATCTAGCAAAAGCGTAGAGTTGGTAGTAAGCAAGCCAGATGGAAATTGAGGTTAACTAATGCAACATGGTGAACGTGATACGTACTTTGGAGGGGGGGGTTGGTTTGTAGTAGGAGGCCACAACAAACCGAGCGTCTTGTTCGAGGCCACAGTACAGTCACGGGAGACTGAGCTTGACGTTGTCAAGGCTACCGTTGTCCTCTGCTAGTCACCGTAACCTCCCTCCCACCTACCCTGTAGAGTTAAGGCCGTTGCTTTTCATTCTAAAGAATCCGCACAGAGTTGGCAGTAAGCAAATCAGAAGAAATGAGGGCTTCCAGCAAGGCCATAGCGGGGATGGGTGAAATCCAGAAACGGGAACTATTTCTGCTTCTCTGCCAACACATGAACTGGTGGGGAAGTCTGGTGGTCACGTTCAAGCAATGCCAGACTGTAGTAACTGTGTTTTACTGCTTTGGACCTGATATGGCATTGCCCGCTGGCTTTTAATCAGCACGGTTTTATTGATATACAGTCACCCTTTTACTCAGCAGGTGATAGACACTGTTCCTTTTACAATGTAAAATAAAAAGGACTTGTATCCAGATAGGGAGTATTTGGTGTGAATGTGGGTGTCGTGGGCTTGGTTATTATCCAAAGTGCAGAAGGAACCTGGCTGCTTAAGCAAAGGAAGCCTCTGCATGTGAATGAGGATGCAAGCGTCCCACCTTTAGCCGGTAAAGTGAGGCCAAAAGCCCCTTCCTCAAGTCTGTGCCTTGCGGTGGGGGGGGGGGGGACAAAGGATGCCTGGTTTTCAGTAGCCAGAAAAGAAATGACTGAACATACTGAAGTGTGGAACAGGTTGTGCTTTGCATTTTATTTTGGAAGCAAAGTCCAAACATTTAGTTAAACAGAAAGAGGCTGCTGTAGGACGAGGGTGGGAAACCCCACAGGTCCCAGGTCCACCAAAGGCCATTTCTGGATCTTGGAGGATTGCAGTACTTCAAGCACTCGGTGCACCACAAAACTGTTTTTAATTTGAAAGGCTTTGTTTAACTGAAAACCCCCCTTCATGCTTCTTAGTGACCGGTTATATTTTTAAAAAGCAAACCCCAAATTTAAGGGGATGTATAAGGGGACTTTGGTTTCCAAAGGCAGAGTGACCTGTTAAGCACCACAAATCTACTGGAAAAAAGTACTTCCAGGCTGTTGTTTTCAGGCTGTTCAAGGTGGTTTGTTGTTGTTGCTTTTAACAGCACCAGGAGTTGGGTGTGAGGAGGCTCTTTGAAAATCTTCTGGGAAACAGGTGGTATTTGGCTGGAAACAGGTGGATTTCACTACTCAGAGAAGGGAAGAAAGATAGTGGCTTATCTGTCTCTCACCAACACAGTTGGTAGCTGTTTGAGACATTTCAAATCCATATGCAGTCAAGCTTGCACAGATAAAGTGTGGATCCCAATTGATGGTAATTAACACTTTCTCCAGTCTCACTGGGGAACTCTGGGAGGTGCTATTTCTGACCATCTCTTTCGTTCCATCATAATTTGCACTGTCACAGACCCTCCGTCAACTGCGAGGCGTCGTATGTTGCTAAAGCATTTCTAAAATAGACCTTTGTCTAGGGCCAGGTAGTTTTCTTTAAGGATGCTTAAAAAGTGACTGCTGAGCTTTATCAACTGATTGTCTTCCGGTATCACACTAGCCGTGGTGTCACTGTTTGGACTTCAACCTTCCATTTTTCAAAAATCACTCCTGACCCCGAAGTTGAGGAAGAATAGCTGTGGTGTCTGATGCTAGTCTGGGAGAAGCATGTGCTTGCAGTGGCCCACTGTTGGGTCAAAGGTTTCTCAGCCCCAGCTCTGGATTTGGCTATAGCTGGGGCAGAAAGGATCGTATTCTTTCCTGCATATGAAATCCCCACCTTAGGAATCCAGTGAAAGCAGCAACTTACAGTCCTTCTGGGAAAGGAGTGGGAAGACGAGGGAAGGTGCTGTGTTCTGGAGTTTTGACACGTGGGCATCCTGTTTTGGCAGCTCCACTCCTTAAAAACTGCCGCACATTCGAGCCGTTCAAAAAGCAACACGTCTAGTGGGTGTGGGAGGGATCATGAGTGAAATCTGGGAGACTTTCCTGTGAAATTTACAAGGGCGAGATCTTTGGCAGTGTAGAAGTTAACTTCTAGTTTCACTTCCTTATTCGTGAGGAATTGTGCTAAACCCAGATAACTATTTGATTTCGGCTTTGGGTATTTGACTAGTCCGGAACTCTGAGTACTGCTTAGGCATGTTTGCAATACAAGACACTAGAAAGGGTCAGATATTTCTGATACAGGCTGCTCACGTTTACCATTTTCAGGTCCAAGCAGAAACAATGCAGCGTTAGAGCCAGAATGCTGATTTCCAGTGGCTATGTTTATAATAGTAAATATAGGACTAAACAGACTTATCCTACAGCTGATACAAATCCAAAGTGACCGAACTGGCTGAAGCCCCAGATTTCCCCCCCAAAGCATTTTTAATTGACACATATGCTTCACTCCCTCTTGTGTGTACTGAGCCTCTAGGCCTGGGATAGCAACCCGGAATGAACCACCGCAAGAGGAATCCTGACAGTTCAGCCAAGGTCATCTGGGAGACCTTACCAGTTGTACAACTTTACGGACTGCCTGGACAAGTTTTAATCCTCCTCTTTCCCTGCCTTTTTTTCTCCCCCCCCCCCCCTTCAGAGGATGCCAGCCCCCATCAGACTCCGGGAGCTGATCCGGACCATCCGGACAGCGCGGACCCAGGCGGAAGAAAGGGAGATGATCCAGAAAGAATGTGCTGCTATTCGATCCTCTTTCAGAGAAGAGGACAACACGTACCGGTGCCGGAACGTCGCCAAGTTGCTATACATGCACATGCTAGGCTATCCTGCACACTTTGGACAGGTGGGTTCTTGTCCTGCGGGAACAGATGAACCTTTTTGTTTAAACCCAGATTTTGGGTGTTTAGGAAGAAAGGCTTTATAGTGTCATGAAGTAGGACCTTCAGAGTTGCTGTCTGCAGAAAGCTGCTGAGGTGTCCTCCAGGGAAGTATTAGATACGTCTTTGTGGTAGAAATAGCAAGGTCCCTTTTGGGGGAAGAATGATGTTATGTGCAGGAACCTGGCATGAAGGGTCGTGCGATTACTGGAACTTTATTGCGCATTCAGACGACAACGGGAGCCTTTGGAGAATGTCAGGAGATTTGCTTCTGTGGCGTGGTAGTGCTTTCTATCTCCCAAGGTTTTGTTTTGTGGATGGGATGGGGAAAGGCCTATAGGAAAACCTTTGAGAGTTTGGATGTGTTCACTTCCATGTGCTTCTGCCTGGCTTTTTCGATGTGGTGAGCTTACTGAAATATAAGGAAGCCGTCCATCTTAGTCTCATGGCTCTGCTCACGCCTTTGCTCCTTCTAGGAGTGTTGTGGCCCCTTCAAACTGTCTCATTGGTTAGTGGGCCATTCATTCCTGGGGGCAAGCAGAGCCAGAAAGAGAAGACAGACAGAGGAAAGACCATCACTGTCTCCCCTTTGATTTGGGAACCCGAGGAGCATCAGGGCAGTTATAAGACCCCCTCCTTGGGTCCAGATCACTGGAAAGCTGGAAGAGTGTGAGGATGAGTGAGCTCCCTTTTGTCCCCTGGCTTCTTTCTTTCTCTGTTGATGAAATGGATATGTTGGTGTCGGGGTTTCTCCTCCTCCTCCTTATAAATAGATTGACACAGAACTTCAGCCAGCTCAGGTTTCCGAGCTGAGCTCCACAGGTAGGATGCAAGCCGGTATGGAGCAGATCGCAGCCTCGCTGGCCCCCAGGCTTGAGGGTGTTGCTCTTCTTTGGCTGCTCCTCCTGCCAAGTTGTCTTGAGAATTCACACAGCACGTCAGAATTAGAACTGTTTACCCCTTTCCCCACTCATACCTATTCCCCCCTTGCCCCCTAAACCATCTACTCCAATTCCTATTGCCATTAAAAATGATTTTTTAAAAAAAGAATTAGCCCAAGGAAGTCCAGCCTGTTGCAATAGCCATGTAGCCTTCCCCTTGGTGGAGCAGCCAGTGTATTAAGCATTTGAAGGGTGTTGTTCTAGCCTTGGATGGATGTTACTTGACTTCATCTTTTCTGTCTGGATTTGGAAAGCAGAATGAACAACCTATTGGGTGATCTGACATTTTTAAGTGTATAGGAATTGCGCTCCTACAGCCATAATGACTGGGAAGAGCCAGGATACCTCCTTTTTTTGGTGATAAACAGGTGGTCAGTGGCTGGCAGGATTTGTGGGTGAGATAGAAAGACATGCACACAACAATTCACCCACAACTTCTGTTGTCAACCTTGGTCATGGGCAACTTAGATGAGCAAGAACATTACCCTCTGCAGGGCCTTCCTCTTAACCAAGGTTTATAACTAGTTGCGGATGCGTTTATTATTTCTTACATGATTTGGAAATACTCAACAATTGGTTTTGTACTCCAGACTGAGTTCTTGAAGTATAACCAACATTGTTTTTTTTTTTTAGCAAGGCTCTCCCTCTCCATGGGGGCAAAAAAGCAGTAGGCACGCCAGCATTTCAGTCTGTCTTTCCTTTGCCTTTGGTAATTGCTGGATAGCTCAAGGTTGAGTTCTGTGGCTGTGGAGCCAAAGGTTGGGAGTTCGATTCCCCGCTAGGCCTCCTTGACAGGGGCTGGACTCAATAAACCACAGCTTCCCTTCCAGCTCTGTGTTTCTGTGATGATGATGACTTCCGACTCTAGCCTCCTTCACAACCCTGGGGTAAATGAGAGCTCAGCTTGTTTTTCCTGATATTACGTAATATTGCGAACAAGTGCCTGAAATTTTGGGCTGGGTTTGTTAGCTAAGCCCAAACAGGGTGGTTTGGTTTGTTTTAAGGGGAAAGAAGTTAAATTATTTTAGTATTCTGTTTCCTTTCTGCTGATACCTTTGAATATCACCTTTCCAATGGTGTAGGCCACAATTACATTTGAACAGTGTGTTTCATATGCCTGAAGTCGTCTTATGCCATTCCCTACATAGGATTTAGCATCAAACATGTACCTGCTTCTATATGAGTGTGTTTTCATCCTTCTTTTGGGCTCTTTCCACGTTGAGCTACTTGGGCTCAGGGCAGCTGTTTGGCTTTGACCCTCCCCTAGCAGTGACTCTCGTGTAGAGAAGTGGTTGCTAAGTCCTTTGGGATGGAGGGGGGGGGGCAAGACTCATAGCAGGTACATCCTGGGAAATAAGATTCGACATACAGGATTTGGCAGCTGTCACGCCACGTTCTCTATTTAGACAGAACTCAGCAGCTGGTCTCATGGCTCCAGGAATGATAGAAATAAGGTCTCGGTGATAAAAATTGCATGGAAATTTGTAACGTCTGAGAGGCAGACAGAAATTCAGTAGGTAAAGTGTGCCCTAGCATTTGGAGATGGGGGTTTCAGCAGCTGTTGGAAGTTCACCCGAGCTACCTGCGCTTGCTGGATTTTGGCCTGTCTGCGCTTTGTAAGCCCTTGGTGTCTTCTAGCAAAGCAACCAAAGGACCTCCAACTTCCTCTTTGAACTTGGAGTGAGCAGGGATGAGTCACCTCACAGGTGTTGGGACAACCCTGCTTATTTCAGAGTCTCCATTTCTGGAAAGACTGGGCATCTGTGGGATGATGGTCGAGGCGCAACTATTACGGCATGCCTGCATGGCAGGAACGTTGAGGCCTGAGTCAGGTTGCTCAGGGTGGACACCATGATGGCTTCCTGTTCCTTCTGACAAAACACACACACCCCCGGTCTCTCTTTGCAGCTGGAGTGCCTCAAACTGATCGCCTCTCAGAAATTCACAGACAAGCGCATTGGGTACCTCGGAGCCATGCTGCTGCTGGACGAGAGGCAGGACGTCCACCTCCTGATGACCAATTGCATCAAGAAGTAAGGGCTTCCTCTGGTGGGGGGAGAGAGGGGGCAGCCTAGGGAACAGGGTGGCCTGGAAGCACACCTGCTGAATGGGTGCCGAGGCCCGGTTGGATCAGAGGTTTCTTCTGAGGACTGCCAGCAGAAAGGAGAAGGCTGGGAAGAAGGAGGGAGCCATAGGGACCGGAATGGGTCCAATGGGCTTGGCAAGGGAACGGTGACAGGCTAACGAGGCATCATAATGAGCCTCCCTCGCCCACCGTGCCTGATGGCTCAAAACTGGGGTCTTTTGATCCCTTGGGGTGAGGAGTCCAGACCAGATCATCTAGACTTGTGGGTCAAGAAAGAAGGGGGTTGTGAGTAGGCAGGTACGGAATATGACATAAGGAAATCCCTCGCCCCGGCATCCTTTTTCTGCTGGGACTATTGAGCTGCTGTTGATTTTTCCAAAGCAGACCCCAGAGAGCAGTTGAGACCTGAGAGCGGGTGGGTCAGTGTCATGTGTCCACCGCTGGTTGGGACAAGGAAGTTTTGGGAGGCTGTTGGTCTTTGGAGGGCAGTCCAGGTCCCGCCGCCGACACGGCCCTTTGGAGAGCATCCGGCTCACCCCTGGGACGAGCGCCTCCTTAGAGACTTTCCTTTCCAGCGCCGCTTTCTCCCTCTTCCCTGCCCTCCCCTGCTTCTTCCTGCAGTGACCTTAATCACAGCACGCAGTACGTACAAGGCCTGGCGCTCTGCACCCTGGGCTGCATGGGCTCCTCCGAAATGTGCCGCGACTTGGCCGGGGAGGTGGAGAAGCTCCTCAAGACCTCCAACTCCTACTTGAGGAAAAAGGTACCCCTCGTGTCAAGCCAAGAGGGCTTTTGGGGCCCTTCCCCTCTCCGAACTGCAGGGAGCTGCCCGGCCCTTGCAGGGGAGGGCCGAAGCCCTTCCTCTCCCTCCCATCCCCACCCCTTACTGGAAGGTTCCAGCCTGCTCCATTTCAGCCACCCGTTCCCTCCTGATCTCTGCAAGGGATCCTTGAAGGGGTCCCGGAAAATGTTTCGTTCCCTTCCCTCTGACTTTGAACCTGTTGGCTCTCTTCCGAAATCTCAGGGCTGGAGGGGGAGACACCATGGAAGCACACTGTTGGGGGTAGGCAAGGATTTCCTTCCGCACAAATGATGGGAAGAGTTGACTGCTTCCTCCCCCCCCCCGGTTCTTTTGCAGGCAGCCCTCTGTGCTGTTCACGTCATCCGGAAGGTGCCTGAGCTCATGGAGATGTTCCTGCCAGCCACAAAAAATCTACTGAATGAGAAAAATCATGGTAAATGCTCACTGTGTCAAGCAGCTGGGGAGGGCTCTGGGACCCAAGGGGAAGCTGAGGAAAAGCAGAGTGTGCTGGATGTTGCTCCCTTAAGACACAAGGATCTTTCTCTCTTGTCCGTCCTGAACCCCCAGCGGGGCTCAGGTGCCCAACCCACCCACCAGCCGGGCCACTTTTTCTCTTTCTCTGGCAGGTGTCCTTCACACTTCAGTGGTCCTTCTCACAGAGATGTGCGAGCGAAGCCCAGACATGCTAGCCCACTTCAGAAAGGTAAGCCCTTTCTCCCCACCTTTCTCCGGGGTGGCCTCATTGCATGCATGGTCTGCCCTTCTGGGCAGCTCTTGGAGCCCGCCAGCATGGCGCCCGCCTCCCTTGAAGTGAGGGGCTTGGCCACTGGCCGCTGTTGGCGTGGGACTGCCCATCTCCCTTCAAGACCAGAGGCCCCTCTGCGGGGTCCTCCCCACCGTTCTGTGGACTCTCTGCCGGGAGCTCTCGCAGGAAGAACCTCTTGAGCTTCCTTTCGTTGGCCGATGGTGACTCTTCAGGAGCGGTCAGGGTTTAGGGGGGAGGAAAGCAGAATCCCCGGTCCTCCCTGCCAGGCGTCCTGCTGCACCTGCTTCAGCCGCTGAACCCAGAGGGCCTCCTCTGTGACCAGCCTCTCGGCATTGGCGTGGCAGCTACCTTGCCGCTCTTGCACAAGGGGAAAAGCGAAAGGGAGCGGCTAAAGCCGTGAGGCCTCCCTCCTGGGCAGAGCCAGGGTGCCCCAGGCGTTGCCCATGGGCTGCTCCTCTGTTGTCCTCGTGCTGGTGGCGGCGGTGATCGTTGATGCTGCAAGCTGCGGCAGTCGCTCCTCTCCCTAACGCCTGCTTCGTTTCTTTTGTCCCCTGTATCTGTTTGGAATCCTGCTGTGGTGGGTTAGAATGAAAAGGTAAGCGGCACTCACACGCCCCCTCCCTCCCTCCCTCCCGCCGTGCATGCTCACCTTGGGCCCCTGAGAGCAGGGGCCTGTCCGTCGCTTGCCGCTTACTAACATGGCAGCTTGTCTAACCCATGGGTGACCGAGTCCCATTGCTTCTGAGGGGCCAGCCTTGCAGGCTCTCCCATCAGCTTGGGTGCTGAATGGAGCTTGGGGGACCTTTTTGCATCTCTCTGCTTTTGGTGGGGCTGTCTCTGTTTTGAGTCAAATCATCCACCCTCTGAAGGGGTGGGGGGTGTGCGGGGCGCCTGGAGCAAAATCCTATCGGTAGTTCATCTTGCCCTCCAAGCTTTCACAACAGTGATGGCTTTGAGTTGCTATTCATCCGTTTGAAAACAGATACAGCTGATTACTAGAGGACAACATAACCTATCTTTTCCTTTGGGGGGGGGGATATTTTTTGGTATGTTTGTTTACTGTTTCCTATTTGAGAGAATATGTCACCACCTTTACAGTCTGTATTGAGTGGGTCCTCAGAGCAGCAAACCATACAGTTTAGTGGAGCTGCTGGTGGACAGAGGCTAGGCTTCAGTCCTTTGTGTTTGGGATGCTGTTGGGCCAAATTTGGCTGCTCAGATCCATCCAGAGACAGGCTGTCATCTCCTGGACCCCTGGAAGTGGGGAGGCTCCTCTTGCCCTCCCCAGAGAGCGGTGGGGGCTCCATACATGCATCTTTAGTCTCCCACTGTCAGGGAGAGCTGTGCGCCCCCCCTGGACCTGCACGGGAGAGTTGTAGAAGGCAATGGGGCAGATAAGTGTAAGGAGCTGCTGGTTTCCTAGTGGCGTGGCTTCGTCTGGGTGAGCAGCTCCAAACGGCAGAAGCCTCACCACAGCTGCTCAGCATCTTCTGGGAAAGTCCCGCAATGAGTTGCCCATCCTATAGCTTTTCTGGGCCTTGCAGAAGAACAGGGATGGACCAGCTGGTTTGTTCAGCTGTTTGCTGTGGGAAAGGCACACATCTGTGAGAGAGAAGTGTGGTCAGCCCCCAAGGGCCTGATCCTAAAGAACCTCTGTGCTCCTTGCAGTGCATGTTGAGTGTTAGTGGTTGGCGGTGGTGAGAAGCTGGACAGAGAATGTCTTTCCTCCTGGAGCTCCCCCCCCCCTTTCGTTCCAGATGATCAGGCCTCTTGAACGGCTGTCTTTTCTTTACAGCTTGTGCCCCAGCTTGTCCGCATCCTGAAGAACCTCATCATGTCCGGCTATTCTCCCGAGCACGACGTTTCTGGGATCAGTGACCCCTTTCTGCAGGTAGGGTCTCCAGCAGGAGGGCAGACGCAGGAAGGTCTGCCAGCCAGAGAGTGTGGGATCCTTTCTTCTCCCGGATCAACCGCAAAACAGATGCTGCCCTTGGCACCGGGACCTGAAGCCCTTCCCGGCTTTTGCAGCTGAGAACATTGTTCTTCCCAGGTGCGGATCCTGAGACTGCTGAGAATTCTGGGCCGAAATGATGATGATTCGAGTGAAGCCATGAACGACATTCTTGCCCAGGTGAGGTGGAGGAACAGAGGAGGGGGGTGCCTCGTCTTGCCAGCTCAGTGCAGGCAGGTGGGGGAGGTAGCTCTCTTGGGCAGCAAAGCGAGGCTGTCTGTCTCCTTCTGTGTTCCAGGTGGCCACAAATACGGAAACAAGTAAAAATGTGGGGAACGCCATTCTTTACGAAACGGTTTTAACCATCATGGACATCAAGTCCGAAAGTGGCCTTCGGGTACGTCCACTTGGCTTAGGTTTTAGCTGGGATCTCCTTGGGGCCCTGGAAATGTTTGGCCCACACGGCTTCTCCCTGTTTACTCAGGGAGAATGCCTGGAATTGGGAGCTTCCCGCTAAGCGCTTCTGCCTGACGCTGGTGCTCGAGTAAAGCAGGGCCATCCAGGCTCCATCTCATGTCTGGAAGAATACCCTGATCCTCTTCTCTCACAGTTGCACCCAGATCTGTCTGTTTTTGGAGGATTTTTTAATATAAGCCTGCAAAATGGCCGTAGGTATCACCTTCTGTGTCTCTGTCTTTTCCCCTCTCCAGGTGTTGGCCATAAACATCCTTGGTCGGTTCTTGCTCAATAATGACAAAAATATCAGGTGAGTCCAAGAACACACTTGAACAAGGTGGAAAATCTTTCCTGGTTTTGAGCAGGCTCGGCTCCATCCCTCAGGGCCACCTCAAGAGCTTTTGAGGTTTCCCGTTAGCAGCTGGAGTAGTATTTTCCTGACTGGGGCTCTGACTTTACTGGATCATAGGGAGAAGCCCCCCCCCATAAATCTTCCGGCTGCAAAAAGTCACCTGACCAGGCTTGACCCTGAAGGGTTTGCTGCAGCGTCCAGTCTGCTTTCTCCTCCCGCCTTTGCTGCCAGAGACTTCCCCACACGCTGCACTGCAGAGCAGCTGCCATGGTCTGAATCAGCCGTGCTGTGTCTCTTCAGATATGTAGCATTGACATCCTTGCTGAAGACGGTGCAGACGGACCACAATGCTGTGCAGAGGCACCGGAGCACCATCGTGGACTGCCTGAAGGACCTGGACGTGTCCATCAAAAGGTTAGCATGCCTGGACTTGTAAGCCCCAGCGATGGTCCAGAGGCCAAGGGTCCGTGCAGGCTGTCATCCCATCTCTTTCCCTTGGATCCCGTTTTTGCCATCAGCCAGAAATGGCCTTGATGGGTGTTGGTTTTTCCAAGCTTTGCTCTGCCTTTCTGCTATCCTGTGGTGGCTTCCCCCAAACTTCTCAGGACTCTGGAAAAACAAAAATTATTTAGGCTGAAAGGGAAAAGCACCTCAGTGGCTCAATGTGCTGTCGGAAGATGAAACCTGAGAGTGATCCATCGGCCGAGTGCCTGGCACAATGGTGACACTCAGCCAGCTGACACAGCACGTCTCTAGCCACCTCCTCTCCCCCTGGACTCTTTTTTTTGGGGGGGGGTGTCCTGCTGTCCAGAGAGTTCCTGCATTTTCTGGCCACGTTAGGAGACAATTGCGTACTCATTCCTTGGGTCTGGATGGTTCTCAGGACCCTATTGGCTGAGCACCGTGTCTTCTGAACCCTTTTCTCCCCTACCCCCTTTCCCAGGCGGGCGATGGAGCTCAGCTTTGCTCTTGTGAACGGGAACAACATCCGGGGCATGATGAAGGAGCTGCTGTACTTCCTGGATTCCTGTGAGCCAGAGTTCAAGGCAGATTGTGCATCGGGCATTTTTCTGGCAGCTGAGAAGTAAGTCAGGCCAGAACCTAGCGTTGTTTTAGCAGCTGGTCTGCCTCGACGCCCTGCTTTCTCTCATGTTGCTCCCCTGGAAGGCTGCAGCATACTTCCCTCCCCCCCCCCCCAATCCTCTGCACCATCCATGGTTTGGGAGCTACAGGGACAAAAGAGCTGGTCCCCAGGTGGCCGGCTTTCTCTGAGTATCCAGCCCGGCTTTGTCGGGGCACCTCTTTGCTGCCTGTGCGTCGGGAGATCTGTCTGTCTCCCGTGAAGAGCATCTGCCTCCAAGGGCTTCTTCGGCATCCTTAAAGGGGCAGCCACAAGAAGGACGTGGCCCCGGTTTCTCCTTGGAGATTACTGTGTGCTGTACAGAGAGCTCCCAAATTTGTTTGCTCTGGGCAGCTATATGTCCTTCACACTAACATCCTCGTCCTGCTGCCGCCGCCGCCATTACTCTGTTGGTTCTCACCACCTGCAAGACAAACAGCATGTGAGAATTTAACTTGCAGGTTCATGCTGTCTTGGGGGTTGGGGTAGGGTGGCAGAGTTTTCCAGGCTCATTTTCTGCCAGATGCTGGTCCTTCCTGCAGGATTACCCAGCAACAAAGGGGGCATATGAGGCTGTCTTATGCCTCCTACAGAATCAAACCATTTGTCCATCTAGACCAGCTTTGTCATCTCTGCCAACGCCTGAGATTTCAGTGGGGAGCCTGTGCCAGCCCTACCTAGAGACCACGGGGATATTCCTGTGTGGACTCCCATTCAAAGGTTAACCGTGCCTGACCCTGCTGAGCTTCAGAATTCAGGTTGCAAATTGTTGCAACCCATCACAGTGTGACTTGTGTTGACCCTCTCTCTCCTGTTGTGCCTCCCTGGCCCCAAAAATGCAGGGGTTCCTCCTCCTCCTCCCACCACTGAGGGCTTTTTCTTGCAGCCCAGGGTGCACCTCAGGGAGCAATTTTACACACACAGAGAGAGAGAGAACAGAGGCAGCCAGAGTTTGCCTGACTGTTTTTGACTAATTCCCAACATACTTTGGGAAAGTAAAGCTTCCAAAGGTAGGCCCGGGGGAGGAGCTGGGGTCACCCAGGTCCTCTTCACAAGGCTGCATCTGCTGCTCTTTTTTCCAGATATGCTCCCTCAAAGCGCTGGCATATAGACACCATCATGCGAGTCCTGACCACGGTAAGGAATGCTGTCTCCCAAAGGACCACAGGCTCTGCCTTGGGCTGTTTTGAGGTTGGTTCCTCCGAATGTGGTGGGCCAGAAACATTCCGGGGATTCCACTGCGATCACTGTTGGTTCTACTGTGTGCAAAATTGTATGTTTGAGGGTGTGTCTTTTGTGTGCGCTTGTGTCCGTCCGGCTCCTTCCAGGCAGGGAGTTACGTCCGTGACGATGCTGTGCCCAACCTCATCCAGCTGATCACCAACAGCGTGGAGATGCACGCCTACACTGTGCAGAAGCTTTACAAAGCCATCCTGGGCGACTATTCCCAGGTAAGCTCCAGGAAGAGGAGAGAGATGGCCTCGTGCGTGTATGGGCTCTACGGGGTGGCCCTGCTGAAGCGGCTTCTCCTTTTGCCCCCTCTGCTAGCAACCCCTGGTCCAGGTGGCGTCCTGGTGCATAGGAGAATACGGAGACCTTCTGGTGTCTGGCCAGTGTGAGGAGGAGGAGCCTATCCAGGTAGGTTTACTCGGGAAGGAGGGGCCGAAGGACGTTCCCAAGGAAGGCCACGATCCTGCTTCTCTGGAGTGGGCCAATGGATATGAGATGGCACGTTTGCAGGAAATCCTGGCTCCTCACCAGGAAGAATGCTGTGTGGTCGCAGAAGGCTTTCTGCAGTCGCCCGCGCCACATCCTAGGAATGGCCGGATTCAGCCTTTTACGTTCTGCCAGCCTCCTCTTCGCCTGTTCCCCTCACCCTGTCCTGTTCCCTTGGCTTGCTTAGGTCACCGAGGATGAAGTCCTTGATGTTTTGGAAAGCGTCCTTGTTTCCAACATGTCAGCATCAGTCACGCGAGGTTATGCCCTCACGGCCATCATGAAGCTCTCCACGCGGTTCACTTGCACGGTCAAGTGAGTGCTTTCTGGGAGTGGACCGGGGGGGGCAGGGGGGAGTGCCTCTGCTTGCACTCCTCTTGGGAAAAGGGCTGGACTCCTAGGGTGGGGCTCCCTCTCCTTGCTCCCTGGAGGAGCCGGAATCTCCCCTCCCTCCCAGCCTGCTTTGGTCTTCTCCTGTGCTGTTCCTGAAAAAGGAAGTGGCCTTGTGGCCGGTTGTGTCTTGGCCCTGGTTAAAGGCAGCCTGCGGGGTTTCAGAGGAGGGCGCGGGGCCTGGCCAGAGGCAGCGGTCGTCCCTGCCTCGCTGCCTCGTCCCCCAGCCCCACCCCGCAAGCCTTTACTGCTGATCATTTCCTGTCGCCTCCTTCCCTCTCCAGCCGCATCAAGAAGGTGGTGTCCATCTACGGCAGCAGCATTGATGTGGAACTCCAGCAGAGGGCAGTGGAGTACAACGCCTTGTTCAAGAAGTACGACCACATGAGGTGAGGGAAGCGCCTGAGCCTCGCACCCGAGACAGACAGGGGAAAGGAGGCACGGCCTGCCGCTCTTTCTGGCCGCTTGAGTCTCCTTGGCTGAGCTGCCCGCAGGCCCTGAGCCTTGGAGGCCTTGACTTCTTCCAGGGCCTCTCTGGCTTCAACCACCTGCTCCAAGGATTGCAGGGCACCTCCTGCAAGGGCCCCAGGCTTGCCTTTCAAATAGAGGCATCCGGTGGGGGTGGAGGGGCGATGCTGCATCTCCAGGACTGTGAGCGTCAGGAGGGTGGGGAAGGGAGACCAGGCAGCCAGCGTGTGGGACCTGCTGGAAGAAAAGAGAGGCAGGCAGGCTTCTAGCTTGGCTTCTTCAGAATTCATCCCTTTGGACATCTAGAGCTGTGGTGGTTTCTCATGGAACGGAGGGGCTGGAGTCTCTGCCGGTGGTCTGTTCTTGCTCTTTGGGAGAGACACGTGCCCAGGTAATCCTCTTCCTGGTCGCCGGCACGTTCCCTCGAAGGTGACCGGCCGCCTCGCTCTCTTTCAGGTCAGCGCTCCTGGAGAGGATGCCAGTCATGGAGAAAGTGACCACCAACGGCCCCACAGATGTCACGCAGCCCAACGGGGAGGCAGAGCCTGCAGTCCCGGAGGCCAAGCCGCCCCCGTCTGGCCCGCCCCCCACTAGCCAAGTAAGAGAAGCTGCAGAGGCCGCCCTTCGGCAGTCCTGGTCCTCTTCCTCCTCCTCCTCCTCCTCCTCCTCCTCCTCTCCGCACTCCCTCCAAAATAGGCTTGGAGAGATCCTGCTACCTTTTGTTGGATCCCGAATCCAAGGCCTCTTTTGGAAACTCTACCAAGGCCGAACAAGCAGTGCTGGTGCCGTTTCACAAAAGGATGGTGCCAGCCTGAACCAAACACCCTGGCCCTTCCCTGAGGTTCCAGAAGGATGTGAGGATGGCCAACCTCCTTCCCCATCCACCCCAGACGTTCAGAGCCATGCAGGGCTAGGAGACAACCCTGCCTTTGTTTCTTTCATCAGGCGAACGACCTGCTCGACCTTTTGGGAAGCAACGACATCACCCCCGTCATTCCGACGGCCCCTCCCAATAAGCCAGCGTCTGCTGGCGGGGAGCTGCTGGACCTCCTGGGGGACCTCAACCCAACCACAGGTAAGGGACTGGGCGGCCGCTGTGGACGTGTGGGTGGAGCTCCACCTCCTGCCCTCACCCTGCTCAGCTCTAGGTTGACCCTTGCCCCCCCCAATCTTTCCCCTGTCGTCCCTGTAGGTCCTCCAGTTCCTGCCCCACAGATATCGCAACCCCCATTCCTGTTGGACGGCCTTTCTTCCCAGCCCATCTTCAATGACATAGCTGCTGCTGGTAGGCGTGGAGGAGGTTGCCTGCTTTTGAGGGAGTGGGGGGGTGGAGCAGGAGGGACCAATTTGCACGTTCCTTTTAGGGAATAAGTCTCCTGCCCTTTAACTCAAAGTCATGGTCAAGGTGGCCAGCAATAGCTCAGTGTGAAATTAGACCAAAAACAAGCCGCTTCACTGAGGAGATCCTTTTTTTTAAAAAAGGAAGCCATTGCCATCATTTGTCATAAATGAGCAGGCAGATCAGCTGAGATGCTGAGAGCCTGTGAATGAAAAGATCTTTGCCTGCCTGTGGATGGGCAGGCAACCAGGGATGGGTCTCCTTGTCCAGGCTCGTCCCTTCACCAGGAGCTCCAGAGGCCTGGGAGCAGCCACCGGCTCTCCCTCGTTCTGGCGGTCCGCCTGTCTCTGATGGCGGCAGGGCATGGATGTTGCCAGGGAGGGGAGACTGGATGGTCTCCCAGAGTCTTTGAGCAAGCACGGCCTCTCCACAGGAATCCCTCCCATCACCGCCTACAACAAGAATGGCCTCAAGATCGACTTTGCCTTCGAGCGCTCCAACACCAACCCCAGCGTCACCGTGATCACAATACAGGCCTCCAACAGCACCGAGATGGACATGACGGACTTCGTGTTCCAGGCTGCGGTACCAAAGGTGAGCCGGGCCTTGGGAGGAAAAGCGTTTGAGCCTTGAACGTTTGGTTCCATAGCATTCCCACTGCCGCTCCGGACCGCCTGCTTCCGAGAGGCACGTTACTGCCGCCGCCACACACACACACACACACCCAACGTGGCCTGGTTTTCAGCTGTGTCAGGAGGAGGGAGGGCATGTTCTAAAGAGTGAAGCTGGGCCAGGCGTCCTGTCTCTCCCTCGGAGCTGAGCCGGAGCCTCCAGCAGGGACCCCAGAGGAGGGAGTGCGACCCATCTCCTTGCTTCTGCCTTTACCTCCCTCCAGACATTCCAGCTGCAGCTCCTGTCCCCCAGCAGTAGCGTCATCCCAGCGTTCAACACAGGGACCATCACACAAGTCATCAAAGTCCTGAACCCCCAGAAGGTGAGCGAGGGAGCGGGCCTCGGTGGGCTGCTCTGTTGCCTGGGAGAGTGGAGTGGCGGCCATCACAGGCTGCATTTTCGTCCTTTTTTGGGGGCGGGGGCATCTGATTTGCAAGGTGGGGTAGGGAGGAGACCTCCGGGACCCTGTGGTCAAACGTGCCGAAAGAAATTGGGGGGGGTGTTTGGGAAGAAGCGGCTGAGCTGACCCCGGGGTGCCCCTCCTGGCGGTGTTCCCTTTGCAGCAACAGCTCCGCATGCGGATTAAGCTGACGTATAACCACAAGGGCTCAGCGATGCAAGACCTGGCAGAAGTCAACACCTTCCCTGCTCAGTCCTGGCAATGAGGAGCTCGGGGGCCCCCACCCTCCTCACCCCACCGGAACGAAGGAACGCTGGGCAGAGCGCCGCGACTCCCGGCCTCCCTGATCTGCGCTGGGACCTGGGAAGCTCCTGAGAGTTGCTGCCGCCGTCGCCGCTGCTGCTGCTGCAGAGCAGGAGGACTGGCCTTGCTCACTTCCAAGCATATCTCTGGAGCCACTGGCTCGCTCTCTCCCCTCCTCCTCCTCCTCCTCCTCCTCTTCTTTTCTTTTCCTGGCCACGGAGCCACACCTGACACCGAAGCCCCATTCCCTGTGTTTGGACAAAGGGATGGGGGAGGGACACTGAGGGGGGGCCCTGTGCTCTCCCTCCTGCCCCCACCCGCAGGGGAGCGGCTGTTTCCTCCTCTCTCTCTCTTTTCTTGCCGTCTCCTCTCCGGTGGGTGAGAGAGTGAGTGAGGTGGGTCTTGGCGCGGCTCCTCCTTTTGCCGCTTCTCCATCTTCAGGCACTTTTTCATCCATGGTTCGTGTTGGAAACGTCTTTCAAGAATGCTGGTGACCCTTCCCTGGGGGGGAAGGGGTTCCCTGACGTTTGGGGGGCAGGGAAGGGCTTTTCTATGCTTGACTGCACACCCCCTGAGGGCAGCCCCCCTTCCCAAGTCTGAGACGGGGACGATGGGCATGTGAACCTGCGGTTCCGGACAGAAGCTGTGCCGGGAGGATTTGGCGACGGAGGTGGGGCCGCACCGCTAAGCCCTTCTTTGTCCGGGGCCTGTCTGAGAAGAGGCATCACAAGGGATGAGATGAACTGCTCCAGCAAGTCGCTCTTCAGCATGTCCCCACCCTGAATCTCGGAACTCTTTTTTTTTCTCTCTCTGGTCCTTGGCTATCAACTGTGGTCGGGTGGGTAGGAAAGCTAGGGGTGAGCCACACACCAAGAGGTGAAGGAGAAGGGGGCCCTCCGCCTTTTGCCCACAAGAAAGACTCATCTCAGACTCCACTGCAAAGCTGCTTTCCCTCCCTCAGCCCTCTTCATTTCCTGAGTCTGTCAGAGTCCTGGATTCCATTTGAATTCGTTCTTCTCCTGGGACGTTTGTGTTGTATCTGTAATATTGGCACTGAAATAAAAGACCATGCAGTTTAACTAGGTTTTTTTTTTTCCTCCTGCTTCTAGAAGCTGGTTTTGCAGCTCCTGATAGAGGCTTTGTCATCTCTGTTTCTTACACTTGGACAGCCCAGTTTTCTAGCAGAAGCAAGAGTTGACTCTTGTGTTGGTGACCACATGGTGGACCAGGCAAAGGTGGTGCAAAACGGGCCAGGAGATGCCTTTGCTCACACCAAAGCAGCGGCTTCCCCAAACGGGGATTTGACAAACTTAGGAAGACTTAAAAGCCAACAGTGGCTACTAATGTGCTACACCCAGACTCAGAAATAGGTTGCCTCTCTCTTTCAGTTACTGGGGAGCTGAAATATTGCTCGGAGCATTTGGTTGGCGCTAGAATGTTTTTTGATTTGATCCAGTTTGGCTTTTCTTGCAGCTAAGACCAGTCCTGTTTGTGACAAAGGAAATTACACCCAAAAGGGAAGGGAGGAGGGGACAGTGCTTTAGCAAATCTCCCGGGCATTCTTGACAATGTAAATCTCATTTATGGCAGACGAAATTGCTGGGGAATGAGCTTGTACCTGCTCTGCAAAAAGGAGTGGGGATTTCAGGGAAAGTCCTGCCCCTTTCGCCCTTGACAAAGTTTTTTGATTCTTCAAAAACTACTAAGGAGATTCGGTATAAAGTGCCCCGTTTTTCAGCACGCAATTTGTCAGATTCATGAAGTGCTCTTGGGGAACCAAGAGAGGTGGGGGTAGAATCCTGCCTGTCAGCTTTGGAGAAAAGAGTTTAAAAAAAAAAAGCAGGCAGAAGAAAGGATAAGTAGCTGGCCTATGAAGAAAGAGCGAGCCTCCCTGCTAGGAGGCAGTGGAGCTGAATGGAGACCTTGAACCTATTCCAGTGGGGTCACTTGAGAAGCGTTCCTAGCTCCAGCCACAGGTTGGCTGCTTCCTCTCTGGCCACCCCCAGATCATCTTGGGGGGGCAGTCCCATGTCTTGAGGGAGCCCCTTTCTCCTGTGATGGGTAGGGGGTCCTGAAAACTGGCAGCCCCTGGTGTCATTCTCTTATGCAAGAGGCAAACTGTGACCTTGTTGCTTGTTAATGTTTTCTGGGCTGGCTCCAAACTCAACCGCTTCCTTGTTTTCTATGTAAATGAACTTTATTTTGGGAGGTACTACAGCGAAGCATCTTTCTGGGGAAAACTGCCCTCTGTAGCCGCAGATTCGACACCATCTGATCACGCTTTGGGTTGGAGATGCTACAAGTACCAGCTT
This sequence comes from Pogona vitticeps, assembly GCF_051106095.1. Taxonomy (NCBI): domain Eukaryota; kingdom Metazoa; phylum Chordata; class Lepidosauria; order Squamata; family Agamidae; genus Pogona; species Pogona vitticeps. Next base: position 2,561,505 of record NC_135792.1, read on the forward strand.
CTGCATTCCATTGCCTAGATCCTCGTGTCCAACATCACTTGCTTTCTGGATTTTTAATTTTTTAAAAAAAGCAGTACCGTAATATCTTAAAAGGCTAGCAGAGCTGCCCCTGCAGCCTAGAGGATGGTATGGTGGACTAGGACTCGGGAAACCGGAGCTGAAATCCTTGCCACGGAAACTCACCGTGTGTGTCATCTTGAAGTCACTCCTTAAATACCTCACCTAACTTGAAAACTATTAGGGTTTGTCATGAGTCAGATATGACCTAACCATTTTTATTTAGCTTAAGGTTTCGTAGATCGCTTGGCCGTTTGGGTGCTTGAGTCCACAGCCAAAGGTGGAAGTTCAATTCACTGCTCTTACTCCTAGAAGAAGACCCAGCCTCTGTAGCCTTGGTTGAGCTGCAGAACCCCAGAAGAAAGGAATGCTAAACCACTTCTGAGTACTCTATGCCTGGAAAACGTCGCTATAAGTCAGAATCAACTTGCTGGCACATTGTTATCATTCATAGACCCACTGCCCATGTACTGTAAGAAGAAGAAATGGGTTACAGGCCACAGAAACATCTGCCAAATGAAGTGTTACTAGTCCATAAGAGGCCACTGGACCGTTTGCTGTGGTCAATAACAGCCTCACCCATCCCGAAAATTCTGCTCACAGGAGCAGCTGAAGGACGTGGCTTGAAGAAAGGCACAACCATCAGTAGTTTTATTATGGGGTGCCATTTCAAAAGTTCTGTACATTTCATAATTGCACTTGGAAAGAGGTTGTCCCGGACAAGCTCCTCAGAGGCAGAAATGGGGAGTCCCAGCTGTCCTTTTAGAAGAGCAGAGGAAGGTGGTGTGCGTGGATCTTTTGACCACCCCATCTGAGACTCGAATCGTTCCATCTGGGGCTCAAGGGATTGCTAGACGTGGACCCCGCAGCGACTTCACAGGCAAAAGGTGGAATTGGGATGTGTGTGTGTGCACACTTTCATTTGGGTAAGGCAATAGGGCGGCGGGTGAGAAGTCTACTCATCGCTGCAATGGCTCAGTGCGGCTATGGGGACGGGGGAGGGAGGGGGTTCCCAATAACGCCAAACGTCCTGACTCTGAAGATGGCATCCTCCCTGGTACGCAGTACTAAGGCACTTCTCTGCCGGCTTAGCGGGCTCCTGCGCTCCCCGCCACCCCCCATATTCTGAAACTACCCTGCCTAACTTGGTCGAGACCTCAGCTCCAGCTTCTCCAAAGCGGACCAGCTAGAGGTCGTCCACGTCCACCGGCTTTGATCGGAGACTCCGGATGGTGCGGAAAGCCCGCACAGCCAGGAACGCTGTGAGCAGGAAGGCCACCGCGTCCCCGGCGCCAAAGAGTCCCACTGCGATCTCGGCGCCGTGCACGCCGCAGCCGAAGCCCCGGTAGCCTTTGCTGCTGTAGAGGCTCTCTCGCTCTTTGCACACCGGCGAGGAATAGACGGTGTGGAGGTGTTGGTAATAGAAGTAAAGGGCAGGCGTCAGGCCGAGGGCAACGGCCCCGTCCAAGAAGGCCTCGGCGATCAGCCAGGCCGGGCAGCGCCAGGGCACCCGCCAGAGTCCGGCCCCAATCTGGAGGCAAGTGAAAGCCAGGAGGGCACCTCCCACCGCCATGGCCGCCCGGGCCGGCGGCCGCTTCAGCTGGTGGAACTGGGCGTCCAGCCGCTGGGCCTTCTCCCCGTCGGCCCCGCTGAAGCCGCTGTAGGCGCCCCCGTACTCGTAGTAGTAAAGGCTGCCCAAGCTGAAGAGACCTGTGTAGCCGCCGGAGTCGTTGTAGGAGACAGAGCTGCAGATGAGGATCAGCAAGGAGAGCAGGAGCTGGAGCAGCTGGCAGCAGGCTGGGGAGAAAGGCATAGGGGGTGGGTGCCATGGTTTTTTTGGGGGGGGACAAGTGGGGCACAGCCCCGTCCCCTCCATTGCTGGCAGATGGAAGGGGCTGCTGGAGAAGGAGCAGAGGGGAGCAGCCCCTGAAAACCCCTCACCTCCCATTCAGGGCTGGCGTTGGACTTCACCTTAGTCTCCCTAGACAACGCCTAGCTTGGGGGGGGGGAGGCTCTTCTGCACCCCCTGGAGGGGGCTTCCCCCTTCCTGCTAGGAGGGCAGCGATCCGGCCCTCACTCCACCCCAGCTCTAAAGAGCCAGCCCCGCCACACCCCACCCCTTGCCAGCCACCCCAGTGCTGCTTCGGTCTCTTTCCAACACCTAAACAGCCGAGGTATCCTTCAACAGTTTTTTTTTGGGGGGGGGGTCAGGGAGTCAGATCACAGGTGTGTGTGGGTCCCAGCCCTCCTCTCCCCCCCCCGTACCCCCACACTGAGGAAGAGGTCAGTTCTTAGGCTTGGAAAGTAGCCAGCCCTTGCTTTCCAGCAGATGTCGCAAAACTTGTGAAAGTTACTTTTGGGGGGGGGACAACTCCCAGCACCCCCAACACGAGGGGATTCTGGAAACTGTAGTCCCAGAAGGGAATTTGCCCCAGCTCGGGGAGGCGGTGGAGGAAGAGGGCTGCCTAGACCGAGGTGCGCCGGAGGGCCCTGGAGGGGGCGCCCGGGCTCCGCTGCCCTCCGTCAGTCGGGACCGTGGGGGTGGGGGGGGGAGAGAAGCTCCGGGCCCCCTTCCATCCAGCCCCTCCGGCGGTGGCGGTGGCGATGGGGCCGGGGCCGGGGGGGGAAGCCGCGCTCCTCCATCCTCACCTCTGGCCGTGCACAGGGAGCGGCAGCGCCTCCCCTCGAGGAGACCGCGGCGACCCTCCGGGGCGTCCGGGAGGCTGCCGGCAGCCAAGCCCGGCGGGCCGGGGCGAAGGGAGGGAGCCGAGCGGCGAGGCTCCGAGGGTCGCCGGGCCCGGCCCTTCTCCGCCCCGCCGGCCGCCTCCTGCTCCCCGCGCCGCGCCCGCCTCTCCGCGGCTTCCGCCATGGCTCACCGGGAGCCGAGGGGGGGGAGGAGCCGGGCAGGTAAGGGGCGGGGCGACGAGGGCGCCAGGTGAGCCATCCCTGGGCCGGACTCACCTGCCTCGCTCCTCGCCCGCCTGGGAAACAAACCGGGGGGTGGAATGAATGAATGGCCGAGGCGGGGGAGGCTGGCTCCCTTCGGGGATCGCTGGGGGGGGCGTGTGTGAGAAAAGAAGACCCCGCACAGGTGGGCAGAGGCAGGGGCCACCACGGGGTGAGGACCCCCGAGTCGGAGAGCAGCCTGGCCAGGTGTGGGCAGCCAGGTCCCTTGGAGGTGCTCTTCCAAAGGGGGGGGGTGTATGTATGTATGTATGTATGTATGTATGTATGTATGTATGTATGTATGTATGTATGTATTTATTTATTTATTTATTTATTTATTTATTTATTTATTTATTTATTTATTTAATATCCCGCCTATCTAGTCAACTCAGGACCACTCTAGGCAGCTAACAAACAGAGGATAATAAAAGTAAACATATATAACACAGCATAAATAATAAAAACCATTACAAAGATAATGGTTCTTGTAGGTTTCCAAGATCTAGCCGCCTAGAGTGGTCGGAATAACCAGATAGGCGGGCTATGTATGTATGTATGTATGTATGTATGTATGTATGTATGTATGTATGTATGTATGTATGTATGTATGTATGTATGTATAATAAATAAATAAATAAATAAATAAATAAATAAATAAATAAATAAATAAATAAATAAATAAATAAAGTGGGGGGCGCAAAAGCCACCTTGGGGGACGCTTTGCCCTCCCGTGGTTTCCGACTTCTCTAGTAGCTGCCTTTCCAACAATATTCAAGAGGCAGCGTCAGGTCCCCACCCCTCTTTGAACCACGCTGAAGGTAAGGTGTACCTGGTTGCAAGGTGAAACCTTTGAACACACACACACAGAGAGAGAAAGAGAGTTGACATCCTGAACCGTGTGATTTATTACCGTCCTCCTCCTTTATAGCAGCAGGATACAGCTGTATCTTTATGCTCTTGAAACCTTTGATAAAGACGAAAACAATCTCAAACAACCCTGCCCAGCTCTTGCAAACCGCAAGCCCTTGGCTTGCTTTAGGGAGTCAACCCACCTCATATTTGGTCTTCCTAATTTCCTGCTGCCTTTCCGCCTTTTCCCAGCACGATGGTCTTCTCCAAAGAGTCCTGTTTTCTTTCAGATCCCAACTCAGCCATGAAACTCACTGAGTGGATGATGTTGGACCGGTCATGACTTCTTAGTCTACTTCCTTGGGTTGTCATGAGGATAAGTGAGGAAAGGAGAGCCATGCATGCCTTTCTGAACTCGCTGAAGGAAAACCAGCATAGAAATGCAAGTAGTTATTTAAAATAAAAATTCCTATGTCCCCTGCCCTTTCACCTAGACGGAGAAATTGTTTGAAAGGTACTTAGCCTCTAGAATCAATGGGATAGCTTAATCACTTTTCTATACAACTTGTTCATTTAATAATTCTGGAGAAATCATGGAAAACTACTAGGGACTGCACAAGCACATCCATATGTCCATATATTCCTGGGAAACTGGACAAAATCATGAAAGGAACTTTGATTGCAAGAACCTCAGCATCGTCTCTAAAGTTCATACCCACTCCTCTGTGATTCTAACCACCGTCGTCTTCTCTCTCCTTCAAAGGAAACAGACAAGGAGGAATGTCACATGTGGAAAGCCAAAGTTACAATAAAAATATTTGAAGCTCGATTCTAAAGTCCTGTCTTGAGGCAGGGACCACAAACCGATTCAGCCGGATCTATTTTTGGCTCGGCGGTTGAAATTTAAGAACTCTAATTCTTCGACAAAGACATTATTCATTTTTTTACTGGCTGCTACAAGAGTAGAAAATAGCTGTGCGCTGGCCAGGCTGGGCAGAATCTGGAGAATCTGGCAAGCAGGAGAAGTTCAAATATCAATGCACGCAAGTGGATGGATGAAGAAAGTGGCTACGCAAGTCCTCTTTTTGAAAACATGGATCTACTTTGTTTTTGACCCACCCTGGAGGGTGGGAGGGTGGGTGGATTTGTTTTCTATTATCACAGCCTTCCTTTGGTAAAGATTTCCCTGTTATCAGCTCTCTCTTGCTCCAAAGCTGATGTAAGTCCTTGGTGCTTGTTGTGTATATAGTCACTCTCTGTTTTCCCCCCCTTGCTCTATATTTATTCTCCTTTGTTGTCGTAGCATCTGTATCCAATTTATAGAATTAAAATAAGAGACCTTGGCTGATTGGGACAGGAGATAACAATTAACAGGGCCTAGTGGGGGCCTTTAAAAAAACAACCCCCAAATAGGAAGGGACAGAACCCAGGTAAAAGCTGTGGAAATCTACTGATGAGGGTTATCTCAAAATGAAGATAACCATCTGACATGTCCACTCCAGGGGATGCATGAAGGTGCCCTTTTAGGTTCAGTGGCACTAAGAGTAGCGCACAGCACTAAGTGATGCTTATTTCACCGCATCTGAGACATTTGATGAAGTCTAAAACAACAAAGCCGAGGCTATCCTATTTTGGGCGCAACACATGAAAACAGGATTGTCTGGGAAAGACCATCATGCTGGGAAGGGTGGAAAGCAGCAGGAAAAGAGGAAGATCCAACGCGAGATGGATTGGCTCGCTAAAGGAAGCCACAAGTTTGAGTTTCAGAGAGCTGAGCATGGCTGCTGAGGACAGAACAACCAAAAAAATGGCCAAGAAATTCCTGCGATGCTGTGGCTTCGGTTCGCCAACACCTTTCCCATGTGGGATCAGCTCCTTTCTAAAAAGTGTGCTCCAGTAATTGTGGAACACACCACTGGCTTTGAGCCCTAACTCTTATAACCCCTCCTGGAAAACCACAGCTGGGGGGGGGGAGGATGCTGTTTTCTGTCTTCCTGAGCAGGTAAAGGTAAAGGTGGGAGGGACCCTTGGTCTCAGGCCTGTGATTCATCTTGTACTCTTCATAAGAAGAGTTTAAAGAAGGAAAGCTTTGGCTGAGATTTAAAGCACCTCTGATCAAGCACCAGCCTGGATGGAGCCATCTTAGCAAGGGGCAGTGGGGCAAAGGAAGATGGAAAAATACCATGTCAGCACGAGTTAGAGATAAGCACAATACTTTGACTAGCTGTTACGGAAAGAGGCAGACACTTTTTTCATTTATGCATTTCTTATGTTTATATCTGCCTTTTCAGCAAGGAGCTCAAGGGAGCATCCATGGGCATTTTCCTCTTCATCATCCCAAGGCCCTGTAACGTGGGTGAGGCTGAGCCAAAGGTGGCCCAGTGAGCTTCAGGGAGGAGCGGAGATTTGAACCCAAGTCTCCTAAGTCCTCCTCTAGCATTCTAGCCGGTGGACTAAGCGAGGTCAGGCTGTTTATCTCAATAGCTAGCGAGATAGGTACGTGTGCACACATTCTTGGGTCCGGAACACAAGCCACTTTCAGATGAGTCTGGTCTATTTATCCCCTGCAGAACCCAACCTGGAAACCTTGAGAGGTCCGTTTCACAACAAGGTTCTCAAAATTAAGGTTTTTGACGCCTTCTCCCCACTGATGCACAATTCCTCTCGCAAGCATCCAAACCCCGTCCTCCTTTCTTTCTTCCTGATGAACCTCCCCAAACACTTAGAGCAGGGAGGAAGGCCCAGGTCTATATCTCACCTCCAGCGCCTTGACTGGTTGTGGGGGGGGGGTAAAGCGTCTACTTGCTCGCTGCCCCCAGGCTTCAGGGGTGCCTGCCCTGAGCCATTCCGTGGGCCACTTCCTCCGTGGTCTTCAAGCGAGCATTGAAAATGCAGCTCTTTCAAGGGTCTTTTGCTCAAATCGCTCTTTTACATTGAGTTTCCTCTGCAGTGTTGACTGTAAGGTGGTGTAATGTTTAGCCTGATAGCCTTGAAATTTTCTTTCTTCTTTTCCTCTCTTTTTGGATTTTGTTTTTCCTTCCTGCCTTCCTTTATGGATCACCAGATTTCATTCCGGTGGCCAGCTCTTCTGGAGCTCCTACTTCTGGGACATAGAGGACAATGCCTAAACCTTTGAGTCAACACACACACACTCACACACACAAATATTTGAACATGGTTCTCTAGGTCTAGGGAAACTAGAGCATAAGCAAAGCCAAGAGCTTCTGCCATGGGGCGGTATTATTTCCTCTGCCCTGGCGTGAAGGGACATGGTTCACACCGATGGTTCACACTTAAACACTCCAACGCCCCCCACTTTGGCCGGTGGCTTCTTCCCATGCTTGAACGCTGCCCCACCTGTAGAACCCAACTTGGCACATAGTGAAAAGGTGACACCCTTGAGCAGAGAATGGACTTCCTGTTTCGGTCCCAGCTGCAACGACGTCAATTTGCCAATCCATTGCTCTTCCCAGAAATCCGTCTGTGTCACCCTCCTTTGTTCGCTTCATCAGTGACCTTGATGACAGCTGCATTGGTATGTCAATCTACGTCTGGTTAGAAAAAATACCTCCATGGCATTTGACATCGAACATGGAAAAACCCAATTTTAAAACCCAATTAAAAACATGGCTGTTTATTCAGGCCTTCCCTCCAGCCAACTCTTGATTTTTTTTCTTACGTTTCCTTTTTATCTTTACTGCTGTTCTTGTTTGATTATTATGTATTTGTCTATGTTTTATTATTTGATTTTATATTTGGAAGCCGCCTAGAGTGGTCCGGTGGGCCAGATAGGCGGGGTATAAATTAAATAAATAAATAAATAAATAAATAAATAAATAAATAAATAAATAAATAAATAAATAAATAAATAAATAAATAAATAAATAAATAAAAACTACTTTCCCCCACCCCCTTTTTTTTGAGTCCAAGATTGGTGAACAATAGTTTAGAACAGTGATGGTGAACCTATGGCACGCGTGCCACAGCTGGCACACAGAGCCTTCTCTGTGGGCACACAAGCCATAAGTCACCATAGAAAAATACTTACCCCATCCTCTGATCCCGGATTTCGGCACTCCCCTCTGCTGGTGCAGTGGTCCAACGGAGGGGTGCAATGGAGACCATTACCAGTCTAGTCCAGTGGGAGGTTGGAGGACCGGCAAGTATTTATTTGTTAATACTGCTCATAGGGGGGGAAACACACACACCAAGCATTTAACCCTTGCAGTGCAGTAGCAGTTGTTGTTTTTTTCTAAACTAAAACCTCAGCATTCAGGTTTTAATTGCAGTTTTGGCACTTTGAAATAAATAAGTTGATTTTGTGTTGCAGTTTGGGCAGTCAGGCTCAAAAAGGTTCACCATCACTGGTCTAGAGTTTGCTTCTGCCTCCCGTTATGTTCTTCTGAGTTGTCTTTCTCTACTGGGATATCACCTATTTGATGATGACATGATCCTGAAAGTGGGAAATGCTCCTTAGGATGGCCTGCTTGGTCATTCGCTCGAATTGACCCCTGGAAAAGGGCCCAACCTTTGCACAGCATTTCATTGACTTTCTCAGCAAATGGATGCCTTCGCTCCTCATGTTCTGTTGTGTCGTCTCCTGAGGAAGGAGCAATAATTAACTAAGGAAAGGCTGGAAGCACGATCAGATAAAAAAGATTTTTTTTTCAGCTCAGCGTTCTTTTCTCAGAAATGGCCAGCCAGAAGCCTGTAGGAATTCTATCCAGAATCGGTCTTCATGCAATAGGTTTAGCCATGAAATACATGTGGTTATATCCTCAAGTAACTCAGAGGATGGCGTTAACGTTGGTTTGTGTCTCCTGTGCAGAATACAGTGTCTCTGGCTGCACGGAAGGAAGGAAGGTATAGAAGCCAGGAGTAAAGAGGTTCTTGGGATTTCAGGAAGTGGCCATCAATAGGATGTAAGGGAACTGTGCTGGGCCACACCAGCCTTCTGTCTTTGCAGTGACCAACAGATGATGACTGGGAGACCATTAGCTGGTTGTGAGCCCAAGAGTGTTCACCATCTTGGACTCCAGCCACTGATATTACAGAGCCACGTTCTCTCTGGCAGGTGGCTGGAGAGCTCAGTGGTTTAAGTCTCTGGCTGTGGAGCCAGAGGTTGGGAGTTCGATTCCCCTCTGGGCCTCCTGGGGGAAGAGCCAGCCTGGGTAGCCTTGGGCCAGCTGCACAGTCCCAGAAATACTCCCATAGGAAGGAAATGGCAGATCCCTTCTGAGTACTCTCTACCTATGAACCCCTTAGAAGGTTTGCCATAATAGGAATTGATGGCACCCAACTATATTATATGATTATGGTCTTTGGTCCTGTGTAGGAAGTGTATCCTTGTGGGTCTTGAAAAGCGAACAGATTTTATTTGGTGTACTTTTTTGGCCCGCTGACAAACTGTGCTACTGTCCATGAAAACTGGCGCTAAATAGAAAAATAATGTCAAGTCTTCCCAGTGCTACAAAACTCTGGGTGGTGTGATGTGTTGGCTAGCGGCCAGAGACGGGAAGCAGCACTTGAAGGAATGCTGGCCTCGTGTCTGAGACACAGCTGGGTTTGCTGAAGTATTATTGCACAGGATTTGGCCAACCCGAAGTGGGGGGGGAGAGAGAGAGAGAGCGCCAGGCCAGCAGGGCCAAGGGAGTGGCAGGGGAGGAGAAAGAGACGAGGCAGCCTCTTGGGCTGACGCAGGCGGCAGTTGTGCCCTTGGCAATGGGGTAAACATTACACAGCAGAAGAAGTGGCATGTCAGAACGGAGCCCCTGAAGCCAAGGGAGTAAAGGGGGAGTGGGGCCTCCCCCACCCTCCCCTTGTTTACCTGGCTCTCAGCTGCTTCAAGGCCGTGGGGGTGAAAAGGGCAGAGGCCGCCTTGCCAGCGGATGGGAATGCCAAGCCACAGTCAAAGACCTCTGATGAAATCCATCAATATTGACTCTGGCTTCAAAGAGGACCCGGGTGCAAGGGGAAGACCATCAGGGCTGCTGGCCCTCCTCTTCCCAAGCCTTGCCTTCCTGTTACACAACCGCTCGGACGAGGAGAGTCTGAAAACACAAGTCATTGTGTGTCATCCCCCCCCACCCCACTGAGAAGGTGCAAAGTGCAATGTTCCCCCCTCAACACAATGGACATGGGTTAGCCCCCTTGGCTGATGCAACTGGGCAGCGGATGGTGAAGTGTGAGGATCAATCCGGGCCCAGGGGATTAGTTAAAAATTAATTACAAATCACATTTGCTGCACAGGTGAAATATGCTAATGATGTCCATGACAAAGAGGCATAAACAAGTACATCTGTGGTTTCACCAGCTTGGTAAGTACTGCCATGGTTATAGTTGTCTTCAACTCCCAACCCAGCCTCCTGTGTCTTTCCTGTGATTCTCCGCCTTTAACCTTGTTATCTAACCCACCATTTCATGTGCTACAATATGCTTAGGCAGACAGACAGACAGACAGACAGACAGACAGACAGATAGATAGATAGATAGATAGATAGATAGATAGATAGATAGATAGATAGATAGATAGATAGATAGATAGATAGATAGATAGATAGATAGATAGATAGATAGATAGATCATCTATCCATCCATCCATCCATCCATCCAACTTTTCCTCCCACAAGCTCGGTGTGGCACATGCAAGACCTCTCCCTCCCCAATCCCAATCAATGACTGGACATTTGGACCCGGGTCCCACTCCAACCCTTTAAAACCACCCTCGTTGCATGGCAAGCAAGCAGAGCCCAACGCCCGGGCTGAGCAGGAGGCAATGACGGGAGCCAGGCCTGGTTTGGGTTTGGGTTGGCCGGGTTCAGAGCATCGGGCGAAGTCTCAGGGAAGGGCTGTCTGCCTCCCTGGGTTTCTGGGTGGAGGGGGATTTAGCGGTCTCAGTGTGAGTCGTACCGGAGGGAACGTTTGCGCTCTCTCTCTCTTTGTACGTGAAGTGGTTTCAGAGGACTATGGGCTTTGTCTCTCCGCCCACTTCCATCTGGTTCACTGGCTCCCAAAAGAGTTTGTATGTACCTTGGGCATCCCAAAAATCAAATACAAAAATTTCAAAAGAAACCCAAGAAAGAGAGGGCGGGGAAATGGCTCGGAAAGTTGCTGGTACAGGCGGACGTTTGGGCCCATCGTGCCCTTCGGAGTAAGTCCCAGAACAGAGTGCCTTGTGCCCCTTTCCATCATCAGCTGCTCCATAAGCCCTTTTGGACACTGGCCCAACCCCTTGTGGCATCGCAAGGCGCTTTGCCTCCTTCCACCCTGATCTGGGATTTGGCCTCTGTGGGTCGGATGCTGAGCCGTCATCCTCCAGGGCTACCCCTGATATGCCGAGTTGGCAGTGCGGTGGCGACATCTCGGACTCCCCATTTGTTCACAGTTCAGGAAAAATCAGGAAAAGGCCACATGGTCCCCAAAACAATACAAGTGCAGGAATAGGTGGTGCCTTTATTGGGCCTCTGTAGAAACAAAACAAAACAAAGCAAAAAACAAACAGCAAGCTTTCCATGATGTCTCATCTTCAACAGCCTGAAGAAGATGAATTATTACCAAAAGCTCGCTGTTTGTGTTTTGGGTTTTTTGTTTTTGTTTTGTTTTATTTCTTTAGTGGTCCAAAGGAGGTATTCCCTGTTCCACTAATCTATTCAATGATTTAATTTAGATACCACTCCACTAACATTTATATCCTGCTAAATACACCCAACGACCCAGGATTCTGCCTACCAAAGTGGGTTCGGTGGTGGTCCCCAAAGGGCATGGCTGGTGGCCACCCTGGAAGTTATGCTGGTATAACCGTGATGTTTTTGGGGCAGAGAAGTCGAAGGGCTGAGGGGGGGGCAAGGACCCCTCATGCCCAACGGCACCAGCTACCTCGCTTCCACTGCCAGCCTTATGCAACTTGGCGGGTGGCTTGACCCACAGCTGGCCGAAGTTCCTCCTGCCGTCTGACGGTTTGCACGGACTGGGCGGGGGCAGGGCATGACCTCTGGCCGAGCACACAGTGTGGGGCAAAGGGGGAGTGTCTCAAGGCCATTGCTGGAGCTGCAGCCCCACATAGGTTGGTGTGTGCACGTGGAGAGAGATGGTTCGAGCTTGAAAGTGGCCAGGAAATAAGAGTTAGGCCTCTTGACTGGGTTGGCAAGAACACCCCAGAACTTGGGTATGGGGCCAGCGGGAGGGGGAGGGCAGGTATCTGAAAGGGTGCCCATTGAGGAGGTAACCAGAGAGAGGTGTTAATGGAGTACGTCAACCTATTTCCCAACTGGGATCCATGCCAGCTGCAGGACCCAGTGGGTTCCTTGGTGCAGAGACCCTCACGGGGGGGGGGGGGGGAAGGAGGAGATACTTAGGGCAACAGAGGCTGGGGAGGCAGCACTGCAGAGCACATCAGAGACTGGCCCATCCTGCTAACCAGCAGCCAACCTGAGCCTTGTTTTCGAGGCTAGTATGCAATTATGTAATGGTGCCTTATTAGTGCCATCACATTCCATCCCAACTCTATTGTGCATCCACCCACCGGCCTGGCTCATCCATAACCCTCTGCTGCTTTAGACTGAGATGGCTGTTCTCTCACCCAAAGGTGGGGGGGGGAGCCTAAAATTATGCCTAGAGATTTCAGAGAAGAGAGGGGCAGATGGGCAGGTAGCCAGATCTGGCTGGAGAAGGGCATCAGAGCTGCTGTTGCCCCTGTATGGGCTAATCCTCTTCCCTGAAGCTTCCTCAGTCCTGGCTTGGTGTTCCTGCAGTGTCTGCCAGGGACCCATTTGGGACTGATTACCCAGCTTTGCAACGTGGAGGCAGAGATGATGGGATGAGGCCAGACGGTTGCATCAGGCTCCCTTCATATGTGGGGACTGCCAGATCACATTATGTATTCATTACTTTCCCCCTCCCTCCTTTCCTCCAATGAACGGAAGACAGTGCGTGGGGCTCACCTCTTCCCCTTTCCTTCTTCACAACAAGCCTGCAAAGTAGGTGATGCCGAGAGAGAAAGAGAGAGAGAGATTTCCAAGCCCACATATGACACCCCAACATTTGGAGACACTCCCTCAACCCACGTGTAAGCATCCCACGCCTTCCTCTCCATCCTTCTTCAGGGGGGTAGCCATCCTGTTCTCTTTGGCTGTGCTTGACCCTAGGACTGGTTGGGGGGGGGACGGGGTGGGGACACATTCGTTTTACCTGCCAAGACCAAGCTTGGGGTGGGTAGGTGGGACTCTTCCCCCACAGGTTAGCTTCTTCCTTTCTGAGCCCTTCATTGTTGCAGAGGAAACCTCTGAAGCAGACGTTGGGGTGGGCACAACCATGAGGAAAGCAGCTTCGATCCAGGTCCTCCTCCGAAAGAGTTAACCTGCAGGCCATGTTTGCTCCAGATGTTTGGAGCCAGGCCTGTGGGGCTGGGGGTGGGTGTCTCCAGCTTGGTGGGGGGGGGAGGAGGGCATCCTTCCCCACCAGCCAATAGCTAAAGGCCTCCAGGCTGACACCCTGTTCTTGGCGAGAGATCTGGGATGGGGCCCCGCTCCGGCTGCCGGCTGCCTGTCACACATAAAAGGGTCCTGCTCTTATCTAGCAGACTCTGATCTTCCACTGAGCTAAGCTGGACCAGGCAGAGAGAACTCTCAGGGACACTGGAAGATTTTTCTCACCCGTCTCCTCCATCACCTTCAGCTTCAGACACCTTTCCGGGCATCAGAGGTGAGTTGCCGGATTTTTGGGGGGGGGGGGGCATGGAGTCAGGACAGGGGTGGCCTGCTTAGCCACACGCAGGACCTTCCATGGAAACAAGGGCCTCGCTGTTACGGAATTGTTCGTTCCGTCCTGACTTGCTTTGGGCCCCACTGTTTGAGAAAAGGAGATGATCAAGATGGTGGTGAGGATGATGAAGAAGAACCATGACAAAGTGGCATTTTTCCCTGTTGAGGAGAACGATTGTACATTAATCGAGAGACACCCGGAGACACACACCCCCGTCTCCCCATTTCTACGCAGTCCTCTTTGGAGACCAGGGGTGCCCTACGGCTCAAGTAGGGTGTTTTTTGGGGACTACTGTGCCCAGAATCCCCCAGCCAGGGAGCTATAGTAGTCCAAAAAACAAAAACAAACCAACAACTCACAGCCCAAAATCATTTCCAACTTCTAGGCTGACTGGTACTCCTGCATGGTCGGTCAATGCTTGATGTGAGTTAGGGGGGAGTGGGTGGAAAAGAAAAGCACACCCCAACTCAAGGATGCCCAGAACGGGGGAAATGCCCTGGAAGAAGGAGGCCAGCGGGTCGGCCCTTGGCATCTGAGCAGGCCAGTTCCAGGAGGAGCCCATCCTGGGATGGTTCTTAGCACTTCCAGCAGCTTCAGGTCAGCGGCCAGATCAAAGAGGGAGAGGTTACCTCTGTCTGTCCGGGCATCTCAGGTTCACCAGTTAAGTGTCCTGCTGTGGCTTGTGCTTGTTTTCCTTTTTTGTGTTGGGGAGAAAGCAGCAGCCAGCCCTGAGATGGTTCCTGGTGGCTCTTTGCCACCCCTCGACACGTGCCCACAGCAGTCAAGAGATGGTCTGCCACGTCTCCTTAGCATTTTTGTGATTAGGGATCAGAAAAAAAAATTGGAGCGGAGCCAGACCAGATCTTAGACATTTTCCTCTCCTCTCCTCTCTTCCTCCTTCTCTCCCTCCCTTCCTTTTTCAACTACCCCAACACTAAGTTTTAATGCAAAGCAGCCCCACTTCTGCAGATGCATCTGAGCTTACGCCCCCACCCCAGAAAGGAAAGGAAAGGAAAAGGGGAGAGTGTCTAAGGTGCCCCACAGCTCTGTGATATTTTGCGGGTTGGTTCACTGGTGGGTTGCTTGGTTGTGTGCCATCGAATTGAACTTAAGGCAGCCCTCGTGGGGTTTTCTAGGCACAGTGCTCAGAAGTGGGTTCCCGATCCCTCCTTCCATCCCCAGCAACACTGGCCTCCCTGAATAGGGAGATAATGTTCAGAAGCAAACGGAAACCTTTGGGAACCCTCTCAGCAGACATTCCCACTTGCCACTGGTTTATTGAACAATGGAGCAAGACATGCCATTTGGGGCTGTGCATGGATGTGGCAGAAGCTGCTTGCACCTGGTGTTGAGTCGCCACCTTATTTTTGTTGCCCAAAAGGGCATCAAAAGGGCGATCTTCCCTCCACGTCCCTCATTCACGGGTATCTTTCTAGACTAAAGGCAGGCAGAGAAGAAGTGGGTAAGCCACACCTCCACCTGCCCACTGCCAGCTCAGCCCCTGGACATGACCCCACTTGCGGTCAGACTCTGGTGCAAACCCATACAGACTCATTGTAGCAAAACAGAGTTTAGGGGAGTTGTTTTTCCGAGCTGAAACTTGCAGAATTTCCCAGACAACATGGAGACAATTCTCAGAGCTACTGTAAAAAAATATAAAGAAGTTTCCTAAGCTCTGATTAAAGAAGACTTTTTAAAATGGTTTTTTCCCCCTTTGTTCTTAATCTTCTGTAAACACACCTGATTTTGCCTAGAGGAAACCGAGAGATTGACGAGAAACAGCCGAACATACTTTGCAACATTCTTCTTTATTGTGATTTAGCCTGTCTTTATTTGCAGATTATCTCATCAATTAGATTTGTCATAGATAATCTTCCAGCCTTGAAGCACTCCTGGATCGGGCTCTTAACCACTCTTGTACCAAGCCCTTCAAAAGGGAACTCACAATCTCCTTTCTTCTCTGTCATTAATAGGTTAGAAAGGGGGAAAAAATGAGTCCAAGATTCACAGGTGGACAATGACTTTATTAGGGTCAACTATGAATTCAAAAATATGCAGAGTTCCAGGTTCCATAGAAATTCCATGGTCATTTTTTACCATCTAGGCTAATGAAAATTCTTGGGAGGGCTAAAAAAGGTGCATGATTTTGAAATTAGTGTTGCGATGTGCTGCCTGACTTAGGGTGACCCTAAGAAAGGTTTTCTATATGGTTTCCTATTGCTCGCCCCCCCCCCAATGAGTTTCCCTGGTCAAATGGGGATTTGAATTCACATCTAGTCTAGTACTGTACACCATTATGGCTCTCGGTAAATTTGTACTTGAACTTAATAAAGGCATTGCCCACTAGTGGAGTCTATCTGGGCAACACAGATTGGGGCCCTTGGAAAAAGGTTCTGCCCCGGCACTGCCAAATAGTGCTTCCCTCTTTCCAACCTCAGTTCTGGAAGGAGGACCTCCCGAAGCTACTGGACTTCAGCGGGAGGTTGTGAGCGGCCAACTGTGACTGCAGCAAACCGTGGAGGCCTTCCAACCTTCTCCACGTCTCTCCTCTGCAGGCTTTCCTTTCTCAAGGATGGACTCGTACCTGATCCAGGTGAACGGCAATACGACCCTGCCCTCCCTCCTTGATGTCCACGTCAATCTGAATGGAAAAGCCCCTTCTCTGGGCAAGAGCAAAGGCCGGAAGCCCCACTGGGCAGTCAGGGCCTCTGACATGTCCAAGCGGACGTTCAACCCCATCCGGGCCATTGTGGACAGCATGAAGGTGGAACCCCACCCAGAGAAGCCGTTGATCTCTTTGTCCCTAGGTAAGTGGGGCAGGAGAGGGTAAGGCAGACTCCCTCCGGGACTTGCTCTGCCTCAACCATGTGGGTTGCTGCTTCTTTGGCCCTTCTGGTTCCTGCCAGGATGTTAGCGGGAAGGAACGGGCCTCCACTAAGAGACAATCAGGGGACAATTTGCTAAACATTTCCCAGCCCTTTATCAAAATTAACATTGGGACCTAATTCTGATCACATCACGCCTCTGGCTGCCTTGTGCCTTGTGTTGCTACAGCAGCTCCCACAGCTAGAACGTTTGGCCAGATTAAAATGTAATTTAGCTGCTGACGCCCCTCAATCCCCTTCCCCATATTTTTTTGCAACAATGCTCAGCCTGATGGAGTGTTCTGAAGGGCTCACTTCCCCCCTTTCCCATTCATTCATTCATTCATTCATTCATTCATTCATTCATTCATTTCCCCCCTTTCCCATCCATCCATCCATCCATCCATCCATCCATCCATCCATCCATCCATCCATCCATCCATCCATCCATCCATCCATCCATCCATTCATTCATTCCATGTTTGCCCCACCCTTCTCCTTAAAAAGGACCCAAGGGGGCTTGTATCATTAGAAGACAATATTTAAAGCTTAAAACAGTAAGCGTATCCATATTCTAAAGGTTCAGACAAATACCACACTCAAAGATGGTCAACAAAAACACCAACATCATGTTCAAAGCAGTTAGTCACAACAACCCATTTAAAAAAAATAAAAATAAACAACACTCAGGCAGGCAGTAACTCAGGGAAAGTTTGCCTGAAGAGAAAGGTCTTTGCCTCCGTTCGGAAGGACAGCAAAGACGGAGCCAGCCGGGCCTCCCGTGGGAGGGAGTTCCAGAGTCTGTGGGAGCAGCCACAGAGAAGACCCTCTCCCGCGTCCCCCACCAAAATGCACTTGTGAAGGTGGTGGGATCGAGAGAGAGGCCTCTCCTGATCATCTATGATTTGATGGCTCAGCTCTGATGTTTGTTTTTCTCTAGGGGATCCAACCGTCTTTGGAAACCTTCCTACGGACGATGAGGTCATTCAGGCAATGAAGGAAGCCCTGGATTCCCGGAGATACAACGGCTACGCCCCTTCTGTGGGTAGGTCCCCAAACCCTACACAGAGAGGAAGCTAGGGGTCAGCCAAACAGTTGGGGAGAAGGGTCCAGTGCAGGCATTTCGGGTGGGTGGGCTTAGAGGAGAAGGAGGCTCTGCCTCCCATGAAGGATTTCCAGGGCCAGAGAAGGAGGAGCTGGAAGGTTCACGAGAGGACCTCCCCGTGGCTGCCGAAGGAGGGGACCTTTCTTTGGAGCAGCACCTGCATGGCCCTCCTTAACAGGAGGACAGTAGAGCTGAGCGGGAGGGGAGAACACCCAAGACTTTGCCTCATTAGCACTAGAGTCACCCCATTTTCAGGATCCTGGGAGATGTCACAGAGGCAGGGCCCCCCTTCATGTGACTCTTGCCTACACAGGGTACCTGTCTGGTCGAGAGGTGGTGGCCAAGTACTACAGCTGCCCAGAAGCCCCTCTGGAAGCCCAGGTAAGGAAGCCAGCTGGCGGGTATGGGTAGTGGAGGATAGTGGTGGTGGCATCTTTCCTCTTCCCATCATCCCATCCTAAGATCTTGGAAGGAGAAGCTGAGACACAAGATTCCCCTTTGGTTAGATAAAGGTGGTTCTCACTTTATCTTTGTTGTCTCGCGTCCCAAAAGGGCCGGCTTCCCCACCCCAAAAACTCACTGCTCCTCCTTCTTTGCAGGATGTGATCCTGACCAGCGGCTGTAGCCAGGCCATCGAGCTGGCCCTAGCCGTCTTGGCCAACCCCGGGCAGAACATCCTGGTGCCACGCCCGGGATTCTCCCTCTACAAGACCTTGGCTCAATCCATGGGCATCGAAGTCAAATTCTACAACCTCTTGGTATGCCAGTGGGTGTGGGTGTGGGTGGCAGGGGTACCCTTGACTTTCCTCTCCTGCCCTCGACCGTTTCAGGGCAGCAAAGCAGGAGGGCTGCTCATGGTAAGGGCCCCCTGCTAGAGGGGACGCCGTATCCTCATGCTCTTCTCCTCTCTGGCAGCCAGAGAAGTCATGGGAAATCGACCTCAAGCAGCTGGAGTCCCTGGTGGATGACAAGACCGCCTGCCTGGTGGTCAACAACCCCTCCAACCCTTGCGGCTCCGTCTTCAGCAAAAGCCACCTCCAAAAGATTCTGGCCGGTGAGTCTCCTCTCTGTTAGGATCCCTGGTGTCCAACGCCCACGCTGAGTTCAGGCTGTCCTCCAGCTGCTCCAGGCTAGGCATGGGCCGTGCTTTTGCTTCAGGAAGCAGGGGGCAGAGAGAGAGAGAGAGGACGAGGGGGGGATCCAAGGGCCACGATGGGTCTCTTGCTCCCAAGAAGGCTGGCTTGTACTTCCTGAGCTTGCCAGAATCTTGCTGGGCAGCTTGGAAGAAACCCCTTATTCAAGGTGACTTCTCTTCCTCCGGTTTTTGGGGTGGTGGTGGGGTGTTCTGCCTCATGCCCTGGAGCTGTCATGGGCCGCCTGAAGCTTTACCCAGTTCCCTGCACACTAGAGGCCCTCACAGTGTAGGTGCCAACCATGGTATCCTCTCCCTTTCCAAGGCTTGGGTGACTTGATTTATTTTATTTATTTTATTTATTATTAGACTTTTACCCAGCCCCCCCCAGACAAAGTCTACTCGGGGCGGCTTACATACATAATAAAAACACAGCAATATAGCAAACGTAAAAAAATCATCGGAAACACATTCCCCCCCTGTTTCCCCCCTTCTTTGTCTTGCTCAGTGGCCTCCAGGCAGTGCATCCCCATCTTGGCGGACGAAATCTATGCAGAGATGGTGAGTGACATCAATGCAACGGCGGTCTCTTGGAGCAGGTCCCCAAGAAGCCTCCTTCCACAGAGTCCCTCCTGCTTCCTGGCTGAGCAAGAGTGTAGCTTCTACTCCTCTCCCTCCTCTCTGGAGGCTGCTGGCTCCCAATTCAGAAGTGCTGTGAATCTGGTCCAGGTTTTAGGTCTGCCTTTACCGGAGCTGTCCAAGGTGCTGAATGAGACCTAGGCATCCTAGGGAACCTGCTGTAAAGTGCTGTAAAGTGCAGGCTGAAATCTGGAGTGGATTCACAGAGACGGCTACCACTAGCCACCCCTGGACAGTTGGAGCCAGCTCTGGCCCAAAACATCCCCTTTGAAGAAGGCCTGATTTTGACACTCTTGCCCTCCCAGCCGGGAGAGTCTTCTCTTCCTGAAAAGCATTGACGTGGCCGTCCTCTTTCCCCAGGTGTTTGAAGATTGCAAATCTGAATCCCTGGCCAAGCTCAGCAAAAACGTGCCCATCCTGTCCTGCGGAGGCCTCGCCAAGCGGTGGCTGGTGCCTGGCTGGAGAATGGGCTGGATCCTGATACATGACCGCAGGGAGATCTTCGGGAAGGAGGTGAGAAAGCCCGGCTTGGTTCAGCAGAGGCAGATAGATGGCTGACGGGGCAAACCGGCCAGCCAGAACACCACCTCCTGCTTCCAGTCGAGGAGGAGCTCGTTGTAAGGAACAACAGGGCAAAATTAAGATATTAATCCTTGCCCCCAAATCCCATTCCTCCAAATCTCTGACATTCAGGCACACTTTGTGCTCAGCTAGGGGTGGGGAGGCCACGCAGAAGGACACCCATCTGTGGCCATGTGTCTTTCCACCTGCACATCGCTCCGAGCGTCCTCCTCCCCATGTTGCTTGGCCCAACCTTCTGCCTTCCTTCGTGCAGCAGTAGACCTGCAGAGCCATCAAGAAAGCACTGTGACTGATGATGATAGCAACCCACTTTGCTTGCAGTGGTCTTGGCTACTCTGCCCTCCTGGGAGCAGGCTCAGTTCTTTCCCCGACAGCTAATGTCTTGGCCGTTTTTCCAGATCCGGGACGGGCTGCTGCGGCTGAGCCAGAGGATCCTGGGGCCTTGCACGGTGGTCCAGGGAGCCCTCAAGGCCATCCTACACCGGACCTCCCCCGAGTTCTATCACAACACCCTCAGCTTCCTCAAGGTAAGTGGGTGGCTTCCCTTTCCAAGAACACCGGGCGATCCATGGGCTTGTGCTCCCGTGGAGTGGAATCAAGATCGGCAGGCAGGCAGAAGCAGAGGCTGAGGAGCGAAGAAGAATTATTGAGGATCACAGGAGCTCTCCAGGGTTTCAGGCAGACCCTTGTGGAATGTCCGGGATCTCTAGGGCTAAATGTAGGGTTAGGGCTAGGGCTGAATCCATGGACCCTGACAGGCTGCTGCAGGCAAAGCAGGGGCTCCACCACGGAGTGATGGCCTTTCCTTAAGACAGAAGAAGAAGAAGGCCATGTTCCTTCCACCGAGTCAGCTCCTTTGTTCCGTCTATCCTGGGACTCTCATTTCTGTCTGTCTGTAACAGCGTCTCCGAGTGAACAGGCAAGACTCTTCTTTGCTCGCCCTACCGGGAGATCCTGGGAGCTTGTTAGTAAGCAATGATTTGCCATTCCAGGTGACCCCCCAATAGCTTATGCAGGAATAAACATGTACATGGATTAAGGCTGGAAAGGGCTTCTGTGGAAGATGAGGATCTAGTCCCAGGCAGCCCACAACCGATTTCACATCTTGCCCGTGCCCTAGGAGGGCAGCTGTCCCGACTCCGATCCTAACCCTGTTCTCCTTTGGCCCTTTGCAGTCCAACGCGGCCCTCTGCTACGATGCACTTTCGGGCGTCTGTGGACTCCGGCCCGTCCGGCCCTCTGGGGCCATGTACCTTATGGTGAGTGGCCAGTTGGAAGGCCAAGGATATGGGGCGGATATTACAGCCCCCTTCCTGTGCCGTCCCTCCTCCTTGTGCTTGCGAGACCCCTTGGAGGGCGGCAGGGGCCCTTTGGAAGTCGGCCAGGGGGAGGGGAAGCCGAGGGAGCCCCTGCCAGCCAGGTACCCTGACTCTCGCTCCTCCTCCTCTTCTCTTCCACAGGTGGGGATCGAGATGGAGTCCTTCCCAGAGTTTGAGAATGACGTGGAGTTCACAGAGAGACTCATTGCTGAGCAGTCCGTCTTCTGCCTCCCGGCAACGGTACGTTTCTTTCTCCCCACCCCCACCCCAGAGCCTTCTGAGGCCTTCTGGAGGTCAGATGGAGCCGAGGGGCAGAGATCCATTCTGCCTCCCCCCCCCCACGGGGACCCCGTGGCCTTTTGCCCTACCCTCTCCATGCCTGCCTTTTGCTAGCCTTTCCTTGGGATCTCTGGCCATGCCCTGGGCTCAAAGGCACAAAGCGTGCCCGCCACAGTCCATCTGCCCAAAGGCACAGCCCCCCCTCCGCCCCTGGCACCCGGACAACAGGACCAACCACGGCCATCCGTCAAACTGTCTCCGGCTGCCTCTGGATTTGCTTGGCCAGCCGTGGAGAATGGCTTTTTTCCGTGGGGCAACGGCACCATCTGCACTCAGAAATTCAACACAGAAGCGGGGGGAGGGGGGGGAAAGAGTTCTTCCCCAGCCCTTTTACCTGAGATACACACACAAAAGTGAACTCAGGGTGCTGTGCGGCACCATCTAAGATCTCCCCTTGCCCGCGACCCCCCTCTCTTGAGCCCAGCATTAGCCTCAGGACCTGACACAAGAGGGAAACGGGCACCCAAGGGGTCTCTGGGCATTTGCTGCCCGTGGGGAAGCGAGGAGACCGTGAGCAAATCTGGCCCGTTTTTTATTTTTTAAAAAAGAAAGGACACGGGGCTGTTCTGGTTCCAACGCTTTGCTCCTGCTTCCCTTGGCAGTGCTTTGAGTACCCCAACTTCTTCCGGGTGGTGCTCACGGTGCCCGAGGAGATGATGGTGGAAGCTTGCCAGCGTATCCAGCAGTTCTGCGAGAGGCACTACCAAGGCGGCGAGGGAGCCCCGGACCTGGAATGCGACAAGTAGCCGACGGCGCCTGCCCTTCCGCCGCCTCCTCCACTCCATCCGCATCGGGTTGCGCATGCCATGTGTTTGCGCCACTGAACCTGAAGCCCTCCCTGACCCCCACCCCACCACCTCCTCCTCCTTTTGGCACAGAGCTGTGATGAGGGAGCATCCGGTGACACTCCTCTCCGGCCGGCGCCCACTCACCCGGGCCCAGCGTGTGCCAAGGAATTCTAGCCAGGCTTTTCCTGGCCATGGGTTGCTTGTGACCACTTCCGCTGCTGCCAAAGAAAAGGTTGGTTGGAGCCCAGGAGAAGGAACCTCACCTTAGTGCCCTAACCACTAGTTCATGCTGCCCGGCCCTTCTGCAGAGTTGGGGCTTCTGTAGGCGATCATATACCTCCGTATCTTCACACACACCCCAAACCCACTTCTCCTCCCATGCTTGTTTCAGGTCCATAAGTTATTGTAACTTTTATATGAATAAATGCATGAAAAATATCTCGGCTTTGCCTGGGATCGGCGCTCTTCTCCTACACGTATAACTCTCTTCAGCAGTACTGCCAAGGAAAGAAAAGTTACTGATTTGCTGCTTTCCCACAAACGGGCTCACAGTAAACGTTGCTTTTCAAAACACATTCACCTGTCCGTTATCACTAGTCCTAACCAGGGTAAGCTCATCGACTTAGCTGGCTTTTACATAGGCGTTGCTTTACCGTTCAGCCCTCGAGTCAACGGTCGGGATGGGAGGAAAGAGGAAGGACTTTTTTCATATAGTATGTCCGACAAACAATGAAACAAGTAAAGAACAAAGACAAACATTGTGGTGAAGCTGTCCAAGCTTAAGGCAGAGCAAACCGAGAAACAACAGGAGCGAAACTGACAACACTCTCCCCCCCTAGTTATGAAATATTACTCCACGAGAAAAGAAGCTGAGCATTCAGCTTTTTATGAAGTGCACATTCCAACAGCTAGATTTACTTGATTTTATATTAGCTTTTATTTAAAAACGTTTGATTAAACTGTAATGAATGGTTTTACCAGTTCCACCCCTCCAGTGAGCTTCCATGGATGAGCCAGGATTCAAACCCAGGTCTCCTGAGTCCTAGCCTGTCACTCTCTCCACTATACCATGCAGGGCACCCCCAGATCTTAATAATAATGATAATAACTGTGTGTTGTCAAGCCAATTCTGACTTACGGCGACCCTTTTCAGTGTTTTCCAGGTACAGAATACTCAGAAGTGGTTTAAAAATTCCCTTCCTCAGTCTAGGGGGCTCCCTGGGATGGTGCAGTTTGCCCAAGGCTACCCAGGCGGGCTCTTCCCCCTGGAGGCACAGGGAGGAATCGAACTCCCAACCATCGGCTCCGCAAACCACTGAGCTATGCAGCCAGCTGCAGGTCTTAATACACAATGATGGACCTCAGTCCTGCTGCTTTTGAGTCTTGACCAGGGAGATGGTGAGGATGCTCCAGCCTGGCTTTCTCCTTTCTCTTGGCTGAGCAGCCAAAGAGTCGAAGTGGCTGGAGGACCGGGGCCAAATCAAGCCTTGCACACCTTGTACGGTTGTGGCCGAGTGGAAGGGGACCCTGTGTCTCATTTGGCCCAACTGATACAGGAAATCTCAAGTGTAAAGCATCTCTAACAGATCACCCACCTTTTCCTTCTGAGGTACGATGGGAGGTCACTCACCAAGCCCAAGTGATGCTGGATTCGAATTCCTGTCATTCTCAGCTGCCCTAGACAGTGGGGAGTTGCTAAGAGTTCATCAGCCTCGAATGGGGGCCCCGTACGCCAGCCCCATTCTAAGAGAAACCTGCACAGGGGTAAACCAGGCCAGGAGGTCTTGCAATAGATCATGTTTTAATCGGCAGGTATAATTGGCTGGATAGCTCAATGAGTGAGGTACCTGGCTGTGGAGCCACTGTTTGGGAGTTCTCCAGTGTGTCTCCCAGGAGCAGACCCAACCTGTGTAGCCAAGCTGCTTACCTACAGAGCACCCCTAGAAGAAGGGATGGGGAAACCGCTCCTGGGGGCTTTGTGCCAAGAAAATCCTGGAAAGGATCGAATTAAGTCAGGACTGGCTTGGTGACACACAATGACTATGGATTCCAACTGTCCATAGGGAGGCGATGATACAAAGGCAAGCAGGAGACAGGAATGGACAAAAAGCCTTACTCTTAATGCTCTACAACCTGCACTGTGTCCTGAAATGCAAAGCTTACTTACCTCCCCATGACCAGCCACCAAGGTTACTTGCCATTGGTGCAGCAGTGAAATCTTTTTCGGAGACTCTTCAAATGTCCTTTACTTTCCAAGGCGGCTCCACTTCTAACTGAGAGCTGCCTTCTCCTCTGCTTCTGCGTCCAGGCTTCTGGCTTGCAGGGCTCCAGACGATGGGCATCGTGTGGTCTGTTTTTTCTCCACCATGTCTGCGCCAGTCTGATTTCCTTGTGCAAACAGGAAGAAGACTGACCTACAGAGAAATCTGTGCCCCACCTGTTACTGGGCAAAACTTACAGTCAGGCACGGAAGGTCTGCTGTGGGTGGGTGGGAGCCGATGGCTGCTTGCCAGGGCAGGAGCTCCCTTTGCTCTGCTTTGTGCCCATCAGGAAAGACCTGTTCTTGGCCCCAACCTGGAAAAACCACCACAGCAGCTCCTGTGGCTTTGGGTTCTCCAAACGTGGGAACTCTCGGGATTCCTTTATATACCCACCCTGCGGCCACCCTCTCCTCGAAGATTTATTTATTTATTTATTTATTCAATTTATATGCCGCCCACACTACCCAGAGGTCTCTGGGCGGCTTACAATAATTAAAATTCAACAGATGGCTCACGACGCAAACCGCATCTGGGCCCTGGCCTGTGAACCAAGATGTCTTCCTCTCTTTTGATCGCCTGCAATGCTCGGTCTTGGGTTTCCTTCTCTCCCTGCTCGGTGCTCAAAAAGACCCTGCGGGAGGCAGTCAGATCATCCCTTGCAAAATGCCAAGGAGGGCAAAGAGGAAGATGTGGGCTCTCTGTGGCTGGGCCAAGACCAAGACCGGTGCCAGGAGGGAACCCTTTCAACCACCGGCGGGCAGAGGAGCAGGAGGGGCCAGACATGGTCTCCACTAAAGACCAGAGGGGTTCCAGGGGACACGTGGGGTGGCCACCAGCCCCCCTCCTCACTGGGAGTTCTTGTCCTTCAAGGAGCCTGAGCTCTCCCGCCTATCTGGCTGTAATCCACACCAGCCCTCTCCTCCTCTTGGGCTAGGCTGGGCTGGGCAGGGCTGGCTCCCTGCCAGTCTCCCGGCAGAAGGATGCCGCCCGAGCGAGACAGATGTTTCCACTTGCTGCATCAAGGGCGTGGGTGCGGGTCCACCTTGGCTGTGTCCCTGTGGCGTGCTCCTGGCCGGGCTGGATTCGGTGAGTGAGTGCCCCTTAGTTCTTTGCTGCTTCTCTCCTTCACCTGTCGAGCCTCCCTCTGGCCTCCCCACCCTGGGGATGGGAGCTGGCGTGCCTGGGAAGAGGACCGTGGAGGGTGGCTGAAGGCAGCCCCTTTGGGGGGGGCAGGTCTGAGCAGCAGGGGCCACTTGCCAAGTAGCCAGGGATGCTTAGCCTCTGATGGACGCAGGGAGAGCACTGTGGAGGGGGACCGAACGGGTGGCTTCACTCTGTGGGATTCTGTTTGCTCTCTTTCCCTAGCTTGCAGGGGAAGGTGTTTGAGGGTTCTGCACAGCCCGACCAGGGCAGTGCAGAGACCAGCAGGTGTCATCCCCCCCCACTGCTCCAAGGGGGAACTTTATCCTGATGTGAGTGGGGCTATGCTCAGCTCCAAGGGGGTCTTGATGGACCTCCCCTGTGAGCCCGGGTCCTTTCCTTTCTCTCTCCTCGCCTCGTCTCACCTGGCAGGTGTAAGCAGGTGTCTGACTTCACCCTTCCTCCCAGCCGTGCCCTTCCTGCAGCCCAGCCACATCCTGGAATGCTCCGTTCCTTATTGTTCTGTTTACAGAGGAAGCTTGTCCCGATGCGCGTTATTAATAGGCATTATTAATGGGTTGTGTTGCAATCACCGGCAGGCAGGACAAAATACCGAGAAATACCCTTTGCTTCTCTCTAGTGGGCAATCCCAACATTCGTCCTAACAGGCTCACAAGAGTAGAAAAGATATAACCACACACAGTTTTACTTTTCTGTAAGACGATGGCATAAAACTGAAATATTCCCACTGAAATGCTTTAAAATGTCCCTTTAAAGTAACTTGTGGAAATTAACTGGAAAATATAATTCAGCGTGTGGAATCTTACTGGTGTTTGCATAAGTATTGCACCAATTTCTGCACCTAATTGTGGGTAACTGAAAAACTGTCGGGGCATGTTTGGCTTTGCGCCAGATCAGGTGCCCAATGGCACCATTGAGATATACCCTGGCATCTTGGCAATTTATTGCAATTCGTTCCGGCATGTTGCATGAACACCAATATGAATCTACCCTTTACATCAGAAAGTAAGTTTGTAATTCCTTAAGAGGTTGCTTTTGAAATGTAACTTAATTATGCTGTTATGGGCCAAAAATTATAGGTCAAGATGTTACTTCTAACCAGTTACTTCTAACAGGGACTGAGAGTCCTCTCCCAGATACAGGACTGGAATCCTTGATCCGTCGCAGCCCCTGCAGGAATTTGTGTTTGTCAACCAGCAGGCGAAGAAAGCCTACCTGTGACCGTCCATCTGTAGGGCTCGGTTGTAGCCCCCCCAACGCCTGGCAACCAGGTAGCCTAGGCTCAAAAAATGCAGGTGTGGGGCAGAGTAGCTGCAAACTGCAGAAAGAGTGGGGGGGGACCCTCTGCCGAGGGTGTAAAAGCAATGGCACAGTTAAGGAGCAGGGAGTGTTTGAGGGTGCCAAGGGAAGAAGAGTTGCCTTCCACATTCAAGGGAAGGAGTTGCCTCCCGGAAAGGTGAGTCGGGCAGGTAGAAAGTCCAGATTTGTCTCTGAAAACATCTCAGGTGGTCCAGCACTCTGTCAAGCATGAGAGCAGCGTTGTGAGTCTACCTGGTGGGGCCTTCCACGGAACGCCACGAGCCGGATCCCGGCCCGTGGATGTCACTGCTAGGTCATGGAAAAATGACAAGCCCAGCCGGACCAGCTATCAAATTCTGGTATGTTTGTGGAATGCTCTCCCGCAGGGGTTGCGACAGATTCCCCCACCCACCCACCCACCTGGCCGCTTTACGCCTTCAAAAGGCCCTTTAAGAACAGGGCTGTTTAGGGAAGATGTGGGTCAGGTTCTCCCCCATTAACTGGGACAGTGAAGCAAGGAGGGGAGGGAAATTGTGTCGCATGCCCCCAAACGGTCATTTTGCCACCTTTCTTGTTATGTTTGTGTATTTGCAGGATAGTTTGGTGTTTTTTAGTAATTTCATAGCTTGCGTTCCGTTCTATTCTTCTTTGTGCACCATCCAGAACAACAATTTGCTAGATGGGCATTATATAGATCAAACAAATGAATGAATGAATGAATGAATGAATCCCGAGGATTAATTGGATGAGGCTGCTCTCTAAATGGGGAGCTTCATTTGGTTGCCAAAGGGGCACATTTTTCTTTCTTTTAGGCTGAAATTGCATATACTGTACTACTTTAAATGTAGCTTATGCAAACTGCCCAGAGTAGACATGCTCTAGATGGGTGGTGTATAAATCTAATAAAATAAAATAAAATAAATGTGCAGGTGCTAAGTTAAAAATGAATATTTTTTTTGTTAATGCACACAGAATTATGTTGCGCCTCTCTCAAATGGGGAAGATCATAAGCAGGGGGTTTGTATGCCTGCTGATGAGCCTGCTATCCAGACACAACTCCAAGGCTCATGGCGTCCCTCCTTATGGCTCTTTATCTTTAAAACAGACCTGGACTGGGTGGTTCAGGTCTCTGGCTGTGGAGCCAAAAGTTGGGAGTTCAATTCCCCACTCTGCCCCCTTGACAGGGCTGGACTTCATGATCCAGAGGGCCCCCCCAGCTCTGCTGATCTAAGATTATTATATTATTTTCTTCTAAAAGAAGATTGTCCTTTGGCAGTCTTTCAAACGGAGAGCTGTGTTCCCTAAAAGAGGACATGTGGACACTCAAGAGTTACCAGAATTTTTCAGATGAGGTTGGGAAGCCCAACAGGAGCCATGAGGAAATGTGGGAATGACATAGCCCATCATCCTGAAATCTCTCTCTCTCTCTCTCATCCAGACTCCCAGCCACCATGCTGAAGATTCAGCAGCTGCAGCTATCAGTCTTGGCCATACAAGTCTTCGTTCTTGCTTGCTTCTTTTCCCACCAGTACAACAGCAACAATCACCAGGCGGAGAAGCCGGCCCGGGTGCACGTCCTCATCATCTCGTCGTGGAGGTCGGGGTCCTCCTTCGTCGGCCAGCTCTTCAGCCAGCACCCCGACGTCTTCTACTTGATGGAGCCCGCCTGGCACGTGTGGGCGACCATGTACCAAAACGGTGCCAGGGTCTTGCAAATGCCAGCGCGGGACCTCGTCCGGTCTGTCTTCCTCTGTGACATGTCTGTCTTTGATGCCTACTTGCCTGCCAAGAGGACGAAATCCGCGATCTTCCAGTGGGAAACCAGCAGGGCGTTATGCTCCCCTCCAGCCTGCGTTTTCTTCCAGCGCACCGACATTATCTCCAAAGACAACTGCAAGACAGTCTGTTCCAAATACCCCTTCAGCAAAGTGGAAGAGGCCTGCAAGACCTACAGCCACGTCGTCCTGAAGGAGGTCCGCTTCTTTGACCTCAAGGTGCTCTTCCCTTTACTCGCAGACCCCTCCCTGAACCTCAGAATCATCCACCTGGTTCGAGACCCCAGGGCTGTCTATTACTCCCGCAAGAACATATCGGGGAGTTTAGCCCGTGACAATAAGATTGTGACGGAGCACAAGAAACTAGCGGAGGACATGGCGATCTACGCCATCATGGAGGAGATTTGCAAAAGTCACGTTAAGATCTACACCGCTGGAAGGGAGACCTTTCCTGGCCTCTTCCAGGGCCGCTACCAGCTGGTTCGCTATGAGGACATCGTTCACGACCCGTTGGCCGAAGTGGCTGAACTCTACAAATTCGCAGGGCTCAGTTTCACTCCCGGCCTTCAGTCGTGGGTGTACAACATCACCCACGGGAAGGGCCTGGGCAAGCAACCTTTTGACACAAGCTCCAGGGATGCCTTGAAAGCCTCCCGGGCTTGGCGGAAGAACCTCCCTTATCCCCAGGTAGCAAAGTTGCAAGACACCTGCAAAGAGGCCATGAAGCTGCTGGGCTACCAGCTGGTCAGCTCTGAGGAAGAACAGAAGGACCTCTCTTTGGGCCTCCTGCATCCTCTAAAGCCCCAGGCCACGTCAACCCTGTCTTCGGACAGCTGAAAGATCCACCAGGACATCCTATGTGGACATGGGTTGAGTGCAAGAACAAAGCCATAAAGAGAGGTCATGTCCCCCAAATGGGTTTTCCATGAAGGGAGCTGTTGCATCTGCTGACAGATAAGAGAGGACCACTGGCATGGGTGAGACAGGGTGACTGTGCATCCAGCTCCACCCTGTTATTCCCATATCAACAAGCCCGCAGCAGGTTATGAAAGCTTCTTCTCGGACTGAAAGCTTCTTCTCGGACTGAAAGCTTCTTCTCGGATGAGGACACCCTCCCTGCCTTCTGTGGGTCATCTTACAGCCAGCATCCCCTCCAACAAAACTGGAAAAGGGAGTCCAGATCTTCTGTACGAGTTGTACTTTGTAAGACCCTTTTTGGCAAAGGGGAGAGAAGGGAGGCAAAGACACAAGGCACCATCTTCTAATGGAGAAACCACTGTAGACTTCCGGGAACATAAGCAAAGCTGCTTCTCTGCAGACACTTTCCCACTCCTGGTTCATTGTTCCTGACCTGACCAGCCTACGATTCAGCTTCACTGAACGACACACACATATCCACACCTCTTTTGGGTTCTAGTCAGTGAGTTAGGAACCTGGCTGCACAGCCAAAGACTGGGAGTTCGATTCCCCACTGTGGCTTCAGGGAGAAGAGCCAGCCTAGGTAGCCTTGGGCAAGCTGCCCAGTCCCAGGGTGCCCCCTAGAGGAAGGGAAGGGGAAACCACTTCGGTTGTCTACCTGGAAACCTCTGAAAAATGTTGTCCTAAGTCAGAACTGACTTGACAGCTCACAATTATTATCACGAGAGAGGGAGAAAAGCATCTCTCTCTCTCTCTCTCCAGGACATAGATAACAGAAAGGGATACGAAACTGACCTCAGGAACAGAAATACTGAAAAATCAGGAGCTGTGGAGACTCGCTCTCCACATCCTGCCTTTGGGTCCCCATTTTAGAGTAAAGGAACTTCAACACCAGATAGTGCTAACATTTTCAAGAGAGTTGCCTTAATCACTTCTGGCTTGAAAAGGGAGTGTTCCAAAAGAAAAATTCGTACTTCACCTGTTAATCTGCTCAGCAATGCAGAAAGAAAAAGAAAAAAAAAGAGAGAAGGGGATTATCCTGCCGCACCTGTTTTGTGAACAACTACTGTTAAGAAACTGCTTCTCTTCGCTTCCTTCTGAGATCCACAGTTTACCAATCCTGCGGTTTCCCTTGCCAACCATGTATGTACACTTCAGAATTTGAGTGGAGAGTCTTAGTACTTTGTCTTTAAAAGGCCACATGACAGTTCGCTGTCGCAATGTTTGAAGAAGGAGCAGGGGGTAGAGATGGAGGTAGATTTTACAAGGGGGTCAACAGAATGGTGCAGGCTGAAAGGGCTAGCTGAAAGTGAACTGAAAACAAAAGGGTAAAGTTGTCCCTAAGCAGAAGGGTGAGCTGGCCGGATAGCCTAGTGGTTTAGGTTTCTGGCTGCAAAACCAGGGGTTGGGAGTTCGATTCCCACTATGCCTCTTCCTCGGAGAAGAACCAACCTGGGTAGCCTTGGGGAAGCTGTACCGTCTCAGGGCACCCCCTAGAGGAAGGGGATGGTAACGCACTTCTGAGTACTCTACCTGAAAGGGTCACAGTAACTCAGAATTGGCTTGACAGCACATGACTACAGTATTATTATTACGCAGGAGGGCAGGTTTGGGGAAAAACACACTCTGAACCTACCAAATAAATCTAGAAAGGAGTCGGTTTCAATCAAAGAAGATATGAGAGGCTTGCAAACGATGGTTCTAGAAAATCATCCAGAAATATGCTGGGTGGTTAATCCTATAAAGCAATGGGTGTCCTCTCTCATGACCGGTGGTGTTCCTCTTTTAAACTTTCAAAGAGCCAGCCATTTTGTTAAATAAATAAAAAAGGACAATCTCAGCTGGGACCTGTAGGTGATTTTAGTACAGGTGTCCTACCCTCTTCTCTTTGGGATCTGCTTTATTCCTGGCTACCAGTCTTGCTCGTGCAATTTGATTTTTCTCCACCTTGTTCGGCGGATAGTTTAAGAAAGGTCTGCTGTCAACCCATGAATTCAGAGCCTCCGTCTTGTCGATCTGGGCAGATATGGTTGCGTCAGAAAGTCTGGCTATAAGCCACAGATCTTGCAATGTTCCAAGCAAAAACTGGAAGCAGGTAAGAACGATTGCAATCAACAAGATTTTAATATAACATGATGTTTGTATAAAAACATAACAAAAACAACAGTGTTGTGACACCAACAAAGACCAACACATTTATTTCGAACTGAGTGCAGAAGCACAGCATGAATATTGCCCGAATATCCATTATACTTTAATTCTATTGCACAATGACACTGACAGAGTGGCTGAAATCCAGTAGTAAGTCACAACTAGAGTAGGCCCATTGAATCAATGAGGATTTGGTGAGTCTCCTCTGTAAGTTCTACTGATTTAAGGGTCCAACTCTAGCTGCAAGTTACTACTGGATTTCAGAAAACAAATCTCTTATCTGGATTGGCTGAGGTTGAAGTTACTGGTGTGATGGTATTAACTGGTTCCTTTCTGCACATTCTTAAAGAACTGAAAGTGTCTTATAAACATCTAACTCTTTTACAAAGGGATTTTCAAAGCATTTGAAGCCAGCTATGGCTGTCTATTGCCTAAGCTCAATTTAAGTCTTACTGGAGAGGTCACAGAATCAAGCAGGCCAATCCAGCAAACAGGAAAAGTGAGACAGCTTGCTTAGGTCTTCAGCCCAGAATTCCCTCTATGAAGCTATTTAACACTGAGAAACACAACCTCCTTCTCCACTCTGGCACGTTTGAGCAGCCCCTGATCCTTCTTAGTGTCAGAAATGGGGATCCTGGCCCACCCTGAGTCAGACAGAGTTTGGCTCAGAGTGTCCATGAGAAATATATCTCTCAAAGCTCTTGGGGATCGACGGAGGCCCCAAAAGTCACCAAGAGCTGCTTTCAAACCATGCACAAGGACACAGAATCGCTTTAAGGACAACCACCAAATAAGACGGAAGCACGGCTCAAACTGGGTGTTTGTTTAAGGCTGCATGGAATTTTACTGCCAAACTAACCTTTAAGCTGCAGTCATGATTACGCGGCACTTCCTGAAGTAAAAAATGCAGGAGGGCTTACAAAGCAGGAAAAAGGTAGTGGAAGCCAGCCATGTTTCAGACACAGCCGCTGCTTCTATCGGCACCACCAACAGAGATTGATGGCCGCGTGCAGTCTTTGCACGAAAAAGAAGACAGGAATATGCCGCTACCCGAGAACAGGCGGTGCCAAAAGCGGTTCCTGCCTGACCCTAACTTTTCCTGAAGGCCACGCGGGCCTTTACATTCTCTGCTCCATATTTGGCGGAAAGCTTGCTCAGGAGATCCTCTGCCCCCGTCAGCAGATCCGTATCATCCTGTCTGGTCCACAGAGGACAGCCGTCCGGGCGCTGACCAGACCTCAGACAGCAAGCCACGGCTGCCACGTCCCCGCTGTTTTTCAGAAAAGCTTGAGTCACCGTGGCCACGTCCACCCCAAACTCTTCCATGAAACGCTTCATCTCCTGCACGGCCATGGCGACCTCCTCAGCAGAAGGGCCGGAAGGCTGCTCCTCTGTGGGAAGCAGGCTTTCAGACACAACAAGGTCCTCACTGTTGGTGGACTCAGCCACCTGTATCTTGGGATCAGCAGACGTGGCCTCTTCGGAGGTCTTTGGCTCAGCCTGTTCTTGAACTATCTCTTCCTCGTGGCTTAGGTTTTCACTGTCTCCCTAGAAAATTTAGGACATTTCAATCAGACAGTTGTACAGTCGTGCCCCGCTTAACAATTACCCTGCATTACGACGAATCTGCTTTACAATGATGTTTTTACAATCACAAAACGATGGTCTAAATGGGGGAATTTCGCTTAGCGATGATCAGTTCCCTGCTTCGGGAACTGATTTTCGCTTTACGACGATCAAAAACAGCTGTGCTTAGAGACGGATTCCTTGCTATTCAGGCACTGAAAATGGCCGCCGTATGGAGGATCTTCACTGGACTGTGAGTTTTTAGCCCATTGGAACACATTAAACGTTCTTCAATGCATTTCAATGGGTTTTTTATTTTCACTTTACAATGTTTTCGCTTAACAGCGACTTTCCTGGAATGGATTATCATCATTAAGCGAGGCACCACTGTATTTGCAATACTTTGATGAGAGGCCAAAAAATGTCGCTGTGCCCCCCTTCCTCCTGACGTACAATCAAGGTGAAATTTTTATGCAGGCTGGAAGGCACTCAACTAAATGCGGCAAACACAGCAGGAGAGGACAAGAGAACCCTGATAAGGAAGCGCTGTGTACAAAATGCAATATTAATCCAAAACTGGACCCATTAAAAAGGACAGGGACTTCTCTTTCACCCTTTGCTGTCCATGTTTCTCACCGAGAATGAAAATCTGGTTTATCTCAAACCATCTCTCATAAAAGGATAGTAAAAGAAAAGAAATAGTCATCCGCTTATAACTTCCTGCAATATGAAAATAAAACCAACATCCTTGTCGCTTCTGTATACTTTTGTGGGAGGGAACCTATAAATATTAAGCCATCAGATGAATGGGCGGGTCTGCTTAAGTCCTCTTATCACACAGAGAACATGTACAAAAAGATCATAAAATAATTCTAAAAGCCGGAGCATCTTCTTTTCAAACAACAGAGCAAGGGGCGGGCGCGGGGAAGATAAGCAAGCCAATGTTTTCCACTAGGGCTCTTAATTGCTGCGGAGAGAGGGAGAGAGGGAGAGAGGGAGAGGGGGAGAGAGAGAGAGAGAGAGAGAGAGAGAGAGAGAGAGAGAGAGAGAGAGGAGCAAAAACTTTCTCTGTGTTGAGACAGAAAGAAATCCTGCAAGAACAGGCTTATGGAGACCCGAAGGACACACGTTGCAAACGATGCGGTTTGGGAAGAATTCCCATTAAGAAGGGTGAGAAATGGCTATGACAAAAGCAGACCAGGCAGCCGACAACCGGGATCCAACATTTCAAATGAACTGGAAACATGCTGCGCCCTCCGTACCTCACTGTCTTCGAATTCTTTGTTTGCCATCTGGAAAATACCGCTCACCTCTGAACCTCCTGCTACCTGACTTTGGTCCTGTGGACGGGAGACTTCTGCGGGTTTCTCATCGTGCAAGGCTGCAAAAGACAAAAATAAAATTACAGCATTCGCCATGGCAAACAGTAGATTTCAACCTGCTTTTCCTACCTCGCGCTGATCCTAAAATAACAAGGGGCGGGCCGCTGACAGCATTCTCAGTACTACTGAATTCCTCTTTTGGCTGATTAGGGTTTAGTGATCGTTTCAATCACTGATCATGAGAGTGAAGTTTTCACTGGGCAAACTGCAGAAGCCGAGGTGGGCCTCTTAACTCAGTGGTGCCGCACTTGCTTTGTGCGCTGACTATCCCAGGATCAAACCCCAATGTCTGCAGTTACAACTAAAACAAAGACTTTCCCCCCTGAAAACCTGGAAAGCCAATGCTGCCCTATTGGTCTGCTAGAGCAGTGGTTCCCAACCTGGGGTCCCCAGAGGTTCTTGGACTGCAATTCCCAGAAATCCCGGCCAGGACAGTGAGGGGTGAAGGCTTCTGGGAGTTGTAGTCCAAGAACCGCTGGGACCTAGGGTTGGGAACTGCTGGACTAGAGGAAACTGATTCAGCAGAAGGCATCTCCGTACGTAGGACTCCAAAGGCTCAGCCTCTGGCCTACCTCCTCTCCTGTTCCTTACCAGCCCCCATGTCAGAAGGGTGAGGCTCTGGCACTTTTTTCTGCTTCGGATTTTTGTCCAGCAGGTCCAAGCATTCTTTGGGCCGCAGGTGCTTGAGGTAGCGGTCACGCATGGCCTGCCAGGGGTGCGGGGTGACCCGCGCCCGGGCCATCTCCTTCCAGAAGGCGGTGCCGCCAAGGGCGCCCGCCTGTCCCTCCTGCTTTCTCCTTCGCACATAGCCCAGGATGGCCGAGTCTTCCACCACAGTGAAGGGCATCCGGCCTTCCGCCGTGTTCTTACTCTGGGCAGCCGGCGGGGGCGGATCCAGCTGGTAGTCCTCCAGGTGTAGCCGCACCTTCTGTGCCACGCTGTTGGTGACGTAGGAGGTGGAGGTGTAGACCCCGGAGGCTCCCGCAGGCACCTCGCCGGGGCGTGCCAAAAGAATTGCCCCGGGCTCTTGAACCCGGCACAACAACCCGCCGTGACGTAGGATCAGGGGCGCCACCTCCATCTTGGCCGCCCCGGGACGGATGTAGAAACGCAAGGGGGTCCCGTCTTTCTTCTGGAAAAGGATCAGTCGCTGCGGCTGTGGATAGAATTTCGGAGGGCCTCTGTACCACGGCGGGACGGGCATTTTCGCTGCTGGTGCGGATGCTATGGTGGCTTCTAGTGGGTTCAGCACCTACAAGACCCCCCCAAAAAACCCCGAGAGATCTGGATGAACTGGGCGAAGGGTTGGGGTCTCTGGCTGGAGAGCCAGAGCTTGGAGGTGCCATGCCCCCCCCACTGGGCCACCCCACCGCCTTGCAGGGACATGGATTCGAGGCACGGTGGGACTTGCTGGGAAGTCGTACTTAAGTTGCCTCAGGGACTCCACTTGGGCTTTTTTCCCCCTTTTCTTCTTCCCATAACACAGCCTCCACCCACAACTTGGAATGAACCCACCCTTTCCCCCTTTTTTTCCTAGGCAGAAAAATGCTTGTTTTTAACAGGGATTTGGACTTGGGAGTTCGAGACTCGCTACCAGAGACTTGGCCTCCGGACTTGGACCCAAACACTTGAACTTGGGAGCCAAAGACTTGCCCACATCCCTGCCCCTTTGTCAGGGGCTGGACTGGATGATCCCTGAGGGTCCCTTCCAGCTCTGCAGTTCTGAGATTATTCGGTGGCTGGATAGGTCACGGGTTGAGGCCTCCGGCTGTGGAGCCAAAGGTTGGGGGGGTTCGATTCCCCCCACGGGGCCTCCTTGACGAGGGTCCTTTCCAGTTCTGCAATTCTAAAACAATTAAGAGCTTTGGGGAAGGAGCAGCACTCTGCACACGCTCAGAGGCACTCTCTCCCACTCACTTCCAAGCCTGCTCCAACCCAGGGGACCCACCTGCTCTACTCCTCCCCACGGACTCGCCAGAGACGACAACTTCCCCCCTCCCCGAAAAAAAAAGAAAGAAAAGGAAAAATCGTCTTTCCGACCCCAACTCCCTTTCCCGCCCAGGGGCACGCGCGTGCGCAGCGGCGGGCCCGGCCGCCTCCGGCCGGCCGCTCGCTCGCGCCAGGAGTGGGCGTGGCCCGCCTCCCGGGGGTGAGTAGGTGGGGAAACGAAGGCGGGGCCGGAAGGTGCGTCACTTCCGGGGAAAGCGGAAGTGAGCGCCAATCAGCCCGCCAGCGAGTCGCGCTTGTCTTTCCCGGCCAGGGTGGCGGAAGGGATGGAGGCGCCCGCTCCGCGCCAGGGTCCCGAGGCGGAGCCCGGCCTGAGCAAGAAGTGAGTGGGCCGCCATGCTGGCCCGGAGGCTGCTGGTGGTGGTGGGCGGCCGCCGGGCTCGGACGGGCTGGCTCCGGAGCTGCTGCTGCTGCGGCGGCGGCCCAAACCTCCGCCCCGGGCGGGAGCTGGGCGGGCAGCCGAGGTGGGTCAGGCCTGGGGCGGAGGTGGCGGTTGGGGGATCGTGCAGGCGGGGGGTGGGGAGGATTCGGGCCCCCGGCTGACCCTCCGCTTGCCTTGGCAGCGAGCTGAAGCGGCGCCTGAAGGCGGAGAAGAAGTTGGCGGAGAAGGAGGCGAAGCAGAAGGAGGAGGAGAAGAAGAAGCGGCCGCCTCATCATCCTCCGCAACAGCTGCTG
Source organism: Pogona vitticeps (assembly GCF_051106095.1). Lineage (NCBI taxonomy): Eukaryota > Metazoa > Chordata > Lepidosauria > Squamata > Agamidae > Pogona > Pogona vitticeps. The sequence goes on from NC_135792.1 coordinate 2,599,079, forward strand.
GACGGCGGGGCGGCCGACGAGGAGAGCTTGGATCCCAACGTGAGAGGAGGAGGAGGAGGAGGAGGAGGAGGAGGAAGAAAAGGGGGCTCCGGGAGGGGGTGGGGACCGCTTCTCTGCAGGCTTAAAGGGGAGGGAGGAAAAGGGTAGGTGGGTGGACCGTTTAAATGAACAAAAAATTGGGGTTTTTTTTGGGGGGGGGTTCAATAAAAAAACCCGAAGCCATTCGTGTTTCTTGGGACGATGCCGAAAATGTTGCCAACGACCCAGTGCGTTGGATGGAGAATGCTTGCTTGCCTAATGGGCTCTGCATAGGACCTGAGGATGATGATTTGTGAGCAGAGGAAGATTCCTGGGGGGTCCACCCTTCCCTGGTGTCCATGGGGTGCTGGGAGAGGCAGTTGACATCTTTCCTTGGTGTAAACGTGGGTCCCACCTTGGCTCAGAGGATATGCTTTGAGGCCGAGGTTCTTTTATAAGATGGTTCTTGAGGAAACTCCCGGTTTCCAGAGAAATTCGTGACTTCTTGTCCTCTTAGGTGAAGTTGATTCCCGCACAGATGGGTGTGAGATCTTTTGCTTATGTTTTTCTCTCTGGTAGCAATATTATAAGATCCGCAGTCAGGCCATCCAGCAGCTGAAGGGTACCTCGGAAGATCCCTACCCACATAAATTCCACGTGGACCTGTCTCTGACAGACTTCATAGAAAAGTACAGCCACCTGCAGGCTGGGGATCACCTGTCAGATGTCACCTTAAGGGTGGCAGGTAAGGCATTCTCTGGGAGCCTTTATAAATACCTCTTTGTTTATACTGAACTTTGTAGCAGAGAATTGGACTGTTTCTCTGAGGGCAGTTCTTAAAATTTAGCAATTTGAGATTAAGATCAACAGATCTTCCCACATTAGCAGCTGATTTCCAGCAAAAGGCTTCCAGGAAATCAGCTGTTGTTTTCCTCTGCATGTGGGCATGGCAACTGTTTTCTGCTTGTGTTTACTTTGGCCAAGGAATTTTTATTGTTCCAGATGTTTCATTTCCTTCTGTCAGTTTCACTTTTGTATTTCTTAAAAAAAATTAGGTCGGATCCATGCAAAACGTGCCTCTGGAGGAAAGTTGATTTTCTATGATCTTCGTGGAGAAGGAGTTAAGTTACAAGTTATGGCAAACTCCAGGTAAGCATTCTTTCACTCTTTTAAAAAAAGATCTGTGTTTATTTGTTCCTTTTACTAGTCCTTTCAATAAGGCAGAAAGCAGAGTGAAAGTGAAATCAAATGCAAGTTGCAGAGCCAAAGGTGTGGTTAGATTTTTTTTACTGTGGGTGGGTCTGCAGTAGTGATGAGGTGGTTTGCTGTGTTTCATGGCAACCACATGACCTACAGGCCATCCCAAACTAGCTTGTCCCAGATCCATGCCTATCTACACCTTTTGGGGTCTGGGTCGGGGGCTGTTGTAGTTTTGGTTCTGATAGGGTTGTTTCGTATCAGTTCAGTTCCAGCATATGTGATCATTGAGATCAAACTAAAGTATAGATTATTTAAGCTTACCTTTTGCTTAAGCTGTTTCACGATCCTTGGAAACTGAAAGCTTGTTCCTGCTACCCTGTAGAGGAAGAGAATGAGGAAACAAAAAAAATCCTATGTCTGTTCTGATGTAATATAACACTTGGGGAGGGGGAGGAATTGAAAGCTTCCACCCTCTCCTGCCTCTACTGGAGGAAGCTTTTGATTTTCCAAGATCATGAAGCGACTTAAGCAAAGCACAGAGGAAGGAACAAGGAGGAGGGTTTTTGTGGTTCTGCTTTTTTCCATTTTCCCTTTAACAGGGAAAGGAGGGGCGAACCAGTGCAGTGTGGTTGATCCTTGCATGTGGATGCAAGGACCATCCTGAGTGACATATGGCACCTCAGAGCAGCCCTGTTTAGCATGATCTGACCTCAGTTACTCTGGCCATCTAGCCACACCCTAAGACTATCCCAGTGGATGATGTCATTCCAGTGGGCAGCTTGTTCTGGATGCCATCCCAAAGGGCAGCCTATTTTTAAGTGACTGTTTAAACACATGAGTTTTGACAGAATGTGTGAAGTGTTGGGCTTTGCCTGCTGTTCCCCCCGCTCTTACATCACTTCAATGATTTCTCCTTTGGGCCTATATTTTGTGACAATTGCTTAGTTGCTTGCATCAGTAATATCTGGTTGTAGCATGTTACAAGACACTGTAGGCATGCAAGTCACTGCCACAGATGGGTTTGATTTTTTTTTCCAGTGGCCAGGAGGGCATAATTACGTACCATCCTGCAATGCTCTGTGAACTGTACTTTGAAATGCATTTTGTAAAACTTTTATCCCAGAAATTACAAATCAGAGGAGGAATTCACGCACATTAACAACAAGCTTCGCCGTGGAGACATCATCGGTGTCCAGGGGAATCCTGGCAAGACTAAGAAAGGGGAATTGAGTATCATTCCTTACGAGATCACCCTGCTGTCTCCATGCCTGCATATGTTGCCTCATCTTCATTTCGGACTCAAAGACAAGGTAATATAGTTACTGATCTTCTCTTGGTTTCTCTTAAGAGGGAAGCGATGGTTTTTTTCTTCAGTCTGCTTCATGCCCTAAACTGGACTCTGGATCTTTCAGGAAACCAGGTTTCGACAGAGATACCTGGATTTAATTCTTAATGATTTTGTGAGGCAGAAATTCATAATCCGAGCGAAGATTATAACGTACCTTCGAAGCTTCTTGGACACGTTGGGCTTTTTAGAAGTAAGTGTTTCTGGTTTTGCCGCGCTTGTAAAATCCACCACATCCTGCAGATATGTCGAGAGAGAGAAAAAACCCTTTTACATCGCCCCTGCAGGGTCAGAAAGAGAATCCTTCTCCTTCTTTGGAGGTGTCGTTGGGGCGGAAGAAGGCCAAGCAAAATTTGGGATCCAACAATGTTAAATTATAATTCAGTATTATGCAGCCATAAAATAACACTTTGCCTTTTAACAGGATGAATAATAAAGTTCTGCATAACTAAAATAGAAATGAGTTTTTGTTTTTTCAAATTATGAATTCTAGTTACCGAATACAAATATTTCAAACGTTTTCCCCTTCAAATTTTTTTCAGAGGCCCCTTTCTCTGAGAAGGGGGGGGATTTCTTATTCCTCCCCCATTGAACCAAGCCTTCTTTTACTCAGTTGCATCTTCTTCCCTCACTTTATGACCCATCCCATGCCCCCCACCTTAAAAATTTGGACCAGGAGCCTCTTCCTCTGTATTTTTGCTTTCTTAGGGGACACCCCCCCCCCCCCAGTTTTGGGAGGGTGGAAATGTTTCATTTTGTGCTTGCAAGAGGCCATAAGGCATTTTGAAGCGTGGAATGGCTGGGTGAGAACTGACGAGTGAAGGTTGTTTGTCTCTTGATGTTAGATTGAGACGCCCATGATGAACATCATACCCGGTGGGGCTGTGGCAAAGCCTTTCATCACCTATCACAACGAACTGGACATGAACTTATACATGCGGATTGCACCAGAGCTGTACCACAAGGTGAACCCTTGACGTGGAGAAGGCTGCCTGCCCTGAAATGCCTTCTCAGCTGCCTAAAGGCTTCCTTACACGGTGCCTGTTTGATGCCCAAACAGATGGTTCTTAGGCATGGGGAATACATGAGCAAAACAGTGCTGGAGTGGGAGGCTCTGGCTAAGTTATCTGGAAAAGCCCTCTTAGCAATGGCCCCAAGGCATGCACTATAATGTCTTAGACGTTTTGATGGGCATAGCAGTAAATGGGGGGGGGAGAGAAGTATTTGCCCAAACGTTTGCCCCAATAGTATCCTGTTGGAGAGTGCAGAGAATAACACCTCGCTGTCCTAGTGCTGTGTGAGGTCTGTAGCTTGCTATCGTGCAAGCTGGAGGTCACTCAGTCAATGTCTCCTTATACAAGCTCAGTCAGTATCTGGCTGGGGCAGGTGGACGGGCTTATGCATTTCTCTTGCCAAAATCTAGGGACTCTAGAACATAGGGCCAAACAAAGTGCTTCAAAGCCACTGGGAGAAATTGGCTGTGATTCCTGACTTTGCATTTAACAGCAAAAATGTGAGTGCCGTTTCCACCATTCCAGCACAAAGCAAGTTGAGCCCCGTATACAGCAGTAGTGGTTTTCTGTCCCGTCTCCCCCCCCCGAAAGGGCTTGCCCATAGACTTCAGCAGAATCCTCTGAACACTGGATCAGAGAGGAACTGATCCAGTGTTCAGAGGATTCTGCTCTATGGCCATTATTTGCTCATAAGAGCAAATTACGGGCAAGAGGGCTGTCCCTTCCTTAAAGAAAGTGGCTTTACTTCTCTTTGTGGATCTTAGATGCTCGTAGTCGGTGGAATGGATCGGGTTTATGAAATTGGGCGCCAGTTCCGGAACGAAGGCATTGACTTAACCCACAACCCGGAATTCACTACCTGTGAGTTTTACATGGCTTACGCAGACTACCACGATTTGATGGAGATCACGGAGCAGTTGCTTTCAGGTTAGTGACTGAAACATGATTTGATTTGAGGTGCAAAGTATGGTATGGAAATGTGGGCAGAAAGCAAAACCCGCATGGGTAACGCAAAGCGCTCATCCTGCAGGAATGGTGAAACATATCACTGGCGGCTACAAGCTGACATACCATCCGGAAGGCCCAGAGGGTCAAGCGTATGAAGTAGATTTCACGCCACCTTTTAAGAAGATCAGTATGATGGATGAATTGGAGAAGGTCTTGGGAGTGAAATTTCCTGCAGCCGATCAGATGGAGACAGAGGGTGAGAAACTGACTTCATTTGCAATGGGGCCAGTCGGCTTGTTTTGATAAGAGTGAGCCCAGTTATCACTCTCAAAATTGCAAAGGGGATCAAGCAACTGTTTTGCCTGTTTCTTCATCTTCTGCACACAGAGACCCGCAAATTTTTTGACACGATCTGCGAAGAGAGAGGCATTGAGTGCCCGCCCCCGCGGACGACAGCTAGACTCCTAGATAAGGTGAGCGGAGATGGGTGTGACCTCCTTTTTGATCTTTCTCTGCCCACTCAACCATCCTTTTTCTCTATTTGGCTTCTGAGCCAGCCTGACCTGGCTTTGCCAGGCTTTCCAAACTCTTCTGCGACCGTATACGTTCATAACACAGATCGAGGGGCTTCAGCGTCCTTGAAATAGAAGCAGCTATCGGGCCCAGAAACCCCCTAGCTTATGGAATCCATTCAGATCCCATTGGTCTGTGATGGTTTGGTCCAAGCGACTCATTTCAAAATGTGTCCAGAAGGCTAGCATCTTCCTTATGAAGAGGGAAGAATGTGGTCCTAGTGCATCAGTTGTGGAGTTGGTTAAGCTTTCCGGGGGAGAAGGAGGTGCTGCAACAGAATCCACGGGATTTGTGCTGTTTAGGAGAAGGAAGATTCCCTTATCTATTTCTTCTTTTTCCTTCCCTCTTTCCCCTTCCTCGGTTTTCCAGCTGGTGGGGGAATTTTTGGAAGTCACATGCATCAATCCCACTTTCATCTGCGACCATCCCCAGATCATGAGCCCCCTGGCCAAATGGTAAGCTGGGGAGAAGAGGGGAGGGTTCAGAAATGGATGGGCCTTTTATGTGGGTCTCCAGTGCTTGTAGAGTCACGTTGGACAGTTTTGGAGGGGGGTTTGGTGGACCCTTGTGGAGGGTCTCCCCCCCCCCGGGAGGCTTGGAGGGCTGGGGATTGAACAGCAGCATCGGACCAGTCTTCTGACCCTTTCTTCCTGTCGTGATCTCACAGGCATCGCTCTCGGCAGGGGCTGACGGAACGTTTTGAGCTCTTTGTGATGAAGAAGGAAATCTGCAACGCCTACACAGAGCTGAACGACCCTTTCCGGCAACGGCAGCTCTTTGAGGATCAGGCCAAGGTGTGGATTCTGAATTAGATTAGTGCTGCACGTAGATTTTGAGAGGCAGAGGGAGGAGGTGATCCTCCTTTTCAACCAGCTCCTGGATCTAGTTTCGGAGCCTTTGTAAGATTCTCTCTCCTCATACGTGCAACTGCATCCTACGTAGTGGAGCCCTGATTCAGTGGATGACCCTTGACTTGGCTTTTTATTGACAACTTTAGGCCAAAGCGGCTGGAGATGATGAGGCCATGTTCATTGATGATAACTTCTGCACAGCTCTGGAATATGGGCTGCCACCCACCGCCGGCTGGGGCATGGGCATAGACCGCCTCACTATGTTTCTGACGGACTCAAACAACATCAAGGTAAGCACCCCGGGAGCATGCAGTGGGCGTTGACCACACTTTCGGTCATCTGCATTAACGCTTGATTCAGACTTGTGGTGGGAGCGGACAGAGATTTTCTGCTGCGTTCACAAGTGTGTCTTAAGAACCAGAAGGCAGAAGCCGTGGCTCTTGGGGACAGGCGAGAGTCCCGTCTGAGATCTTGTGTCTCCTGAAAGCTACAGAATCTGTCACGGACCTCGGGAGCTGGAGGTCACATTTCTGAGGCCTCTCAGGAGAATCCCCCCCCCCTTTTTGAGAAAGAAGCTTACTCGAGAAATGCTTTCTGTTTTGCAGGAGGTGTTGCTGTTCCCGGCCATGAAGCCTGAAGAGAAGAAGAAGGACACGCAGCCAAATTGTGCTGGCGAGGGGACCTCCGTGTGACCTGACAGACTGCAGAGGGGAGAAAAGCCTCCAGGGAGACACAAACTGTATTTTTCCTATTGTCAATAAAAGAGCCGTCCTCCTGTTCTTTACGACGAATGTGTCCTTTGCTGATTTCTCAGGGCATCTGCCGGTCTTTTTAACTACGAGAGTCCGCTGTGGCAGGCTGGGTCTGCAATGGGCCTTTTAAATGTACAAAGGGACTTAAAGCTTCACATTGTTTTTTGCAGTCAAATTGGAGAGGCCATGTTGAGGCCTGGCCGCCTGCTCAAAACCTGAGCAAAGATGGGAGTCCGCCTGCAGGGCACCTGAAGCTGACACCCATGTCACGATTCAGTTCCCTGTCAGTTTCTAACCTGTGCAGCCTGCCGTGGATTCTGTCAGTGCTGGAGACTGAAACTTTATACTTTTCCTATGGCTTCTGCTGCCTTTATCAAGCAACATCTCTCCTCCCCTCCCCTGATAGCATTAGTTTTTTACATTATGGCCAAGAGTGCAATGACCTTGCCCCATCTGTTAAAGGGACACAAGCCCTTAGAAGGCTGTGCTTTATGGTTGCTTTCTGGCCCATTCTTGGTCCATCAAGAACCTTCTCTTTTCTGCTGTCTGTATCCTTTTAATCTCCTCCGGAGGATGATGAGAAACCACATGGTTGCCCCAGAAGTCTTATCATTGTGTGGCAGAGACGGAGGCTGTTGTCCATGGACTGACCGGGCTTCCTGAGCTGCCCGAAGCAAGAGGGTAATTGTAGGTTTTCGTTGTGTGGGTGAAGGTTAGCTGCAGTTGGCTCCCCAGCCCTCCCTCCAGGGGGGTAACTTTTCCCAGTGGGTGGAAGCAATCTGCTTTGAGAGGTGTGACCGGCTGGTACCAAGGTGCTCTTTCTGTACAACATTGCCTGAAGTTCTCCAGCAGATGGAGCAAGGCGGTCAGAAGCCAGGGAGCCTGGACGCACTTCCTGGGTATTTTATGATGCTGTTTGTCTGTCGTTGGGGTGGAACCTGGGAGTTGTCTGTGCTGCCTGCTTCCCTGACAGCAAAGGATCTGATGTGTCTTCTGTCCTAGGGCTGCCTGAAGGGGGGGGGGGGACACCAAAATGAATGATCTAAGAAATAAGCTGTCTGGATTGCTCTGTGGTTTAGGTGGGTTGGGAGTTTGATTGCCCCCTGGGAGAAGAGCCAGCCTGGGCAACCCTGGGCAAGCTGCCTGATCCCAGGGCAACCCCAGAAGAAAGGAAATGGGAGAAGCCACTTCTGAATATTCTTTACCAGGAAACCCCCTGAAAAGGGTGGCTGTAAATCAGAACTGACTTGACAGCACATGGGGAGGATGATGTATTGAGAAAAACCGTCCCAACTTTCCTTCCTCCCTACTGATAAGGGGCAAGAGTTATTATGCCCATAGTGGCTGGGGCAAGATCTGAATCCACCCAGAGTAATGATAATCTAACCTTGCTGGGAGACCTCAAAGCTCACGTGGAAATAAATTGGCCATTAGTCTTCAAAAGGGCACCCAGTATTTTGCTTTCCACCACGTTCCTTTTGAACTTTGCCAACATGCAAAGACAGAGTAACAGGGCCACTTTTTTGGGAAATGATCATCATAGGCATCCTTCAGTCTCGAGAGACTATGGTAACATGCTCTGAATCGAGGAGTGTCCTCTCCAGAGCATGAAGCCCAGGTAAGGTAATATGGAGGATAGGCTGTTACCCAAGCAGCAAATCCCCCCTCTCCACATTGCTGAAATAGTCCAATGGAAAGGCAAGAGCCAATACAACTGGTTCCAGCAATGTCGCAGGAGTTGGCAGAATGACACATGCTGCCTTGGGGACTCCAGCTCCGGATTTTGCCTGGGAAATGATAATGATAATGATAATGATAATGATAATGATAGATAGATAGATAGATAGATAGATAGATAGATAGATAGATAGATAGATAGATAGATAGATAGATAGATAGATAGATAGATAGATAGATACTGCATTGATATTTCACAGATACTTAGGTTTTTGGTTAAAACCTGTATCTGTTCTCTAATACCAGTCAATGTTTTTATAGCTTTGACTGTCTAATCATCATCATCATCTTTGGGGAGCCGCTTGCTTTAGCCACGCTTTGGAGACCAGGCGTCAAAAATAGCCCGGAAATTATCTGTGCAAATAAAGGGGAGCTGACTCTACGGTTTGTGCCAAGAGGAAAGGAAGGAAGAACAACTTCCCATGAGTGCCGGTTGCCGTGCGAAAGGAGGGCGGCTCCCTTGCCCCGGGGGAGGGGCAGAGGCGCTACGTTGCTTCCCCGCTTCGAGCGCCGCCTGGCTGCGGTCCCCTCGCGGTCGAAAGGGAGCCGGAAGTGTGGCTTCCCTCCCTCGCTCCCCGACTGCCCGGGGCCGCCATGTGCGGAGCGGACGCGGTGGCTGCGCGGTGCTACGGCCACTACGAGGCGCGGCTGCCCAAGCGGGGGAAGCCGGAGGCGGCGGAGGGCCGCCAGTGGACGCTGCTGGCGGCCGTGCTGAAGGTGGACGGCGGGACGGAGCCCGGTAAGGCCCGCGTGGCTTCCCTTCCTCTCCCTACTTTATGCTCACGACGACCCCGTGAGGTAGGACAGGCTGAGGGGGTTGGAAAGGGGAGCGAGAGCCAGAGAGCAAGCAGCTTTCAGTACCTCCGTCTTAAAGCTGCAGAGCTGGAAGGGACCCTGGGGGGGGGTCTGACCTGGTCCAGCCCAGCCCTTGCCAAGGAGGCCCCAGTGGGGTGGCGGGACTCGAACTCCTGACCTCCTGCTCTGCAGCCAGATGTGGAAATGGCCGTCCTTAGCATCATCCAAAAAGAACTGCACAGCTGGAAGGGACCCTGTGGGTCATCCAGTCCAGCCCCCCCCCGGACAAGGAGGCCCCGGAGGGGGAGGAAACACACATCCAGAGACCGAAAGGGCTGCAATTCTTAAAATTTTGTTTTTCCTTCCCTCTGAAACAAAAAGAAGTCGTTGCCATGGGAACCGGGACAAAATGCATCGGACAATCTGAGATGAGGAAGACCGGTAAGCCTCAGGCTCCTTTCCCTGCCCGGCTCGACTGGGCTGGATCCGTCCTTCCTGGGGGGCCCAACACAACCCACCCGTAGACTGGGCTTGGCTTTGTATTCCGCTTCCTCCCCCCCCCCGGCCCCAAGGGAGCGAAACCGGGGCTTATTCCGCTGATTTTGGGTTGCGCTTCTGCAGGGGACGTCCTGAACGACAGCCATGCGGAAGTGGTGGCCAAGAGGAGCTTCCAGAGGTACGTCCAGAGGCCGAGAGAGCTGGGGAGGTGGATTTTCCTCCCTCTTGGTTTGCTAGCCACTTTGACTGACTCCCCCCCCCCCCGGTAGGGTGGAGGCCACATTTTTTGCAACTTTGATGGCAGAATCGAGGTGCGTGTACGTGTGCGTGCATTTCGCTTCCTCAGGAAGGTGTCCTCCCGTCCCACCAGGTACCTCCTGCACCAGTTGGGCCTTGCCGTGACCTGCCGCGGCCCCAGCATCTTCGTCCCCGGCTCCGAGGAAGGGAAGTGGGCTCTCAGGCCCCAGGTCCGCTTCGTGTTCTTCTCCAGCCACACGCCTTGTGAGTACTTATAAGAGCAGCTTTAAGGGACCCCCCTGGGGTCCCTTAAACACGCCTTGGAGATGAGCATCCCCAGATCTGTTGCCAAAGAGCTTCTGGGCAGAAAGGGACGCACGGTGGCCATTCACGGACAGAGGAGGCGATGGCTGACACCCCACAGGTAGAGCCACGAGCCCCCGGCTCAGCAGAGGCGCACCCTTGGGGGGGCCCACGTGGGTGGCTGTGTTCGTGGATAGAGTTCTCTCTGCCAACGGCTCCTTGTCACTTCTATGGTCGATGTGTCAGAGTGCCGGCCGGCCGGTCTCTCTCCCTCCACCTTCTCAACTACCCCTCGGGTTCTTCCAGGTGGGGACGCCTCCATCATCCCCAGGATGGAAGCAGAAGCCCAGCCGTGTGAGCCGTTGAACCTCGCAGGAGCACCCAGCAGGAGCCGTGGGACACCAGAAGCTAAAAGGGGTGCCGAAGAGACAGCGGCCACCCTCTTTCCCAAGAGGCCCAGAATGGACGGCTGCGGTTCAGCCGGCAGCGTGGGGCCCTCGGGGACGGAGGGCACGGAAGCCCGAGCAGCGGACGTTCATAGAACCGGGGCCAAGACCGTCCCGGGAGAGGCCGGTGACTCCCGGCAGCCAGGGGGCGCCTACCACACGGTGGGCCTTCTGAGGATCAAGCCCGGCCGCGGGCCGCAGACGGCCTCCATGTCTTGCAGCGACAAGCTGGCGCGCTGGAATGTGCTGGGGCTGCAGGGAGCCCTCCTGATGCATTTCCTCCAGCGGCCGGTCTACTGGTCAGCCGTGGTGGTGGGGCGGTGCCCTTACAGCCGGGAGGCCATGCGGAGAGCCGTCGTGGCCAGGTGCGGGAACTCAAGGTGGGGAGGAGAGATGGCTCGGCATCCTGGCGGGTGCCCCTTCCCACGGGGTACAAGGGCATTGGGCGAAGGCCACATCCCCTCTATTTCTCTCTGTAACAAATAAAAGTGTTTTCCCCCCAGGAGGTGGAATTCTGCCCCGTTGGCCTGCTGTCATGCACTGTGCAGGCTTGGGGGGTGGTGGTGGGGGGATAGAACTAGGAATGGGTTCTCCTGTAGAGGGGAGTCCATTCCAGGCAAAGGGCTTTTACCTCTTTCTGAACGGCGGTTGTGCTCCTCATTCCCCCCTCCCCTGCCCCCCCGCTGCATAGGTGTTGTCCAGTCGTGCGCCTGCCCGGCGGCTTCCAGGTTCAGGAGCCGGAATTCCTGCACTCTCAGCTGCGTTTCGTCCACAGCCGCGAAGCTGTGCAGGCCAGCTACGCTCCGGGCCAAGGAAAGGTGGTGCCCGGCGGTGCAGGTGGGTCACCTTGAGGGGCTGCAGGGGCCTATTTCGGGGGGGGATGTCCTCAAACTTTCTCTGCCATCCCCTGGCTTGGGCTGCTGTATTACAAAGCCGCCTACATCTGGTCTGTCCTCAGATTGTTTCCTGAACCTTTATGGGGGGTGATCAGCTGAGGCTACCCCCCCCTTGGTGAATCTCAGCATGACAGCTGGGCTCATGGTCGGCCTCTGCGGGCCATGGTATTTTTTTTGCCGGCATGAGGGGCAAACAGACCATCTCTGCCAGAGGGAAAGAGCCAGGGTGAACTGACTCCTTGCATGCTTGGAATTGCAACCCATTCCAGCTGTGCCAGGAGGAGCTTTGGAGTCCGTGTTTATGTAGAAACCTTTGCAGAAAAAATGCCCCTTTGTGGACGGCCACCAAGCTGGCTTTATGGTCTCACTCCTGGCCTCGGAAGGATGGCCGGGCGAAGTGGCAAGAAGGCAGGCCTGCCCAGGTATGTGCAAAGGGGATCCCAGCTGTTTTCCCTTTCCCTGTTTCTGGTTGGGCGGTGCACAGGTGTTTAGAAATGGGTCTGCAGGCAGGGAGAAAGAAGGGGCCACATCAGAGAGGCTGGTGGAGCTGTCGGTGGGATGGGCCACAGGCCTGTGAAGGCAGGGCCTCCGAGAAAGACCTCCACCTCAAAGGCCACCGTGCTCAGCGACTCCTTTCCTTTCCCCTCTCGCCGTCCTCTTGTCTAGCGATCAGCTGGAGTGCGGTCCCGGAACACCCACTGGATGTCACCTCCCGCGGCTTCAAGCAGGGGACCACCAAGAAGGCAGTTGGGAGCCCGCAGTCCAGGTATGTGGAACGGCGCCTGCCCTGGGCCAAGCATCCTTTTCCTCTTTGTCCTCCACCTGCCCCAGGGGGTATCATCTCCTCCCATCGGTGAGGCTTTTTGCCTTTCTCTCTCTATGTGCGGAATCACCTGCACGACACCCAGAGGTGCTTCGTAGGGTCTGCCCTGTGCCCACCCGTTATGCGGAAAGACCATTTCCCTGAAGGCCAGATTGGAGGATGCACAAAAGGCCATACAGGCTCGGGCCAGCGAGAGAACCTCTCGTCTTGCTGAAAGCCATGGAAGGGCAGCTGGCATTCAGTCGGTTCTAAAAGCGAGTCGGACCAGTACACGCACGGTCATGCCTCCCCAGTGACCACAAGCCAAGGGGATAACGTGGGACCTGGGCGTGTCACAAAGTCCCCCTGCTCGATGTTATAGGCAAAGGCAAAATAGAAACAAAAAGTAAAAAGAAAAGAGACAAAAATGTGGTGGCACCTTAAAGACTGACTTTTATATATTTTTTAATGTGAGCTTTCTTGGACAAGCCCACCTTATCAGACAGATGTGTTATTTCCAGGTCATCTCCACCTTGAGCAGGCCAGATGTGCTAATTTAGTTCACAAGGCCTCCCATTCTTCAGCTGTAAGGTTTAGGGATGGCTCCCTGCCCTTCCTTCTCCCCACTTTCTGCATCTTTGGGAGGCGTGCCACCCTCTTTTCAAGCCTTTCTCAACCACCTTGAGGACTGGAGCCTTTTAAAGCCTTCCGATGGTCAGATTCTCTCATAGGTTATGAGAGACCTGGACGCGCTCCTTGCTGAATTCCAGAGGGCTCACGAGGGAGAGATCTCGGAGGGGGCTGTGAGGACAGACCCGATCAAGTGCCAAGCTAAACCCTGCGTTTATTCTGCTTCTGATGGGATCGGATCCTTTCTGGCTTACAGGTCTCTGATCTGCAAGGTGGAACTCTTTCACGCCTTCCTGAAGCTGGTGGCCAGCGTTCCACCGGAGAAGCTGCCGGCGAGTCTCCGGTGAGGAATTCCCCCGTCCTTGGATGTTGGAGCAGCTCCTTGCTGTGTCTCTCCCATAGAGGTCAATGTACTTTGATCCTACCACACCTGGGGCTTCTTTTCCCATAGGTTTCTGTGTTCCCCACTTCCTAGAGGGTGACGTTTATCCTGTTTCGCTTCATTGCTTGGCATGCGTGGACATAAACCTACCCTTTCCAGGGTCCTTCTTCTTTCCCTCTTTGGAAAAAAAAAATCCGAAGTGGAATTCATCAGCTGGAGCCCTTCCTCCTTCGTGAGATCCTGGTGTTGCTTATCCAGAGACTTGCTTGGGGAGATGTGGGGGGGGGGGCAGTCCTGTCCCTGCAGGTGTTTGGGATTCTCAAGGCTTGACCCAGATAGGGGAAGACGGCCCACAGCGTCCCACTGGAATGTTAGCTGCATGTTCTTTGTCTAACACTCTTCCCTCTGGGCTTTCTGTGGACAGGCAATTTCCTTTGCCTGTGCCCTGCTTCCTCCCTCCCTCCCTCTTCCCCCCCCCCAAAAAAAGAGGCAGCAGTTTCCCATTAGAAGCGTGTCCTTTTCCCCTGTGGGCAAAAGAGGCCAGTCTTTCTCCATTTTCAGGTTGTCCGCCAGTTTTCCTCCTTGGCATTTAGCTAAAGTCGGGTTCTGGGGGACCCTGTACTCCACACTCCCCCCCCCCCTTTGCCACAGGGATAAGCCTTCTCCGTTTATTATTCCGGATGATTTCCAAGAGGCGGGACGCAGGGAGAGTCGCCTGTCCCTTTTGCAGCAAAGGTACTTCAACCCCCTGGGAACAGGCCAGGCGTGGGTGACCTTTGCCAGCCTGCTGAAACGGGGGCAGGATGGGCAGCCTTCTGCAGGATGGGCAGCCTCTGTGGGGCTTCGGTATGGGACCCTTTTGGGTGTGTGACCCTTTTTTGTTCAAACGTTGACCCTGCGTGCCAAGTCTTTCATTAGCCCTGAGGCTGCATCGCAATGTCCTCCAGATAGTCAAAGACAATACACCACAGGATATTGCGGGCTTAGATGTTCTCTGCCCTAGCCTGCCTTCAGAGCACATTCTCTCTTGTCCTCATCCTGCCACCTGGCTCAGCACCCTGCCAAGTGGTGACAGGAAGGCTGGCTCCCTCGGTCCCCTCTCAACCCCTCCGTTAGCCTTCCAGAGGCGCCCCTCCCTCACTGGCAGAGGCCGGCCGAGACGCCTATTGCTGTTTGCTCTCCTGCGGCATCCCTAGCAGTATAGTCTGAGAGAGGATGACTCTCAGTGCCAGAAACCTTCTTTTCTCCAGTCTCCAGGGAGTGCAGGAAAAACTCTTATGAGAAGCCTTACAGACTCACTGCCACTGGTGCCACAACTCAGTGTGAAGTCCCTTCCTCTGTTCCTGCAAGAGCTTCCTCCAGCCTTTTAACTCGCAGGCCTTTTGGCAGGGCTGCAGAAGGGCTCCGGAAGGATCCCAGTGGGTTCATCAAGGGGGAATGGGGAGGGAGCCCCCTCCCTCCCTCATCTTCAGCCCAGTTTGTTCCTCCATCTCCTCAGGGAAAAGGCATTGCAGACCTACTGGGATTATAAGGAGGCGGCGACAGATTACCAAGAGGCCTGGAAGGAGCTGCGAAGGGAAGCCTTGGCGTCCTGGGTGAGGAACAGCCGCGAGTACCTGAACTTCACCTGAAAGGGGAAAGAGCCAACTTGCCATGACGTGTAGCTTGTGGTCCAGGCTGCCTTGGGCTTTGAGGCCTCCCTGCTCTAAGTGCCCGCAGGCAAACAGCTGCTGTGCCAGGGCTGACCGAAGTGCAACGGCAACAGGATGGAGAGCTGTCAGCTTTGGGGACTTCTCAGACTGCAAGGCTCAGATGCTTGGATGCCAACCTTCCGTCTACACAGGACAGACCCCTCTCTGGATATCACTCCGGCGGTGCTTCAGGCTGGGGAAATCTGGACTGTAAGAACACAGCCCCCGACAAAAAAGACCTCTCCAATACGTAACAGCTAGATTGCAGCGTTTCGTCTTTCATCTTACATAACAACTACAGTAGGACTCCTGTATCCATGCGGGAATGGTTCTACTTTCCCCCCGCGGATGCTGAAAAATTTGGATAATAGTGAACACTGTACATAGCATGGCTTCTGCTCCCTCTAGTGGCCAGTTCTGGTAACTTCACCTCTGAAAATGTGTATTTCTAGGATTTTTCTTTTATTCTTCTTCATAGTTTCAGATTGTGATTAAGTGAACCAGTGGATACTGATCCCACGGATACGTGGATGCTACTGTAATTTGAACATCTTCTGGAAATGACAACATATAACTGAAACAGTACTAGCCTTTACCATACATTAGGGGGCTCCAACTCCTTTTTCATCCTGTTATTTGATAAAAATCGATTTAATCGTATATACACTGGAATGCCTTATTTAGATGTTGGAAGTTCCTGGAAAAGCTAGCGATATACTTTGATGAGAATGTTTGACGGCAGGACGTGCTGCGTGTTTTGTCACCCACGTTATTTAATGAGCCGTGTTTCTGTCAACTGTTTGGGATGGTTGAAGGCCAGGTTTGCAGGAACTCCTTCGAAACTGGTGTAACAGCTCAGATTCTTTTAAGAGATTAAGTTCCTAAGCGGGAAATGACGGTGAGAACCCTCGCCCACAGTGGCGCCTTAGCAACGGGCATTCAGAGGCACCCCTTCTCCTTAAACTAGTGCCAAGACGGCCCTTGGCAGGTTTTATTCCCCCCCCCCCCCCGAATTAATCCCTTAGTATGAATATTGCTCAAATTATACTCCTCCCAGCCCTTCCACTGCATGGCTTTCCTCAAACCTCTGGAAATGTCTTTTCTTTCCCCACGAAGGTCAGTCTCTTTTAGGAGGGCAATGGGAAGGTCATGGGGTGACCCTTTCCAAGTTCCCCGGAGGGGCTGTCCAAAGGCAAACCAAGGCGGGGGCCCTCCGGGGCTGCTCTGTGGGTCGTCTGGCTGACTCAAGTCCAGGCCAGAGAGAACTGGCCTGCCCCTGGTACCATCCTGCTTCCCTTCCCCCTCCCTTTTAGTGCAGGCTTGTTTGAATCTCAACATGTCCTGCAGTGCCTGGCAAATGCAAGTCTCTCCTCTTGGCACCATCATCGCTAGAGGCATCCAGCTGCAAGTGGGATCCATCTGCTCAGGGAGGAGCCTCCTCCCCCCCCCCACCCCGCAACTCAGAGATTCAGGACACAGTCAGTTTCTCAAGGCACACAGCCAGCTTAAACTGCCCCTTGACAATGTAAAGATGCGAGCTAGTTATTTCTGGCTCGTACTTATTGATCTTCCTTTTTTCTGAGCTTGAAAAGCTATCTGGTACTTTTAATGGATATTCAGGGGGAAAGAGCATGCTAGGGGGCAGGGGTGTCTTTTGCGCCCCCCCCCCCCAAATGATCAGAACTACACCAAGGCTGTGTAAAGGCCACTGTGAAAGCAAGGATAGATTTCCTGCCCCAGGATGGACCATGTGCAGGCTTCAGAGATTGATGGGACTCTCAGCATCTATCGAACCCCTAGCCAGCAATGGTCAGGGATGATGGAAGAGGCAATCCAACGACATCACACTTTCCCCATGCCTGGCACAGGAGGAGGGCAGGCGCTGGCTGGTCGCTGGCCACTTTCCAAAAGCACAAAGCCTTGACTTGTGCGAGCAGGTCTGGGAAACTGCCTCGGGGAGAACCGCGGGCCCCTAAGCGGCCTGTTGGCTCTCCCCGCTCATGGACAGGAAACGAAGGCAGAACAGGGCGATCTCTCTCGCTTGATATGCCCGACTGCCTCTTTTTTGTTAATGATGAACCAGGCCTGCCAGGTGGGCAAGAACGGGTTACGCAACGCTGCCACCGGCGACCTTGAGAAGGGCATGAAAGCTGGCACGAGGCACGGCACCGGCCTGTGTTTTGGGGGTGGAGCTACTTGGGGCAAGGGGGCTGTAGCCTCGGCAGCAAGAGAAGCAGCATCTCGACATAACAAGGCCCTTTGCCACGGGGAGGCCACACGCCAGCCGCAAGACAAAGAATCCGCTCCAGAGTTTCTTTTCCTGGATTTTCCTTTAATGAGTTAAATATTGTAAGTTCCTCAACTGATACATATTTTGCGTTAAATGTTCAGTCCCGCCAACATAACTGGACATCAGTGAAAAAAAAGGACTACGGAGTGAAGCCGCGTCATTAACAAGGTGCATGAAGTGAATACAAGAATGGTCCTGAAGCTGGATCAGAGGAAGCAGCGCCAACCGGCCTCCCGTCCTTGTCTTCACACTGGCCCGTCAGATTTCCCCATCCAGCAGGCCACCAGGCCACCGCGGTGGACTTCAAAGGCAGCTCGTCTGATCCGGGAGGGTTAACCTCCTGACACTGCGCCTAGCGGTTGTTGAGGGCTTCTCCTCTACTAATCTAATGGCTTTTTTTTTGAAGCTAACAAAACACAGGCAGGATAAGAACACCATCAGGTGGTGTTGCAGGGACTTGACTGGCCATGTCTGAGGAGTGGGCATCAGTCTACAGAGAAATAGCAAGCAAGTTGTCCAGGTGCCTCTCCTAGGCCCCTGGTTCTACAACATCCTTATAAATGTGCTCAGATAAACAAGGGGGGGGGGGGAGGCTGCTCATCAAGTCTGCATACAGCACAAAACTGCGAAGAGGAGCTAAAGTTTCAGAAGGCAGAAAGGAATCGAGACGCGTTTGAAAGGGCAGAGAATTTCATCGAAACTTAACAAAATTAACTGCAGCAAATAAGTGCACAGCTCCATGTTTAGGTAGGCAGCAGATGTGCGAATACAGGATGGGAGGCACCCGCCTTAGCAGCAGTTCACAAAAGAATCTGGGGTCTTAGTCACACCTCCTGAGCAGGGAGACAAAGTCCTACAAGGAAAGGCTAAGGTGGGTATGCTTAGTCTGGAGAAGAAATGATCGAAGAGCAATAAACCCGCCCTTTTCAAAGAGACAAAGGGTCATGACACATTTGTCTCCCATTACTCCAGAGGGTGGTGTATGGAGCAGTGGGCCGAAATAAAGGGAGCCATGAGGCCTTTGACTAAACACTTGCAAAAACCAAGAATGAGAGGCAGGGGAGAGTCACATCGTACAACATCTGGGAGGCCACAAGTCATGCATCCCTCGCCTACAGGATTACGCTTGACCTCAGGGTGCTACTCATAAGTAAGAGAAGCTGAACAGTGTTCACGCTAATGAGCTGACAGAGAAGTTGAAATAATCAAGTGAATAAATAACATAGTAGAATTACAACATAATTCTGAGAGGAATTTTAATTGCTGCTTGCTTCCTCAAGCAAAATTCATCATCCAGAGGAACGCGCTAACCAAGCTCAACATACCAGCATCTTCGAACTGCTTAGCGTAACCTAGAAGCCCCTATTACTATGAAAATGCAATTATTAATAATTAATCAAACATTCACTTCAAAATCCTCCCCTCACCCCTTCATCTTCAATCCCTCCCCTATTCTGTATCTCTATTTAAATAATGCCATTAAATATGTTCCAGATGAAGGCGACTATGGAATTTACAGCTATGAGTACCATATGGGTGCCACAGGAAAATAAAACTCTGGTACGTTATCAGGCTAGTGAACAAAAAAGGAAATCTATCAATATATTAAATCAACCCAGTGACAGATGCTGGATGTGCCTCGGGATCAGAATGCACAAACGAAAGGCTATTTACACATGGGAACGGAAAGGTGTCCTCAGACGCCGAAGGTGTTTTCTCCACTGTAGGCCACGTAAAGGAAGCCATCCTCGTCTTTCTCCTTTTCGTAAAGCTGTCCCATAGTCAAGCTGGAAGGAAAAAACAGAGCAGCGAGGAAGTGACCCAGAATCAAACTGTGCCAAAGAGGGCAAATTTCTAAATCGGGCCTCGCTTACTGCAGTGTTGAGCATGCCCGCTCGCTCACTCTCCTGCGCAACTTGCAGCTTCTCCGATAAGCTGCTAGGAAGAGCTGGAATTCCTATTTAAACACTCTATTTACAATGTCTTTTACCCCCAAAAACTACAGAAGCATGGAACCCCCCAATCTTGTGTACTCCTATGCAGCTTACTTGGGATCTTTTATTTGTGCCGTTCAAGTGATGAATATTAATGTATGTTAAACAAGCAAAGGCATGTCCTTTCTACCACAAAACTGTTTTGGTCAGTAACTGACTCCCAGCTCTGAAGGAAATCTCTAGGACCTTCCTTATCTCTAACAAGACATTCATGGGCTGCAAGGAGCAGAGGTCCGAGACTGTTGTTTGTTTTGCTTTTCTGAGGTGGGAAAACAGCAAGGCCCGGAAGGAAAAATTGGAATGAAGAAGAAGAAAGGTCAAAGAACTATAGTTCTTTAAGTAGTGTAAAGATTTTAGTTCTTGACAAAACCTCCTTACAGGAAACTGGTTATAAAATCCAAAACCTTTGTCCAGTTTACTTCTGCCACCATGATTATAAAGTCTTTTTAGTTAGTCACTGGAGGCAATCCACTCTTAAACTGGGACCCTTATACAGGAGAAGGGGAGGTGTCAGG
Source organism: Pogona vitticeps (assembly GCF_051106095.1). Taxonomy (NCBI): domain Eukaryota; kingdom Metazoa; phylum Chordata; class Lepidosauria; order Squamata; family Agamidae; genus Pogona; species Pogona vitticeps. The sequence goes on from NC_135792.1 coordinate 2,618,995, forward strand.
ACGGTCAGGATAACACACCTTAATATAGACAAGCAGAAACTTTATGTTTGATCTGAGGCAACTCCATATAAGCAAAACATTGGAGTTGCAAAGTGAATTTCAGTTCATACTTAGGGTGCAATTCATGTCAAGATAAGAGTTGCCAAGAGGGGCAGCGGCTGGCTGAGCCACTTAGGAGAAGAACAGCGATCCTTTGTGTGGGGCAGCTCTTCCAAAGTAGGAGCCAAACACGCCAGTCGGCCGCCGTCCCCAGGACAAGAAAGAAAACTACCACGTCAAAGATTTGTGCCCAGAAAAATGGAAGAACTCTCACCTGGACTGAGGAACAGTTTTATCTACGAAGAGAAATATTGCCTTCTCAGAGGGCAGCTGGATCCTCTTTCTGATGATCCACATGAACTGAGCCACCGTGATGTCGGACGGAACCAGGTACTTCCGCTTGTCAATGTCCACAATCTGAGAACCTGAGACCTTTTCCACGATCACCTGCTCGCGGGGGAACACAAAAGAGGGGAGATCTCTCAGGACCAACTGCGAAACTCAAAGTCTTACCCCAGTCACAGAAGCACAAGTTTGTTTGCATTTTTATTCCGCCTAACTAGTAGCGACACAACCAAACATATCAACAATAAAGCAATAGAAAGTATCAGGAGGGAAAACAAAACATCCCGGGACCATGATTTAAAAAATGGGTGCGAGAATCCCAAAGGCCTATGGACTGCAAGAAGAATCACAGGACTCAAGTTAGTTATAAGGAAGCACTAGCTCCCTCAGGACATTATTTGAGAAGGGTGAAGACATTGCAAGTGGCTCAGTTAGCCCTCCAGTGACATCCTCCTCAGGGGCGGAGGAGGTCTAAGGGAAAATCCAGAGGCAACGAAGCCCAGCTCATCGGTGGCATGCTGCCTATTTAAGAAATATTTAAAAATGTACTCGGGGAGGGAGCAAGATTCCCAGTGGAGCTTACAGGCCCAGCTGATGCCAGGAGGGCCTTTTCCAGCGACACTGGGCACCCCATCCCTGTCGCCACGATCTGCTGGAAGCTCCTGGCCGAATGAGGCCTGTTCTATCCAGACATGCATTCCAATGCCTTCCTTTGAGGAAATGAACTCCCTGCTCTTATTATTCAGGGGCCTGGAAAGGGAGATCCCTACGCTCCCTCCCTCTGGAACTCCACCACCAGGTCACTTTTCCAGCAGGAGCAGCACACCCCCTCCTCCATCAGCTAGCAGCCTCTCTTCTGCTGGCAGGCGCACTGAGGCACTAAATAAATAAATTGCGACCAGGAGACAAACTGTGGTCCACCCTCCTCTTTCCATCCAAGCACAGGGGGGCGGCCAGCCAGCTGGGGAATGCTCTGGGAGAGCTTCTCTTCCCCTCAGCTGGAGTCAAGCAACAGCAGTCAAATGGGTGGCCTTCCCGAGATGAGCGTCTCGGTCCTCAGCGCCCTGGGGATTAAGGCAGATGGGAGTTGTAATTCAAGGGGAAAACACAGGAGGAGGCAGCCTCCCCTTCTTCTTCTTCTCCTTCCACTTCCCTGAGGAGGGTTCGCAGGCAAGGAGGGAGGCCTCTGCTCCCCACAACCAGGGGAGTGAAATCCAGCTGGCTGCCCTGGAGCAAGGTGGACTGGATTGGGGAGGGAGGGGGGGTTGCTTCAGCTTCCAGGCCGGCAGGATCCATCAGCTTGGAGGCGCCTTGTCCTTGGGGGGGGGGGTGTCGGGCGTCTGCGGGTGGCCACTCATCGAGGCAGCGGAACTCACCGGGACACGGTCGGGATACTTGGTCCGGATCTTGGCCGACTCCACGCAGCGGTGCTCTGCGGAGACGAAGGAGGAAAAGAAAGGCCGGTCAACAAGTCAACACGCCAGGCCCCTCCCCCCTGCCCCTCCCCCCCCGCTGGGCCCGGTGCCCGGCGCTGCACAGCCGGCGATGGCGACCCCCCCCCCCGGGCCTCACCCAGCGCGTGGTCTTCCTTGAACATCCACTTCATGGCACGGGGAAGGAGGGGGGGCCGGGCCGGGTCGCTCGGAGGTCAAGTCACCGGCACCACGAACACCACAACCACCGACAACGCAACACCACAACAACAACAACGGCGACGACAGGCTGAGGCACCAAGAACTGAGGCCGGGACTTCCGGTTCCGAGGATTTCCCAGCGACCCTTGCGAGAGGGAAAGGGCGGGACTTCCGGGAGAGGGGTGCGAGACCTAAAGGCCTCCTGCAGCGCGGATTGGACGGCCTCGCCGTGGCCCCGCCCTCCTCCTCTCCCTCCCTCCAGCCTTGGCGGGCGGGAGCGGACGGCCCGCGGCGGTTGCTATGGTGACCAGGCCGCGCCATGGCCTGGCTGGAGGTGTCCTGGGAAGGCCGCGACGGGCGCCGCTCCCGGGTCGGGTTGTGCTCGCTGGCGGCGCTGGGGCTCCTGGTGCTGGCGGCGCTCACCTACCTGCCGCCGCTGCTCGTGGCCTACCGGAGCCACGGTGGGTCGGAGGGACGGGCGGGCGGGCGAAGGGCCCCCTTCCTCCTCCTCCTCCTCCGCCACTGACCGGTCCTTGTCTCTCCGTCTCCCCTCTTGCAGGTTTCTGGCTGAAGCGGAGCAGCTACGTGGAGCAGCCGAGCATCCGCTTTCGGCACGAAGTGCTGTTGCTGGGGCTGCTGCGGGGCGGCGGGGGCGGCGGCGGCGGCGGCGGCGACTTCGTGGGCTGGAGCTCTTTCCCCGCCTGCAACCGTCTCCTGGGCGCCCGCCTGCGCGTCCCGCTCGTCTCGGTAGGCGCCTCTGAGCGCGTGCAGAGTGCACGCCTCCCTCCTCCCCTGAGGAGCGCCCGGGCGCCTTTGCAAAAGCAAAAAAGGGACATTTTTTTAAAAAGGAAGGGAAGGAAGGAAGAGATATATCCCAGCCCCCCCCCAAAAAAGATTATATTTGCATAAAATGGCATATCATCATCATCATCAAAGCTGGAAGGGACCCTTTGGGTCATGAGTCCAGTCCCTGTCAAGGAGAATAGAAATCCCAGCCGCTGCTAGAGACCTAAACCACTGAGTTCTCCAGCAGTTTTCTGCTCATGTATAGATTTATAAGTGTATGCAAACGACTTTATAATGTAAAAGCGACTTTATAATGTAAAAGCAGAATTTGAATGCAGATCACTGGAGCGGGTAGCATGGAGGTCAGGTAGCCTGTGTACCTCTTAGGCCTAGTTCTTGAGGTGGATCGGCAGCTTCCAGATCCATGCGCTCGCACCACCACCCCCTTCTCCTAGCTCCTTACATCGTGCTTTGTCCGGGCGGTCCTTTAAATGCAGGACCTCTCTAAAAATAAGATGGCCCTCTGAAACAGAGAGCTACCTTCTTCCTGAGCAGTGCCCTGCCGTGGTTTGCCTTTGGGAGTTCAAGACCCCTAGTTCAGAGTAAGTCAGTAGGACCCTCTGCAGGTTTCCTCAGAAGTAAAACTGACTCCTGGTGCAGCGCTGCTGCTTCCATGTGGCTCAGAGACAGCCAGCGCAGGGTAAACGGGTGTCTCCCCTTTCAGGAAAGGCGAATAGGAGGAGGTGTCGCTTTGGCTTTTTAATTTCAAATGACAACTCATATATATAAATGTTGAAATGATTTTTCCAGCACAATTACAGAATTCAAGACTTCAAAGGCAAAGACTAAATTCAGTCTCATTTTGAGACGGTGATCAGCCGCCGCCAGGTGTGATCTCATAGCCTTTTTTTTTTTTTTTTTTTGCTCCCCGAAACACTGCTCTAACTGTTGTGTTTCTGCTTTGGGAGACCAAAGAACAGCACATCAGGGAAGGGATAAGAGAACAAAGGCTGAGCAGGCCTTTCTCCTGTGCTGACGGAATGAGGCATCCATTTCCTCAGGCGCCAGAGCAGCCTCTCCCAACCCAACTGGTTTCCACCCGGTGGGGATAGGCATCGGTCCAACTGCCTGCGATGGACGGACGGCCGCCAGCTTAGGTGCCAGGGGCTTAATTCTCTTGTGCTTGAGTTAGTTTGCATATCTGTGAATGGTAAGCGGAAACAAAGTCATGTCATTTCAAAAACGAAAGGATTATAATCCTGGCCTCTCCGAGTTTAACTGTATTCAAAATTCTGGCTTCCAGTTTTAATACAATAGGAGTGGTTTTGGCACAAAGCGTGTTGCAAATCCATGGCCGTAATTCAGGCTTGAGATGGTGCTCACCTGCCCTTGCCTGGAAAAGCCACAGCCTTGAACATCACCTTTGGGTGGACCGTAATAGAATCCACAGGAAGGTGTCTGCCCAGTTCCCACACTCTCTACATATTCCCTTAAGGGTCCTGTACAGCACCCAGTGGCTGCTTAGCTTTGACTTTGTCTTAACTTTATGACTCCTGCAGATGAAGCAGTGGGAGTGACTGCAGCTGAGAACAACTGTATTGACAACTGGCATCTCACTGACAAGAAGCCAAAGGCCCACAAGCTGCAGTTAAGGAGCTATCAAGACGAGAGTCTGGGTCCACCAGAGTACCATATGGAACACTGTTTCATGGGCCTTTGCTTTCTAGATCAATGTGATTCATCAGTTCTGACACATTTTGTCCGTGTTGGTCCTCAGGGCACGGAAAACCCACAGGTCCTAAGATTTCTGTGAAGAACCCAAAGGGCCACCTGAAGGAGATCTTGACAAACATATGTTGCGGGTGATCTTCTACCTGAACAATAGGTGCCGTTGTAAGGACCACCTGGGTGTGGGCACTCTGGTCTGTGTTGATTCTGGCAGCTGTAAGATGGAGAGATTTTCCCTATTTGTTTACCACGTTGCTTCTCTTAGAAGTGATCAGATAACAGATATTTGCAAAAGTGTTTGCTTTCATCAAAGTTCCTGTTCTGCTCGTAGGCTAGAGAGGAAGACATAAATCAAGATGGCATAATGGACCTATTAAATTTCTGGCTGGAGCTCCCACTACAATCTAGTGAGCAAATGGTCGGGATCCAGCTTCTTCTGACTTTCACCTATCAGTTGCAGGTGAGTATCCCCGCTCCAATTTCCTTAGGTTCTGTGATGCATTTGTTGTCTGCACAATGACAACAACAACAAACCAAAAAAAACCCCCAAACCTCAGAAAAATTAAAAATATTGTCCTAGCTCACTCAGCACAGAAGGACATGGAATGCTGCTAAATTCCAGGCTACCTGTTTTACCTGAAGCATTCTCAAAGAGGATAAAAAGGGCAGGAGAAAAAATAAACAGACCAGGAGCTAAAGCCATTCCTTTTCAGAAAAGGCTATGGTGTTTGGGACTCTTCTCAGTGAAAGAGATGAATTCCTTGAGGGGAGGGACAACCCAGGCTGTGCAGAAAAAACCAGAGGCAGCTTTTTTTCTCCCCTGTGTCTCTCTTAATACAGGACTAGCTCTCGGGGGGGGGGTGTCCGTGGAATTGAATACACAGAATTTAGGGCACAATGGGAGGCCTGGTTCACACAGTACCTGGTTAAACTGTATAACTTGCCACACGGATTGAGTGTAAAACTGAGGAATGCAGCTGGCAGTGGCTCCTCGTTGTTATAGGTATGTGTTACCTCCAGGATAATTCCTTCTACAAAGAGCTCATGGTGGTGTCCAGACGGTGAGTACTAAACTGTGGTGTTCAGGCTGCAACTTTTGGGGTCTCTTGACAATGGGTATCATTCCTTTTACATCATCTATGGGGGTAAGCCTAAAGGTTGAGCAGAATATCTTTCCTGTTTCCCCTCAACTGTTTCTGACTGCTTACATTTCAGAGGATGTCCACATTTGTGATGCAGAGCATGGCCTTTCTTCAGTCCTCTTCCCCTGTTCCAGGATCCCGGGTCTTTGTGAGTGGAGACCTGAAGCTTCATCAGAGGCAGCCACTTAGCCATGCTGGGCTGGACAACAGATACAATGTGAGCACCATTTCCCTCTTGTTTTGGCTTCCATGGCATTGCCTCCTGTGATGTCTTTTCCAGGCTGAAGAGGTACATAGAACTACATGTGTGGTCCTGCTAAGGAAACATATCCTGTTGGGTGTCCAACAAGAGGTTGAAATCACAAAGCTTTAGGGGTCCTCTCCTTTTTGAAAGGTCAAGAAATGGCAGGAGAGTTTGACATTGTGGGTTTTGGAGTGGGAAAAGGAGGGCTACTGTCTTGTATCTTTCAGATCAGTGGATTTTATTAGCGTTCCTTTTTCATCAGATAGTGAATTGCTAAAGGAAATGTACAGTTTTTAAAATAAAGGAAATAGTATTCCATTCATATAGTCCACAGGGGCACCTTGGGCTGGGAATCTGCAGGGCACAAAGTTCAACCCGAGGGCGTGCAATGCCAGAATGCAAGCGAGGATCCTCACTATGGAAATCCAGTTTATGATCATGGAAGGAGGCGGGACGTGTGGCTTTGAAAATCACGAGCAGTGGCTTTGAAAATTAAACCGTTCATCCCACATCACGTAGGCGAGCAGTTCACCTCAGCAGGATTCTAAGTGTCATATTCTTCGACAGCAGTTTTTAAAAAGGTTAAGCGCATCAGGCTAATCTCGCCAGATCCCCTCCAAGGGCAGCATTTGGCTTTTAGGGTGTCAAGGAGATGCCTCAGCGCAAAACCCTGAGCAGGACATGAATACGGTCGCGCCTTTCTCTTTATGCTCCTAACAAATCATACTGTGGAAGAGACACCGGAAAGTTTAGACTGTGACTGTCAGTTTTATAGGCTGTTCCTGCCCTTTCTGCGCAGGAAGGTCTCTTATCTCCTTATGTTTTCTTAAGTCATGCCTTCTGTTTGTCTGCCAGGAATTTATATTGACATACTACAGAATATTTACTGATAAAGAGAGTATGTTTCTCATTTGTTGTTACAGAGGACTTTGATCAAACATAGCAATAGAATGAATTGTTAATGGGTAAACAGTTTTGTGGATCTGCTAGGCAGAGCAGCTAGGAATTCATAAACTGCATTTCTTAATACACAGTGGTGGTGATTTTAACTGGCATGCCTGTTGCCTTATATTCAGGTCCCCTTATCTCCGGGGGAACTCAGAAGCATCAGCAAGGCATAGAAATCCTTGCTTGATACCATTCAGCCTGCTGGTTGAATTTGTGCTTCCTCTGATCTGTTCCAGCCTGGCTAACTCTTGTTTTCTGATCTGAAACCATCTCACTGTAACAGTTATCTGTGATCAACGGCACAAGCCCTTTTGCCCAGGACTACGATTTGGTGAACATCGTTGCTGCGTATCAGGAGAGAAACGGTAAGTCCGCCTTGTGCATCGTCCACTCCAGGTGAGCGGAGACGTGTTTGAGTCCTAATAGATGCCCAGCTGCTCTCAAATCATTTTGGTTAATCACAACCAAGTCCTTTCAAGATGCTTGCTGTTTTCTTTTGCAGTCACAACTGTTTTTGCTGGTCCTGGCCCCATCTGGTCGGTTGGAAGAGCCCCCAGTGAGCCTTTCGTGATCCAGGCCATCATCCGCTACCCAGTAGAACTGATCGTATATCCTTTGACTGCTGGGGGCTGTGCATTGTCCCATTCAGTTACTTCTTGTCCTTCAGGAGAGCTGTGAGAGCTACTTTTGTGTTGCACACATTGAAGGTGGTACTTGCTAGGTTGCGCTCACTGGTCTGAATAAGCAGATAGAGGCTCTGGTGTTGGACAGAGAGTTAGGTATGGTAGACCTTAGGTGAATCCCAGTCAAGAATCCCATGCAGTTCAAGTAGGGATGTAACCGGGCACCATTGAAGATGGCCCAGTGAAAAGCGCATTTGATGGTCATATTTGAATCAGACTGCACCTTAGGGAAGGAAGCTTCCCTCTGATCTCCCGTTTCTTGATTGACTTCCCTGAGCTGGGAACACAATTTAAGGCCCATGTTCTTGGATTTGTGTGAAGACACTTCTTGTACTTCCAGATATTCCTTGACTGTTGCTACCTATCAGCCAGGGTTCTGGGAGATGATTAAGTTTGCTTGGATCCAGTATGTTGCCATCCTGCTGATCTTCCTTTGGATTTTTGAAAGAATCAAAATCTTCATTTTCCGGAATCAAATGCTCACCACAGTCCCAGTGCCCCCAGTCTCCCCAGTGTTGTCCTATAAAGAACACCAGTCCTGAACATGCTCCTAGAAAGACTGGAAACAGTCACTAAAACCCAACAGGTAAAGGAAGGCATCTCACTTCTTTCCAGCTGCTTTGCATCTCAAAGATAAGAAGGCACCTGAGCATTGGAGGTCATGGGAAATTTTATCACTTACGGCAAGAACCAAGCCAATAGTACTTCTGTTCCTTCCCTCCATATGGGGAAGGGGATTCAACTTCTACGTGAGCAGCATGGGGCAGTGGGATTGATCCTGCTCTCTGTTTTGTTGCTTTTGGTTACCAACTCAGGGGTTAAAAAACTACTTCCTCTTGCCAGTTGAAACAATTACAGCTATTACATCAACAATGGCAAGTCTGCTATGAAATGCCCTTTAAGCTCCTGCTGATGGAATGTATTCAGTGTGTTTTATGATTTCACCACTGAGTTTCCGGGTTACTGATCTGATTTCCTTGAGCCTCTTTTATCACAATTCTTCATGAAGACCTCAACACAGAGAGAGAGAGGGTGGCTGCATCCACGCTCTTGTAAAAACCCCAAGATTTCTTCTGCAGCAGCAACGTGTGACCAGAGTCTGTGAGGAGCAGAAAGGGAAGGAATGAAACCGTTCGCTTCCCAAAGGGACTGCTGGCATTCCCATTTCTGACAATGTGCCTAATTGTTTTTAAGGATTTATTCCTGTATTCCACCAAAGTCTCAGGACAGCTTGCAGGAAATTGTGGTAAAAGGAATGCAGAGATGTCAGTACAAAAGCAGTCAGCGAAAACTGAACAAATACAAGAGATCAAAAGCAATTAATAAAAGACCCATTAAATGATGTGTCATGATCAGGTGCCAAAATTACATCAGGTCAGATTCTGAAAGACAGCTGGAGAAACAGAAGTGTACAAGGTAGTTACAGAAATGGAAGTGCAGCAGAACTGACAGCTCGCCCCTCATTTCCTCCTCGCCGCTCATCTGTCCGGGCGGCCCAGTCCTTCCAAGGCCATGGACTGGGACTGGTCCAAAATCCGGGGGTTGGGGGGCTCCGTATTGTAGGATCTTATGTATTATGTATGTGTTTCACTGGGAAGTACGGAACTGTAGAATTGAACACCGGCAACTTAAAAAAAAAGGTTGGAATGTGGATTTATCTGTAGGATACTAAGAATTGTTTGGACTGAGAAGCATGACTATTAGGCTGCTAAACTGTGTCTGGAGTATTGTTGCAGCTGATCATCATGAGTAAGATAAATAGGGAAAGCATTTCAGGAGGAAAGAGTTTGCTGGGTTTGGGCTGCCCTGCGGCTTCTGGGAGCAGGAAGGAGTGGCTGTTCCTTGAACCCATTGCAAAACTGCTGCAAACGTCACACACACTGGCCGAACCGTGTACTGCCAGTTAGTGGTGGAGATCCACTCCTTGGGATCCACTATGGAATTTGTGTGTTTTTTTTTCTTCCTTCATCTGTGCCCCCTTTGGGGTGTAATAAATTGAGGCTGAGGTTGCCTTCGGGGACCCTTTTAGGCAAAACAAGGCGGTCACATTGCCCTGGCTTCGTGGCCCGCCTTCACTTTCCTCCTTGGAGCGGGAGAAGGGAAGGGCCCTGCTAAGGTCATTATCATTAGCAGCAGAGGGAGGCCCAACCCTGCCCCCTGCTTACCATCTGTGTGTGTGTGTGCACGCGTGCTTTCCACTATCCCCCTTTCAGCTCAACATCTGTTCCTCTTAGCACAGAGGAGTCATCAATTACCTGTTGGTTTTTAATATTGCTTTGCAACTTTTGGAGTAGACGCACAAGCAACTTTTGACCGTAAAGAGGTACAGGCGGTTTTGAAACAGAGGTGTGCAGATTTGTGTGCTTGGAATCCCACCCCCACCCCCCCAGTAACTCAAATAACTTTTCCAGGCTTTTTAAAAAAAATCAGAGCTAGAGCTGCCTATGTCCTTTGGGGTCTGATGGATCCTACGCTTGCTACCACCATCTGGAGTGCCCAAACAGTCCAGCGTGTGCAGGTGTTAAAAACAGAAGAGTCAGTCCAGACGTGATATCCCTATAGCAGCCCCCTATAGCTCCTTTCACTTTGTATTATGGAGGGACCCTCACTGGTGTGCAAGGATTTTTTTTTTTATGGAGGGTCTGCCTTTTCTATTGTCACTGGAGAGCAAGGGAGCTGTAGCCCCTGTCTGGCTGAGAAAGAGGTGCGTGGGGTGGTGGTGTAGGGGGTAGAGGGAAGGCCTCGGTGCCCCCTATTCTCAGCATGAATGGGAAGGCACGACACAGGAAGCCAGGGCGCAGAGGCAAGCAGATCTCCAAAGGCTGAGGTCCCATAGGGTAGAAACCCTGGATTCCACACCCTCCGGAGCCCGATGCGGGGCCTCCTGTATATACGTATATATATTTTTTCTTTTCCTTCCAGCTGTGACGGTCCAGGCCGAAGTCCGCCTCTTAGAACAAGCGAGACTTTTTGCGACGACGCCTGGAGAAGCCCCCCCCCCCGCGCTCTCCCTCTGCCTGAGCCGTTCCTCTCGAGCAGGCCCATGCCACCCCGGTCGTTGCTTCCGACCAACCGATCAGATCAACAGCTAACCTTTTCGCAGCCGGGCCGCCGCTGCCTGCCCTCGGCTGGTACGTGGGAGGAAAGGGAAAAGAGAAGGGGGGGGAGGCTGAGCAGGAGGCAGGGGCTACGCCAGCCGGGTCCTCTCCTGCCTGCGGGCGAGCCCTGCCCGGGACGGCTCCGGCGCGACCCGGCACCTTCTCCCAGGCGCGACGGCTGGCGAGGGGGGGGGCAGGCGGCTCCCCTGATCGGCGCCCGACGCCACCCCGGGCGGGCGAGGGGCTGTCGCGCCGGAGCCCCGGCTGCGCTCCTGAACCGCAGGAGGGGGCGCCTCTCGCGGGTCTCGCGCTGCACGTGAGAAGGGGCCCGGCGGGGAGACCGAGCAGAGGTGGGGGGGCTCTCCCCCGGGTCTTCTCTTGGGAAGACCGGCGGCGGGACTTTTGCAGGCTGCAGCGGGGCCAGAGGTGGGGAGTGGCGGTCCTTCTCTCTCTTCCCCCCCCCCCCAGCGGATCCCGGCCCGCCCCGGCCCCTCCCCTCGCCTGCCCTCCAGCCGCCGCGCGCTCTGGGTCCGGAGGCCACGTCTGAAAGCGGCTCATTGTCTGGGCGGCGGCGGCGGCCCCACCTGGAGGAGCGACCCGGCGCACGCAAGCGGACGGGCGGGCCGGCTAGCCCCCCTCTCCTCTCCCCTCCCGGCCCGGCAGGTCCCCGGTCTTCAGCGGCGGCCCACACCGGCGGAGGTGAGGCGCCCGTCGGGGATGGCGGGCGAGGCGGGACGGGGACGGGGACGGAGCAGGGGAGAGCGGGGCTGCCGTCGGGGCGGGGCAGAGCGTGGGGGGATGGGAGGGGAGGGGGACTACAAGGCCCAGAATCCCCCATCCAGCGTCCAGCGCACCCTCAGCCCAGTACGTTCCCATGCCCCGAGGGAGAGGCTTCGGAGCCGTCGGGCCTGCCGAGCCGAGCCACCACTTGGGGGGCGGCCGGGGTGGGGTGGGGGGAGACCCAGCCGGTTCCCCTCGGGCTGCCGCCCTCGCTGCCGGCGGGGAGCTCCCGGGGCGCGCCGTGTCGGTCTCGGGAGACGCGCCCTCGGGCGGGCGTCGCGCCCGGCAGGGGCCCCTTTCTCCTCCCCGCCGCAGCCCAGGGACCAGGACCGACGAAGGCGCTGCCGCCGCCGCCTCGCATCCCACACCCCCGGCTGGTGCTTCGGGGCGGCCCTGCGCACCCCGATGCGCCGCTCTCCGGGGGCCCCGACGGCGCGACCTGGCCCCTGGAGGGGTCCCCTGCGCGGCCGCCGCATCTCCTCCTCCTCCTCCTTTCTGAGCAGCCGGGCTCTCACCCTCGTGGGCTCCGGCGAACAGGCGTGGGACCCCTCCCCGTTCCCGAAACGAGCCCTCTTCCCCCCCCCCCGCCCCGTGTCCCTTGGTGCCAGATCAAGATGATGATGGGTCCGGGTATTAGTGGTGCTGGCTGAGAGCTGTGCAAAGGTGACTGGATGGGAGATACGGGGGGGGGGGGAGGTTTTTTTTTGGGGGGGGGAACCAGCATCTCCAAGCAGAGAATCTTTCTCCGCTTCATGTCGGGTGGAGTGGTTTGGCCCGGAGTGATCCCAAACTGAAATCTGGATGGGAAGCAGTAATAAGCGATGCTCCTGGTCTTGCCGGTGGCGGGACTGGCTGTTGCAAGCCTGTCTTTTCTTGTAGCCCTGGCTGTTCAGGCTGGCCAGGCTGGACTCTTCCGGTTGTTTTCAGAACACCAGAATCCATCACGCCATGGCATCTTGAAAAATAACAGATTCTCAAAGGTGCCACCGTTATTTATTTATTTGTGTGTGTGTGTGTGTGTGTTTTGGGGGTTGTCCTTGTTGTTTTCCACCTTCTCCCTGGTTTTCACAGATGAACTTCTCGAGTTCATGAAAAACAAAGTAGATCCTATAAAGGTGAAGTTTGCTTACCACTCCTGTCCTACTAGGTAGATTTTTTCACCCTAGCTTTTGTTTGTTGTTTTAAAGAAGGGTAGATGGATGTTTTCTTGGTCTCTGTTTTTTACCACCCCCCACTCTCCAATGCACAAGAATTTTATTCAAGGGGAAAAAAAACCCACTGTTCTTTCTCCAGCCATGACTGTGGTCTTTCTTCCTTTTCTCTGCTGTCTTTCATAACTCTCTCTCTCTCTCTCTCACCAGGCTGCTGATCTGGATGGGTTGGCTCTCCCTTGGCATTCTTCAACTCATAGATCAGCTGTGGCTCTCCCTCTGCCCTCACCTAGTGCTGACAGCTAAACGGCTCCTCTTTCTCTCCCCTCCCCTCCCCTCCCCTCTAGCGGCACGCTGGCCCAGCAGGATGGTGAGGCTCCGTGTCTCCAGCACCACCGTGGCCATCCTGCTGGCGATTCAGACTGGCTTCTTATTGTTCCTGTATGCTCACCATGGCAGCTTCTTGTCCCCGTCTGCGGAGAAGCCGGCCCGGGTGCACGTCCTCATCATCTCCTCGTGGAGGTCGGGGTCCTCCTTCGTCGGCCAGCTCTTCAGCCAGCATCCCGACGTCTTCTATCTGATGGAGCCCGCCTGGCACGTGTGGGGGACCATGTACCAGAACAGCGCCCGGGTCTTGCACATGGCCGTTCGGGACCTTGTCCGCTCTGTCTTCAAGTGTGACATGTCCGTTTTTGATGCCTACATGCCTTGGAAGAGGAACTTGTCTGATCTCGTCCAGTGGGCCGTGAGCCGGGCGCTGTGCACCAAGCCGGCTTGCGAGTACTTTGAGCGCACGGAGATCACCAGTGAAAGATCCTGCAAGACGCTTTGCGGTAAGTACCCCTTTAGCAACGTGGAAGAGGCCTGCAAGACCTACAGCCACGTCGTCCTGAAAGAGGTCCGCTTCTTTGACCTCCGCGTCCTCTACCCTCTTCTTACTGACCCCACCTTGAACCTCAAAATCATCCACCTGGTCCGTGACCCCAGGGCCGTGGTGAAATCCCGGGAACAAACAGTGAAAGCCCTTACACGGGACAACGGGATCGTCTTGAACACGAACGGCACGAAAGTGGACGACAGCCAGTACAAAGTCATGCAGGAGATCTGCCGGAGCCACGTCCAAATTTACGAAACAGCCACTCTCAAACCCCCGGAGTTCCTCAAAGACCGCTACCTGATGATCCGGTTCGAAGACCTAGTCCGAGATCCCTTAGCAGAAATCTCGGCCATGTATCGATTTACGGATCTCCAGCTGACTGGCAAACTCGAAAACTGGATCTATAATATCACGCACGGACAAGGACCGAGCAGGAGGAAAGAGGCCTTTCAGATTACCTCCCGGAACGCGGTCAATGTCTCCCAGGCATGGAGGGACCTTCTCCCGTTTGAGAAAGTAAAAAAAGTCCAGGATGTTTGCAAAGGTGCATTAAATATCCTTGGCTACCAACTTGTAGATTCTGAGAAAGAGCAGAAGGATTTGTCTGTAGAATTAGTGCTGCCTTATCGGAGGAACCAATTCAGCTGGGTATCGTTTGGTGACGAGTAGGCAGAATGTCACACCGAACTGGGAAAGACTTGCTTTGCAAGTTGCGTCTAGCGCTTCTAGGAAGTGTTGCACATCCTTTGCCACTACCGGAAGGAAAAAGAACCAAGAGCTTGTCCTGTCTCCTTTTATACTTTTATATACAAGTTTGATATGACTTTAACTGCCAAGGCTCTATCCAACAGAAAGCTGGCCATTACATTTTGGGAAAAATAAATACTGAGAATTCTCTGTGGCGGTTCACAGGAGAGTCGGAGAGAATGACAAGTGTCTCACTAAATTATGCACCCCCGAATTCCAGAGCATGGCATTAAAGCGGTTTCAGACTGCTGTAATGGCTCCATGTAGATGCACTCTGTGTTTGCAGGTATTGCAGCCTGGATCAAGTAACCTCACGGCAGGACGATATCTGTAGCTTTCAAGAGAGGAAGGGAGGCATTCCTTCTGCCTTTTTCATTAGTCGCAATGCACAGCATCCAGAAACAGGCTTTTATTCTGCGCCATGTTCCAGCCCATAAGACTCTTCTGAGAGAAAAGTACAAATGTTGCAATGTTGTGGTATATTGTTATTTGCATTCTTGAAATGTTTTTGTCTGTATTTTTTTTTATAAAAAGGTCAGCCTCAATATTGTCAAACAAAGGACCGCAGAATTGCCGATCATGGCAAGGATGGGGGTCTTGTGGTCCTCTAGATCAGTGGTCCCCAACCTTTGGGCCTCCAGATGTTATTGAACTACAACTCCCAGAAGCCTTCGCCATCACCTGTGCTGGGCAAGATTTCTGGGAGTTGGAAGTCCAAGAACATCTGGATGCCCAAGGTTGGGGACCACTGCTCTAGAAGTTATTGGACTCTTGGTCCCCAAGGTGGGTGGCCTGGGGTGATGGGAGTTTGTAGTCCCTCAACATCTAGAGGGCTATAGCTCCCTCTCCTCTTCCTTTGGTCCTTCTTTGCTCAGTGTGGCTGGCCACTTGAGTGGAGGTCTCTTGCTTTCAGGCTGGAAGGAACCTTGTTAGGCAGACATTTTGCCTGTTGTACATTTCACATACAGTATGTAGATATACAAGGAAATCTCAGTCTATGTGTAATACACATACTATGTTGGTTCATAATACACATTGTTGGTTCCCACAGTGTAGAGAATGCAAGTTTCTGTTTTATAGCTGCTTAAATGAAATGAGTCGGCAGAAGAGAAGGATTTTGTGGAAGGCAACAGAAGTGCAAACGGAGGCCCTAGGCATTTTGGGACAGCCTTCCTTTATCTGCTGGGCAGAGTCTTTCTCGTGACTAAAGGAAGGGACTCCCACAACGGACCCATAAATACGGCAGAGATGGAGTTGACTGTAAACCCAGTGGGGCAGAGTGAATGAGAGCCACAAATGATTGCTGGCCGGTTGGTAAAATGTCGGTGTGACATTCAGGAGCTCATTTCTTTAAACTGAACATCAGGACCCAAAATGAAAATGCGATGTAATACTGTACAGAGATGTAACACCAGGGAAAGAAAAACAAAGGCAGGCTGAATGACATTCCAGAATGCTTGAAGACACCGTTTGTTTACTGGATTGTGTAAAACGAGGGGTGTATGTGTTTTTAGTTCCCCCTGCCAAACCAAGCCTCTGTTCTTACCAGCTCTTCACTGCCTGGAAGGTCTCCCCCAACACTAGCTTGGAAGGGTCTTTCTCTAGTCAGTGGTATAGTAAACCATTCTCCAGATGTTTAGGGGCATTGTCACATGACATTTCACAGATAGGTAGGTACAGAGCGGGGAGCGTACAGCCACCTGCCTAGTGTCGGACTACGAGGCTCAGCATCCTCAGGTATTCCTCGTCTGTACGAATTCAGCTGAACCCATGGGCTGGTTGCTACATTAATTAGAATTCTCCCTCCTCTTCGGTCAGAGCATCCCAGAGACCAGCAGGTCTCCGTCTTTGATATGTTACATCCCACCAGTTACTCACTCAAAAGAGAGTGCAATGAAAAGCCCATAAGATCCACATTGATGTCTCCTTCATTCCAGTATGTTATTTATCATTGAAAGTACATTGGCGAGTGTTGAACTGAGATTTAGGAGAAACTCAGAAACACCAGAATTTATCTGCCCCTCACCGAGAACCACCGTATAGACACCAAAGGAAGAAAATAAAATAAAATGTAGGAAACGCACGCCTTGAAGCATCCATGAGAGGTGGCCATTCAACCTCTGCTTAAAAATCAACTGTGAAGGACAGTCTACCAGGGTCCAGAGCAGTTTGTCCCATTATTCAAGCCATGGTTTTGCCTTTGCCACGCTACAGTGCCTTCTCGTGGTTGAAGAGGGATTTGAAACCAGGTCAACCGAGTCCTAGTCTATGACTCTTGTCCACTATATCGCACTGTTTTCAACCTAGCTGCTGGTTTGGGGAGGGGATCCTATAGGTTTTTTTTTTACACTGGGAGACACAGACTTGGAAGAGTGGGTGCTGTACCCCATTTTTAAGGCTCTTATCTCTGCTGCCATCAGGTGACAGAAGTGTGGAATTGCACCCTTTACTAGCGCAGGTTTTCATATGCTCAGGAGAAGGCAGGCCAGGATGAAACCATATACAACCTCTGACCAGCCTAATATGTTTGTCTTCAGCTTGTGATGCTATGTAGCACCATGCTGGCTTTTAGAAAGTGGTGAAGAGTAGGAGGATAAGAAACAGGGCACTTGTTTTTTCTTCCGTTCATCCTCTTGGTTTAATGCTTTAGAATTTGCCCTAGAAATCCAGAAGGTCCCATTTTTCTTACTTTCACTCAACATAATGTATCTGCTCACATCTTTTTTATTATTATTATTAAGAATGCGGGGCATCTGAATAATCTAGAAGGCGATCCATACGCCACGAAAAAGGGGGCCTCCCCCATTTGCTGGCAGTGTTTCAAAAGCACAAGCCTTTAATCCCAATATTAAGAACTTGCACCCTCTTTCCGAAACAGTAAAGAGCTTCGTGGAAATAGGAGAGAAACACATGAGGAGACAGAAAAAAAAAATACAGAGTTCAAAAGAGGGACCTTAGGTGTCCAAAGGAAAGCAGCCCAATTAAATCCTACCTTTTCTTTAGGGTTGCCTTTCACATGTTGGATTGTATGATCAAAACAGCAGGACCTTTTTCTTGAAGCCTGTAACTGACCACTTGTAATTCCACTGGTATCCATGTAAGTAAATGTTTCAAAGAGATAGCTGTATCAATTTGTTACTCGAGATGGGCACGAACCGGTTCGTCCCTGCTTGTAAAGGGGGCCACACAGCTGCTGCTTCTCCCCTCCTGTGCCTCCTCAGGCTCAAACAGCCACTTGCCAGGCCCAGCGTGCTGGCTTTCCCGCACCTCCCCAACTGATCTTCCAGTCCTGGCAGCAGCTCAGGCATCTCCGTCTTGCCCTCTCGGCTGATCTGCCACTCAGACAAAAGGGCGAGGCAGAGAAGAAGTTGGGGCTCTTGCTCACGACCGGGAGATTCGCTTAGGGGTGGGGTGGGGAAGGAAGCAAGCTGGGCCCGTTAAGTGGAAGTGATGGAGGGGAACAGCAGCCGCACCTTCACAAACTGGGCTGATCTGGGACGAACCGGTTCACGTCCATCTCTGTTTGTTACAACAAAACCAAAGAAGAGCCCTTTCGCACCACGAATATAACAGATTCCCTTGTTTTAAGCTTTCGTGGACGTAGCTCCCTTCCTTCAGA
Source organism: Pogona vitticeps (assembly GCF_051106095.1). Lineage (NCBI taxonomy): Eukaryota > Metazoa > Chordata > Lepidosauria > Squamata > Agamidae > Pogona > Pogona vitticeps. The sequence goes on from NC_135792.1 coordinate 2,636,815, forward strand.
TGGACGGAGGTTCAGTCACGGCAGCACCCCTGCTAAGGCTGTCTTTGCAGCCCCCATATTTCGCCTTGATTCCTCTTATTATGGCCATACACCCCAGTGGAGCCTTGAAACCCTGCACATCGTAGGTCCCTGCCCCTGACCTGCTATTGAACACTAAAAATGTACCAATTTTTCACAACTGGAAGTGGAAATAAGTGACCCCATGTAATTACGCTGTAAACTGCATGTAATTTGGGGGCCATGCATGCACGCTTCAGACATTCCTGGGGGAGGATGGGTGGGGTGGAATTGACCCTTGACTAGCCAAAGTTGTTGACTTCAGGACTTGAGACCAAGTTTTGGCGTGTGCATTCGCCCTTAGTTCCGCAAGGGGGCAATGCAGCCTTTCAAATCACCTTGGGATGCTGGCATGCCCTCGCCGTCATCCTCACATCTGTATGGTGTGTGTCTGTGATTGTGCAGCCCTTTACCTGGCAGCTTGATAGGTAAAGCATCGCATTTTATGTCTTCTGCTGCTGGTGCTGCTTTCATCCTTGCAGAATTCGTCCTTCCTTTCGTAGATCACACCAGAGAGGAAATGCGAACTGAGAAAATAAGACACACTCTTTATTAATTTGCTCGCAGCAATTATGGACAGTGAGCTACAGGCTAACAGAAAGGAAAGAGGTCGCTGCCCTGATGATCATACAGGCCAACAGTAGAAATGAAGAAGGCCACAGAGGAAGGTAGGATAATGCAGTAAAGAGGTGGGAAATATGTGCATTTAGTCCAGTTACATGTCAAGAAGAAGGAGGAGGAGGAGGAGGAGGAGGGGAGGGAGGGAGGGAGGGAGGGAGGGAGGAAGGAAGGAAGGAAGGAAGGAAGGAAGGAAGGAAGGAAGGAAGGAAGGAAGGAAGGAAGGAAGGAAGGAAGGAAGGAAGAAAGAAAAGAAAGAAAGAAAGAAAGAAAGAAAGAAAGAAAGAAAGAAAGAAAGAAAGAAAGAAAGAAAGAAAGAAAGAAAGAAAGAAAGAAAGAAAGAGAAAGAAACTGAGCTATTTTGGCTTTCATAACCCTGGAGGAGAAACAGCCCATGGCAAAGTTATTCAAGAGAAGAAAGCTTTGGAGCCAGGACTGGAAATAAAACAGAAAAGTGGCCCTACAAAGATTTGGGGGGAAATCCCAGGCTTAAGAAGTGTCAAAAGCCAAGCCAAGCTTACAAAAAGAGAGAAAGAAAGAAAGAAAGAAAGAAAAAGCCCAAGTGGACTCAAGGGCTGGGCCCCGATGTGGTTTCAAAATAAGGAGGAGCCGTTTATGCTGGGTCTGGTAACCCGAAAGGGGACCCATACGGCAGCAGACCTACAAGTTCATTCGCTGAATTTGAGATACTAATAAAGCCATGCTTATTGTACTAAATCACCACCTAGGAAATACTCATGACACAAACGAAATAAAAGCAATTTAAAACACACATCAACAATGAAACACGCAACACCCACCAGTCAAAACTCCTTTTTCTGAAGAGCTCAAAGTCTGGAAAACAGACGGCCTATTTATCTGCTCTGAATGCTCACTGGTAATAATGTGGGTTTTTTTTTTCAGTGAACAACAGCCTTATTACATTTATTGGCAATAAATTAACGATTACCCTCTTTGTAATTCTCAGAGCGGAATGAGATATCTAGTTAAGCAAGGAAGAAGTTGCTGTTTCCAAATAATTAAAGAGTAAATCTTTCCTGAGATGGAAGTAATAGACTTCTTATGAGTTTCCCTTTATTTCCATCCTGGCAGTGCTCAAGTCTGTTTTCTCTAAATCTTCTTTTGTACACTGTTTTCCACACCATCCCCCAGCTAATAAACATAGTTTATGTGCAGAATTTTGGGTTACGTAATACCTTTATCACATCACCAAAACATTTAGAAATATGGTGAGCTTTTGACGTCTTCAAAATTTTTAATCAGTCATAGAAGGTATAAAATTTGGGGATGGGGCAGAAGCCGTCGGTTTCGGGTGGAAGAATTCACGAACAACTTTTTAGTGATCTGAAAAAGGTAATGCTGAACCCAGCATTTTGTTTCTCCGCATGGATCATGGGTCAGTCTCTCTCTTTTTTTTTTTTGTTGGCTGATGGAGATCAGTAATTAGATGCTGGCTTTAGACTTGTCCAGGATTTTAGTTCTTCGTGGTAGATATGACTTTAGCTGGTCTAATGGGTGAGATACTGGGTATTTCTTATATTGTTGCACTGAGTTGTGTTCATTTATCAATTCTGTTTAAATCCAGATTATGGACTGAAATGGTTGGCCACAGTGGATCCTTTTGGATGATGCTTAACTCCCAGTGCATATAAAAATTTACATTTTTTGGACCCAGAGTCCTATAATTCTTAAGCAAGCACTGATGGAAATTAGAGACTCCACCCGCCTCAAGTTACTTTTCTGAGGCCTCGTTAACTCTGAAAGCAAACACTGTCTTGGCCCTTTAAAACTTCAAAGGACCAGTGTAGCCAATCTAGTGTCTACACAGCGGTGTAGCATTTTCAGTAACGCTCAGAGTGACAGGTGGAGGAAGGAAAGTCATGCTATGTGGATCTACATGTCATTTATTGCATCACAGCCGGGGCTGCCTGTTTTAGAAACAGAACTGCAATACTGCAGTCAAGCCTCTGCTCACAACATGAGTTTGATCCTGACGCGTTCTGGTAGCCGACTCAGGGTTCACTCAGCCTTCCATCCTTCCAAGGTTGGTAAATTGAGGACCCAGCTTGCTTGGGGAGAAGGGGGGCAAAGTGTTCCTTGCATAATTGTGTTGTAATTTACCCAGCAAATGTCTAGCACTATGGTCAAGTATACAAGCTGGAAAAAAAAATAAGAACCATAATAATAACACCCCAAAAAACCTCTGAGCTGTTCTGTTCTTTGGAGCCTGGCCTGTGCTTTAGCATCTGTGTGATACGTGCTAAGTTGAACACAGCTAGATCGGAGCCCATTAGAATTTTGTATTTTATTTTTGCACTTTAGGCTTGCCAACAGCGAAGGCTTTGTTGTCTTGATGGCGACCTGAAGCTTTAATCTGTTGATGGCAGGAAGGATTAATCCATTTCCCAGTATGGCTAGAACTGTTTGGTGAAGAATGAAACTACCACCCACAAAGCAGGCAAATTCTGGATGGAGATTTCGCCCCCCCCCCCCTCCAAACGGATAGCCGTTTCCAGCATTTCCACAGAGACCTCAGGAGGAAAGAAAAGAGAAAGGTTCAATGGATTAAAACTGTGGCAGGGACTGGACAGAGGTCCGTGGCAGGCTGCAATGTGAGGAATCCTGGGGCATGTTTTCCAGGTGGGAAAAAAGGAATGAATCCTAGTTCCGATCAGGTTTAAAATGGAGAATGCAGGAGACCGGAGGAAAAACAGATGGTGATGGAGAAGCACAAAAAAATGGACTCTTAAACCCAATTCTTAAAGTTATGATTCTTATCAAGGTCATCAAAAAAAGGGAAGCCGTTCAGCTAGCCTTCATAGAGCAGCGGGTGGCAATGATATCAGCTGGGTTAAAGAATTCAAAAGAGTACATTGTTTGTTCATAAGAATGTTATCATTGTTTAACAAGCATTCCAGAAACCACAGGTTGTATTATACCTGGAGGGAAGCCTGCTGAGACCAGCATTTTATATTTTTGGGAGAGAGTCCAGAAACATCCAATACGCTTGGGGAAAATCTGAAAATATCTTTGCAAATTTTTTGGTTCGGTTTGTTCAATAAATGGAAAAAGTTTGGGGTTTGTTGGGGGAGAGGATTGTTGATTCCCGGAAACTGGATATAGTGACTGTAGCATTTTGTTATCTGGCTGCGGAGCCAGAGATTGGGACTTTGATCCCCCCACGGGGCGTCCTTGGCAAGGATCTAGACTCAGCGATCCCCAGGGTCCCTTCCAGCTCTGCTGTTATCAGATTATGATGATGGTTATTTCATTGCCTAATATTCCAGTATTTTCAAGAAGAGTTTTTCTCCTGGCTACAGAATATATGCAAATTTAGTCTCAGTGCATATGGTATAATAATAATAATAATGTGCCCTATACTTTCCTATTAAGAATACCTACTGTCTTAATGGCATCGTTAAGCTTCTATTGATGAGTTGGAACCAGCACAGAACATTTTGTTCCTGCCTGCATTTGGTTGGCTCTTTCTGTCGCTTTCATAGCATAGAAACAAAAGTGCTTTAGAAGAACCTCAATTTTCCCCAAAGAGCAAATAGTGGCATGTTCCTATATAGGATGATGAAGGCCAGCTGTTTGCTGCAGTTGCTAATAAACTGGCCCTCTTATTAATGGTAGACCTGGTTTAAAGATAAGTAGATACAGTTGTATTATACATGGATTTGTGTCATACCAACAGAATCTACGGTGCTTCATAGAGTGGTATAGCAAGACATGGTGAAGGCAGCAGGAAAAGAAGATGACCCAATATGAGGCGGATTGACTTTGTCAAGCAAACCACAGCCTTGCATTTGCAAGAGCTGAACAGGGGTGTTGAGGACGGGACCTGTTGGAGGTCACCTGTCCATACGGTTGTCCGTTACATTGGAAGGGGCTTGACAGGGCGTCACGACAAAACAATAGATAGAAAAGCTTTGATCCTGCTCTGATGAAGGGTTGAGTCCCTGATCCTTGTGTGTGTGTGTGTGTGTGTGAGTGAGTGAGTGAGTGAGAGAGTGAGTGAGTGAGAGAGAGAGAGAGAGAGAGAGAACTCAAAACACTGTGTTTTGCTTCAAATCATGGGCAGCTGGGGAAAGAGGGGGGTGAGTCACAGAAAATCGTTCTGTGTAACCTTCTGAATATGGATGAACTGGAGACTAGAACAGACCTGCATTCCAAGGCTCTGTGGTGATGCCTGCAAGGCAAAAAGGCTCATATTAGTCATTTTGAAAACACACACACACAGAGAGAGACACACACAGGTTGATTGAGGCCACACTGGTTTCTCTGCATTCCATAGTCGCAAGAGACACGGCGTGAAGTGCAAGCCTTACTCTTCTGTCAATCTGGATTTCACCAGTGTTGCCTCTGCTAATGAGTCCCGTAGACCACAGCAAAGGAAAGGTCACGGAGGCGATGGCCACCATTATAATTCTCTGCACCAAAAGCTTTGGAATGCGGTTACGGCTGGGGTGGTGTTATCTTTGCCATTCAGCATTGTTCGCTTATGAATAAGACTCGGAGTTTTAAGGAAAGGAAAGGAAAATCTACATCATGCAAAGAAAGCTACGGTAATGCCATCTTGCCGTTTGTAGAAAACAATGCGGCCGGACTTAGGAAAGCTATAATGCCCCCAGATCCTCCAGTCATGATGTCTGTTGGACACACCAATTCTAGGATTCTGGGATTTGTAGTCCAAAAAGGTTATTCCCCCCCAAAAAAAAACTTTGGAAGAGGGATATGGCAAAGGCACAGGTTGCGTAACTGCTGTGGTGCAATAGCACCTGAGCATGAAACATTTAGCCATTCAACAAGGATCTTGTGGGACATGTTCCTGAGATCTAAATGCCAAACTGAAGATAGAACATGGAAACTGTTGTAACTCAAGAAACACAACATATGTGGTTACAGTTAAGTTGTACTGTCTCTAAAGCACTTCACCCCTCACTATGCCGCCCAAGATTCTTGGGAGTTGCAGTCCAAGAACATCTGAGGACCCAAGGTTTGGAACCACTAGCCTAGACCACTGCCCCTCAACCCATTTTCCTGCCCTAACTATCCATCATTCCTGGTAAGGGTCAGATAATGGGAAAGGCTGTTCAAATGTTTTCCCTCCAGTCACACTGTTTCTTCAAAGCTCCTTATCTGAGCAGTCAGACTTGCAAAGGAAATTGCATGGACCTCCTCAAGACCAACCATGAAACAAGCTGATTTGCAGTGTGTGAATGAACACACCTCGTGGTAAGATAAACGGATGCCTTTTGTCTTCTAAGACAGCTCTACTTCTAGTGCAATGTTGACTGAATGGTGTAGTTTGACCTTAATAGAAAATTTAGACGGTGAATAGCTGAATAGTGTTTTCAGATTGCTTAGAAGAATGCTAGAGTAGGCAGAAATCTGAAAAAGGAATTTAAAATGGCAAGGACGGGAAAGGAGTATTTCAAAAAGACTGAACTTTTTTTCCCCCTGGATCAAAGCTGGCGTTAATGATCCATGCAAGATGAAAAGAAATACTGTAAACCGAGGTTTCTACTTGAATTGCAAAGCTATTATAAACAACTAAAAACAGACAAACAGGACATGCAATTGCAGCATCCAGACATCATTATGTCAATTTTACAAGGTCCACCAAACAGGAAATTGGGGGTCACATTTCCATGGAGACTTGGACATCCTTTCTCTATGGGCATATGAAAAGAGAAAAGCAGAAGGGTTTCATACGTAGATGATATGACAGAAGAAAGAAAAGAAAGAAAGAAAGAAAGAAAGAAAGAAAAGCACAGGTGTGTAGGTTTCCAATGCAAAAGCTGGAAACAAAGGAATCACAAATCATACATCAGTTGATGATAGCCCTTGGCTAGCTGTTACCCTGGGGGTTGTAGTTTGAACTAACTTGGAGGGCTGGTGGATCTACAACAAGACTTCCGTACTCACAAACCTTGTCCGTTTTAAAAAGTGTTGAGGTTTCTGAAATTCAAAACATCTCAGAAGAAAAAGTTGATCACTTATTGGTGTGCAAAATATGACTCTTTGGGCATGGATCATTGAGTTTAAGGTCCATAGTTTGATCCAATAGTTGAACAATTTGTATCAAAACCGAATAGCCCCCTCCAGGCATTCATAATCATTGACTCATAGATATACTCACATTCGTCAGCCACAGCCTTCCTTTCTCTATGAGGGGATGCATCAGAAAAAGGTGAAGACGATTTCTAAGCCACAGAATGAGGGTCATCCACGAGAACCTTGTGCAGAAGCCAACTGCTTAAAATTAATGGCGTCTGAACCATTAAGGGAATCAAATTAATGGCATCTGATATACATTTCAGATCTACAGCCCTTTCAGACACAAACCATCTCCCTGACCCCCAAGGAATTAAGAAGTCCAGAAATTAAACTCACTAGCTTCAAGCTAAACATTTTGCCACACAATTTAGCTCAACATAATCAGTGGCGCTCCATTGTAAAGGGCTTAGTCTTCATCTGAAAAGTACAGTAATAGGAACAAAGTGGATTAGGAAGAAGGATGGAAGCGCAGTGTCCAAATGTCTTTGTGGTTTCCAAATCTTGCTGGGGTTGACTTTATACTATATAAAGTAATATCCGGTTTCAGAGGGACAGTGGACATTCTCAACAAACTCCGGTGTCAACTCACCTGCATTTAGTGCTCTGCTGTATTGGGGAACAATTGATTTGCCGTTCTGTCTCTCTGATGCTTGAAAACTCTCATCAATCGGTTAGTTACGACGTGCTGAAGAACTCTCTAAAGGTCACTAGGTTTTCACATCACGCAAAATGAAAATGAAAACTCATTGTGGCATCTTAAAGACTAATTAGATTCGACTCATGAAAATTCACAATAAAATATAACAGTCTTCTTCCTCCATTCAGACTTCATGCCTTCTTGTAATGTGTTCATCATCTCAAGGTGTTGAATATATATATTTATGGTAATTATATCCTAGTGATGCACACACACACACAAACACACACACACAAACACACACGAAGAGTTAAACTACTCACAACTAAATACAGCATAAATAGCAAAAAAACACAGTCTGAAAATGTAAACAAACCGTGCAACCTGTTTTTAAAGAGAGGCAAGACTGGAGAGGAGGCATTTATTTATTCGGTGTAATGTCTGTTCTACGGCTCGCCCTGTTTTCTCTCTCCCCCACCCCACGCGGCTCTTGTTTTCCATTGCAAGAGTTCATCTCGTCATGAAGAGAAAAGACAAAGGGTCAACGTGCTTGCAGATGGAACAATATCCCCCAGCCTGCTTGCCAGCCGAGCCCAGAGCATCTCTTTGGCAACCGGTGCCACCCACCCACCCCAAGGACAGCCTGGCATTGTCTGACGTGACTCTTCTGAGCCCATCTTCCCTTGGAAAGGGACACACACACCCCCCTCAGCTTCCAAAAGGGCTGGAGTGGATGTCCATGAGGTGCATGCCCATCCCGTTCCCCCCCCCCCCCAGAAAAAGAGCCTCTTGCCAACCAGCTATTGAGGGTCGGCTTTTCTGCCCTTGTTTAGCCTCTCAACTGGCTGAGACAGAACCTTCTCCCATTCAGCTTTGAGTGGGCAGGTTATATAAAGGCCAGTAATGATAGGTTCTATGGAGGAGGAGGAGGAGGAGGTCTCGGTACATTTTCCTGAGTGTGTGTGTGTGCAGGAGTAGTGATGTCAACACTGATGAACAGATGAACAGATGAGAGCCAGATGGGGGCTGGGAAAATATAACAGGTTACAGACAGAGTGAGACAGAGAAGAGGATCTATAAACAGGTACAGTAGATGGACAGACAGAGACAGACAGAGATGGGGACCATGGATAGTGATAAAGACAGATTATTGATAGGCCACAGTAAGTAAGAGTTACTGAGACAGTTACATAAACAGATAGATAGATATAGAATCGTAGGATGATAGAATCATGGAGTTGGAAGGTGTCTCTGAGGCCAACCCCCTGCTCAAGGCAAGAACCCAAATCAAACCAGATCTAACAGATGACTGTCCAATTTTCTCTTGAATGTCTCCAGCATTGGAGCGCTCACCACCTGAGGTTACTGGTTTCTGTTGTCATACTGCTCTAACAGTCGAGAAGTTTTCCCCGATATTCAGCTGAAATCTGGCTTCCTGTAAATTGAGCCCATTGTTGTGTGGCCTGCACTCTGGGATGACCAAGAACAGATCCTGTTCCTCTTAATGACAGCCTTTCAAGTATTTGAAACTCACTCTCCTATCACCCCTCAGTCTTCTTTTCTCCAGAGAAAACATGAATTATTCCTTCAGTCTTTCCTCATAGATGATAAATGGTAGGTAAATAGTTGACCAACAGACATAGAAATACAGAGACACATTGTAGAGAGACAGCCAGATCGATGTTGTTGAAAACATTAAAATTTTTAGCGACAACAAGACTTGACTTTTATATGGAACTGGGGAACCATCAAAGTGCTTGTCAGGCATAAAAGTCTTCCCCAGGCCAATATCCTCTAGGCCTACTGGACCACATTATTTATTACTCCCCACTGGCATAAAGTCTATGGCACCCATCTATGTATTTTCTTCGTCAGCCAGATGTAAGAGACTGACAGACAAACACAGGACAGGGAAATTCCATTCAGCAGCTCACCTTCCTAATAGTAGATTTCCTCTTCCCCAAGAAAATCGCCTCATTCTCCCATTGAAGAAAATGCAAGCATCTACAATCCAATCTGGTGGGAGTGAGTTCTACAGGCAAGTTGGATGTTACACAGAGAAGTCCCACAATATCTTTGGAAAGGGGGTCCGAACTGTTCTTGCATAGATGAAGGGATTACACTCCACCTCGAGCCACTGAGTATCTTTGTGAAGAAGGAGAGTTTCAAAGATTGGGCTAAATTGGACATCACCCTGAGTACACCCAATCTCTTCTGATTTTGGAAGCTAAACAAGGTCTACTTAGACTTTAGACGGAAAACACCAGCTGAGAAGACCACGGATCCCCAGATAAAGCTAGAAAAGAATGCTTCCTAAAATATTCCAAGATCTTCTCCAGCTTGGACGGCTAATGGTCCAGTTGTCCGGAATGAGACAGATTGTAGGGCTGTGTTGGGAACTCTTGCAACCAAGCAGAATGGAGGGGATGAGCACAGCAGATTAACACCTCTTGAAGGGACCAAGCTTGGGAAGGCAGGGGCTGTTCATTTACTCTAGAGCAGGGCTTTTATTTTCAAAGGGGAGTTGATATCCTGGCCACTCAACATCCTTCCCAGCATACCTGCCCTCATATTCTTTCAAATTGTATATCAAGCCTTGAGAATATATTTTTTTTAAAAGGAAATGAACGGAGATGGTCTTGTTTGCCCGGAAATGATCCAAGAGCAATTGAGAATCAGTAACTATCCAGGCAGGAGAGAAATATTAATTCACCAAGCAAAGCCAAGGAAGCAGATAGGAAATGAGTGTGATAGATTTTTCTCTGGCCACTTAATTAAAATTCGACTTCGCTAATAGAAGCTTTTAATTTCTCTGGCTGATAGATACATCCTTTCAGAGGGCCTCAAAAGGCAGCTCTTTCCAACTGCTTTTATAGATCCATCTTCTTAGCGCCCTGCAGGAGGGCCAAAATGTAAATCCCATTCCGCATTGAGCTTTCGCTCCTCCTAAAATATCGGAACAATTTCTTTCTCCTTTGCTTTCTTCCATGTCACATCCTCTAAAACGTCCAACCGGCCACACGCAGAGACCAAATACTCTTTAGCATAACAGTTCTTATGCCCCAAAAGATCGACTTCTAACAAGCCACCGTTTTTAGAAGCACACCGAGGTTAGTCTCTACTCAACAAGAACAAAACAGTTCCTTGATCAACAGACTCGTGGGGACATAAAATTTGGTAGATTCCATTTGATGAGAGGCATGGGGTATTATTTTCATTTGCATCACACCACCGGCAGTCAGACAGACATGGAGTGGAGGAAGTGTGTGTGTGTGTAGTAGATTCTCAGCTTTCTCACAATGCACCTTTCTCACTGTGCCACATCTGAAGAAGAGATGACCAAAAAAAAAAAAAAAAAAAAGTTACAGGTGTCTACTCTTTTTAAAGAGAAAAAATGAACAGGTAAATTCCAAGACTGGCACATTTCAATCTTTATTGTTTTGTTAAAAGTCAGGTGTTTTTATTTTTAAAAAGTGGTGAGCTGGTCTTAAGCATTCCTTGGCTAATGGATTCCTGGGTTCCTAGATGTTGAAAACAACGGAGCTCCTTCTCCTGCTTTCCATAGCATCCTCACAACAGTCCTGCGAGGCAGGACGGAAGGACTGAGAGTGATCCATGAGAGGGATCCAGGCTCACCCAGTGAATTTCACGGAACTTGAAATGTGGACTTGGAAATGGAATTTCGATCCGCTGAAGAGAATGCCGTAGGCCAACGCTTGAGACACTAAGTGCACTGCATTGTTTTTGTTTATGTGTGTGAGAAGGAGTTGGTTGGTTGGTTCTTATGGCTTTCGAGAGGGGCATTAAGCACAGGAGTTTAATCTGTTCTAAACCAGCATCCTGCGACCCTACCCTTTTTTGCAGCTGCTTCTACAACAGACCCTGCAAAGCAAGCTTAAAACATAGCAATGCCATCTCCTTAGGTAGAGTCTGGAACCACTGCTTTTTCTGGCTGGTGGGGCAGGAGACACAGCCCGGGGGACGGGGGGGGGACGGAGTCGAGAGTGACAGGCAGCGCCTCGGGAGCAAAGGGCGCAACTCGCGCCACCCAGGCGGACAAACCTGGGCTGCAGCCGGAGTCTCTTTATCTGGACTACCAAGCCAGCCCGATCAGACCCATCTGGCTCAAGGTTGCCTCTCCCTCTGGACTCTCCCTTGTCTTCTCTCTTTTGACTCCTTCCCTTGCCTGTCCTTCCTCTTCCCCCCCCTCCCCGTGCGCTTAAAATTGACGGGAGAGAGAAAGAAGGAGGGAGAGAAGGAGGGTTCAGGGACGGTTGACTCACCCAAGCCGGGAGGTCCACCCTCGCCCAGAAGAAGGCAGGCGAGCGGCTTCCTCCTCTGCCCGGCCAAAGGACGGAGCCTTCCTGGCAGGTCTCAAAACCCCCACCCCACCCTCGGGACGGGCTCCGGGTCCCTCTCCGCCCGGCGGCGAGCATGCCGGAGGAGTTGCCGGGGCTCAACTGCTCCGGCCAGGCGTGCGCGGCGGCGGCGGCGGCGGGCGAGTCCGGGCGCTTTCAGCACCACGGAGAGTTCTCGGCGCCCGTCTCGGTCCTGCTGGCGGTGCTGATGGCGCTCCTGGTCTTGGTCACCGTCTCCGGCAACGCGCTGGTCATCCTGGCGTTCGTGGCGGACAAAAGTCTCCGGAGTCACGGGAATTTCTTCTTCCTGAACTTGGCCATCGCCGACCTCCTCGTGGGTGAGTGAGGCTGGCCCGGAGGGAACCGGCTGGTTCTCCTCCCTCCCCCCCCCCCGCTCCGGGAGATTTCTTGGGGATGGGAGGCAAGTTTGGTGGAGTGGATAGAGCGGTGTGTGTGTGTGTTTGTGTGTGTGTGTGTGTGCAATTTGGGAGACCTGGATTCAAATCCCTGCTTAGCCGTGGGAGAGAATCAATGGAAAACCACACTAGGAAGAGGGCACTCCTGCCTCAAAACCCCTATGAAGGTTGCCATAAGTCAGGAGCAACTTAACTTGTAACAAGAACCATATTTATATCATTCAGTCACTCACAAGTATGTTACGGAGGATTCACAAGTATTTATTGTATTATCATTCCAAATTTTTTTGGAGTTGTGTCCAACAATTTGTTAAAATTTCTATGCAGAAGTACACAAAGTCCTATTTGCTACTGGTTAGATTTTTAAACAAGCTCCATGCTTCTCCCCTTCGGCTTGATCTTCATAGCAACCCTGCGAAGCAGGTCTCCTGCCGAGACAGGGTGACCGGCCCCAAGCCACCCAGACATCTTGATAAACAGCAAATCCTTGGTGATCTACTCCAGATCACAAGAGATCCACCTGCAGTCCCAAGTCTGATTCTCCATGATTGCATTTTAAAATATTTAGAGGCAGGAGATCCACTCGTCTTTGTCTTTTTCTGTGGCAGCCTCCCCCCCCCATCTATTAATCTGGGGATGTGGGGAAAGGGGATTACTTCACAGAAGTTTGGGAAATACAAATTAGACCTTATCTGTCGCGATGCCATAAAAATGACCCACAAGAGAAGGTAGGTTAAGATCTACGGGCAAGTTCACAACTTGCAGCTACCGCAACAGAAATGACTTTGCCTTTGCTTGTTTCTTTCTGTGTGAGGGATGGAAAGGTATTTTTTTTATTATTATTTTATCGGGTGCCTAACAGGACTCAGCGAAGGGACTTCACACAGGCAAACCAAGGTTTTTCAACTTCTTTTGGAGAACAGCTCTTGTAAGACCGCCTTGTTAGCCGAGGCAAATGGGAACTGCCGATGGTCCCTCAAAAGGGAATTATTTTCACCTCAGGCCTCATTTAACCGGTCTCTCCCTTTCCCTCTAATGCAAATGAAAGATCCGAGCTGCTGCCCAGAGGGGTTACGTGAAATTTTGGAACCCCCCTGGGCAGGATACACTTGACTTCACCATCTGTGTATAGCAGATGATGATTCTGAGGGAACAGACGAAAGGCTGACTCCCACACAGAGAGACGGCCTGCCTGCCTGCCTGTTGAGGTGTAAGAGTGGCTACAGGAAGCGCTCTTTTCATCTCAGCCAGGCAGTCACGAGTCGTGATGCCTTTCTCTTGTGCCAAATGTGGAGTGAACAGAGGGGGGGGGGACAGCAGCCCCATTCACCCACAGATCTTTACACATGTAAAGGATAACAATGCTACCTGTGTATGCTCACCTAGATGCTTATATACTGCTCCATAGCATTCAAAGCATTCTCTGGATGGTTTACAGTTTAATTATGCAAGGTACAAATGGCGCACCCCACCCCACCCAGCGAATTGGATACTCAGTTTACCAGCCTCAGAAAGATGGAAGACCAAGTCAACCTTGAGCTGGCTACCTAGGTCTGTCACAATCGAATGCAGGCCAAGAGCAGAGTCTTAAGTGCAGTACTGCAGTTTAACTGCTGTGTCATGAGGCTCCTTTTAAAAAAAGTCTGAGATAGCAGCTGGAGGGGATGATGGTAAAAAAAAAAAAAAAAAAAAGAAACAGACTCAGTCTTCAATAGGCTTCCTTAATAGCCGTTGCTTTCCTCTTTCCCCTGGATGAAGCTGCACATGCCCAAAATTCTCCCTTTCTTCCAGATCTGAAAACAGTAAAGAGTATGGGCTTAAGACCGCCATCCCCATACAGCAGATATCATCGCTGCACATATCAATTATCAGCATGAAAGGTAAATTAGCGCATAGCGGCCCATGGCGGGTAGATGACTGCACCTTTTCAAATGCCCAATGGTATATTCACAGTGAGAAAATATCATTTTTATAGATCCCAGGCTATTACTTTAGAGCCTTGTCACGCAGTGGTAAAACGGCACGCAGGGCTGCAGTCAAAACTCTGCTCAAGATCTGAGCTTGAACCCCAGGCTCAGGAAGCCGGCTTGAGGTTGCCTCAGCCTTCCGCCCTTCGGAGACTAAATTGCATGCCCAGCTCGCTTGGGGGGGGCACGTGTAGCCAGCATAACTAAATTGACCATCCAGGCAGTGATTTAAGCAGGATGGGGTGGTCTATACATGCTATCACAGGCTGCTTCTGCTTTTACTCTCCGCCCCCCCAGCGTCATGCTTTCTTGTCTGTGTCCGCAGGTGGGTTTTGCATCCCCCTCTACATCCCTTACGTTCTGACTGGCGAGTGGAAGCTGGGAAGAGGATTGTGCAAGGTTTGGTTGGTGGCAGATTATCTGGTGTGCAGCGCCTCCGTTTTCAACATTGTCTTGATCAGCTTCGACCGATTCATCTCTGTTACGAAAGCGGTAAAGAAACCCTGCTTTTGACTCAATGGCTGTTTAGTCTTTCTTCCTTCCTTCCTTCCTTCCTTCCTTCCTTCCTTCCTTCCTTCCTTCCTTCCTTCCTTCCTTCCTTCCTTCCTTCCTTCCTTCCTTCCTTCCTTCCTTCCTTCCTCCCTCCCTCCCTCCCTCCCTTCCTTCCTTCCTTCCATCCATCCATCCATCCATCCATCCATCCATCCATCCATCCATCCATCCATCCATCCATCCATCCATCCATCCCTATTTCTATTCCTTCCTTCCTTCCTTCCTTCCTTCCTTCCTTCCTTCCTCTCTCTCTAAATCATACAATATTCACAGGTTTAAAATATTATATGAAAACTATATTTAAAAAAAACAATTAATAGCTTAGTGGTTTAGGTCTGTAACTGGAAAGCCAGAGGTTGGGAGTTTGATTCCCCCACGGGGCCTCCTTGAGAGGCGCTAGATTCAATGATTCAGAGGGTCCCTTCCAGCAATGCAGTTTTAAGATTATTATCCAAGATTATTGGTCGAGATTAAAGCCAGGATTAGAAACAATGTTAAAAAATTTTTTAAAAAATCTTAAAAACCCTATTTAATTGTCTGCCCTGGGAAGCTGTGTTGGGCCACTTCGCCTTGTCTTTCCTTCATCAGAGCAAAGACCTTCCTTTTCAGGCAAACATAAGGACAGAAGGACCAGAGGAAGGGGGTCAGCCCGGCCGAGATGAGCGTGGGGGGCCTTTGGACACCCCTGTTATGAACATCTCCTCTGTTTGAAAGGAAGTCTACAAGCATAATCGTCTTTTCAAGTTTCTTTCCATATTTTTCCTTCCAGGTGAGCTACCGAGCCCAGAAAGGGATGACAAGAAACGCTGTGGTCAAAATGGTTCTGGTGTGGATCTCCGCTTTCCTCCTCTACGGCCCAGCCATCATCAGCTGGGAGTACATTGCTCAGAAAACCATCGTCCCCGAGCGAGAGTGCCACGCAGAATTCTTCTACAACTGGTATTTCCTCATGATCGCCTCCACCGTAGAGTTTTTCACACCCTTCATCAGCGTCACCTATTTCAACCTGAGCATTTATTTCAACATCCGGAAGCGGACGCCGCTTGGCGCCCAGAACCTCTCCCTGGGCCGGAGGGACTGTGGAATGTGCCCCCAAAGGAAGAAGCAGGAGCACCCCATCTTCTTCATGAAAGTCGGCAGGGGAAGAAATCAGGAGAGAGTCAACGGCCTCTCCCCTCAGAAGCCGGCCAGCCCGAGGCTCGACGTCCATCACCGGCCAAGCCAGATGGTAGAATTCAACGTCCATCAAGATCTTCCACCTTTGCAAGTGGACGTCCAGACCAAATCCCCTTGGGATGGTTTCTACAAAGCCCTAGAGAGCATTTCCAACCCCACCCGTAAGACGGAGGTGGCCAGCACCATGGCTAGTCGGTGTCGGCTTTCCCGGGATAAAAAGGTAGCCAAATCTTTAGCCATCATTGTCTGCGTCTTCGCTTTCTGTTGGGCTCCTTACACCCTCCTCATGATCATTCGCGCGGCCTGCCACGGACGATGCATCCACCACGCTCTCTACGAAGCCTCGTTCTGGCTCCTGTGGCTTAATTCGGCCATTAACCCCGTCTTATACCCCCTTTGTCATGTGAGCTTCAGAAAAGCCTTCTTTAAACTCCTGTTCCCAGGGAAGGCTAAAATCCACCCTAATATCTGTGTGTGAGAATGCTTGTAGTGAGAAGACGATGTTGTCTTTAGCAAAGGATTGATTGCACACTTGGGCGGAAAAAAAAAAAACCACAACGCGTTGACTGTCCATTCATCTTGAACCCATACCATATCCAGGTAAGGAGGACAGCCTTCCAACTTTCTGTCCAAACTATTCAAGATCATGGGAACATTTGTTCCTGGCAACATAAGAGTTCTGAAAGCTTTAGGACTCTTTTTGAGACCTTGCATCAGTAATTTATGCAGTGAGTGCTGGGGGATCCATTATCAAAACAAGGGATATACCGTGCTTCCCGGAAAATAAGACAGGGTCTTATATTAATTTTTGCTCCAAAAAAAGCAGTAGGGCTTATTTTCAGGGGATGTTTTATTTTTTTTTCATGTGCAACAATCTACGTTTATTCAAATACAGTCATGTCATCTTCTTCTGGCTGCTGTACAATGGTGGAGGGTGTGGTTTCACTTAACTGGGGCTTATTTAGGGGGTAGGGCTTATATTACGAGCATCCTGAAAAATCATACTAGGGCTTATTTTCAGGTTAGGTCTTATTTTCTGGGAAACAGGGCATTTAAGAAATATTTAAGAAGTCTCAACCTCCAAGCATCTCTTGGGTGTTTGAACTGGCAGCTTCATAATTAGGAATTAGCAGTGCATAAAATTCTCTTTGTTCTGCTGAACAGTGTTGTCTGTTGGATTCAGTTGTGTCTGTGTTTAAGGAATTGCTAAGTATTTAAAAAAAAGCAAGTTCCCTTTGATGATTGCTCACAAGGGTTGTGTGTTGATGTTTTAAATTACTGCATTTTATGGGAGGAAAACACCAACTGGCGCCACACGGTAGAGGTTTCTCGTGCACACACAGAACTTGTTCATGGGTTCTGAGCCCTTCCCTGGGCTCACCCTAATTAGAAATGCCAAATGACCAACCCAATTAAAAACTTGATTGAAGTAGAAATTCCATGGGCACACTAGAAAAAAGGCTTCTCTGGTTTTTCACAGCTTTCCAGCTGTTGTTTTAATTGGGATATGCCACACATTAACTAAGCTGCCACCAACCATTCCCTATAAGAAGTCACACAGACCAGGGATGGATTTTCAACAAATAAAAGAATAAGGTTTATTTAAAACAACACACAGGGAAAAATAAAATGATCAGGTGAATAAGATATAGTAACGTGGCTTAGTCTCATTCATACATGCACACAGTTTGGTTCACACAGAACACTTAACTTGAAGCACAGACCCTGAACCTATCAGTTCTGGCTAACCATCCAGACACCTGAACCTATCAGGTTGGTACTGACTGACACACAGTAGTACCCTGTCTGACACACAGACTCCCACACCAGCTTCTTCTTCCCAGCTGCTGCTTCGTCTCCCTTCTGAACTTCACCACACAGGCTTCACATATATATACAGTACAGCCCCTCCTCCTGATGTCCCGCCTTCCACTCCCCATAGGATGGAACTTTCCCTCCAAACCCATGACAGACAGGTAACATCAGTGCTGTATGTAACACCTCCCCTCTTTATAAGTTGTTTTGTAGGGGGAAAGCTAAGGTGCTTTTCACCAAAAAACAACCTGTATAAAACACACAAAAACAGTTATACATACAATATCATACTTACTTATACTTACATTCTAAGTTAACCATATCAATTAGGCATTTAAACATTTACCATATACATTACATCAAGTTACCTTTATTCATACAAACCAAGTTCAAAAAACAGGTACATTTAACTTTTTGTCATCAATATATATACATAGTCCATGTTTCTTTCGCCGTCTTCATTCTTCAGGTCTTCTTGACAAGGCGTCAGCAACACAGTTCACTGACCCTCTGACCACCTTCACTTCAAAGTCATAGACCTGTAGGTTTAAAGCCCACCTCATAAGTTTGCTATTGTGGGTTTTCATTGTCTTTAACCATTGCAGTGGTGAATGGTCAGTGCACAGAACAAAATGTCTTCCCCAGATGTAAGGCTTGGCCTTCTGGATCGCGTAGACTATTGCCAAACACTCCTTCTCCACGGTTGCCAAATGTCTCTCACCTTTTTGAAGTTTCCTACTCAGGTAGGACACTGGATGCTGGTCACCATTCTCATCCTCCTGGCACAGAACTGCTCCTACCCCGCTGTCAGACGCATCGGTGTAGATGATGAACTCCCGGTCGAAGTCTGGAGCACGCAGCACAGGATAGTTGATTAACGCCTCCTTCAACCTCTGGAACGCCGCCTCACAGTCGCTGGTCCATGGGATGCGGTCATCAGCCTTCTTCCTCGTCAGATCGGTCAGCGGAGCCGCAATCTCGCTAAACCTCGGGATGAACTTTCTGTAGTAGCCCACCAACCCAAGAAATGATTTGACTTTTTTCTTGGTGTTGGGTCTAGGCCAATCACGAACTGCTTCTATTTTGGCCTCTAGGGGTTTTATCACTCCTCCCCCTACCATGTGACCCAAGTATTTTATTTCTGGGCTACCCAGCTGCAGTTTGTTCTCTTTGCAGAGCCTAGGCCAAAGCACTTCCTCCCCTGGGTCAAAGTGCCTCTCCCTGCCTTCCTGGTCATCCCAAGCTTTCTTTCTGACCTTTTGAGCTTGCAGGGTCTCTGCTGCTAGCTCTAGGTTTCTCTTTAGGTCATTTATTAAGGTGTCTATATATGTCACAACGTCTTGTGGGTCATCCTGGGTGATCTGTTCCCCATTTTGTTTGATCAAATCAAGGGGCCCTTTCACCCTTCTCCCAAATAAAAGTTCAAATGGACTGAACCCGGTACTGGCTTGTGGCACTGATCGATAAGCAAACAAAAGGGATTGCAGCTTCTGGTCCCAATTGTTTGGATTCTCTGCCAAGTAAGCCCTAATCATGCGCATTAGAGTCCCATTGAACTTCTCAGTTAACCCATTACTTTCAGGGTGATAGGCAGTGGTTTCCTTGTGCTTAATTCCACAGATTTGCCATAAGCGTTTCATGAGCTTCGATGTGAACGATGCTCCCAAATCTGTGATTATTTCTGAGGCAAATCCCATCCTGGACATATACCCCACCAAGGCATCTGCCACTGTGTTAGTTTCAATGTTAGTCAAGGGTATGGCTTCAGGGTACCTCGTGGCATGGTCCACAATGGTGAGAATGAACCTGTTCCCCCTCTTTGTGGCCTTGGGCAAAGGTCCCACAATATCCACCCCTATGCATTTGAATGGAGTGTCAATCACAGGCAAAGGGCACAACTTTGCTTTGGTCCTGTCGCGGCTATTCCCCTGCCTTTGACACACATCACATTGTTTACAGAACTCCCTGATCTGCTTCCCTATGTCAGGCCAGTAAAAATTCTGTGTGATTCTCTGCTGTGTTTTGTTCACCCCTAAGTGCGCAGCAAACATGTCAGAGTGCCCCCTTTGTAAGATCATGGGGCGATACTTTTCAGGTACCACTAGCTGACTTCGGATCCCATCTCCCCCTTTTGAGATATTCCTCAGGGTCTCTCTATATAAAATCCCCTTTTTCTCCAGAAATCTCACTGGGGTTTCAGGTGTTAGCTGGGCGTCAGTCACCTGTTCAAAACACTTTTGGAGAGTGGCGTCTGCCTTTTGCTCTTGTCCAAATCTGCTGTCTGTGGTTAAGGTTTCCACCACAGCTTCTGAACTCCCCTCTGCTTCCGTCTCTGGCTCATCAGTACCCCCCGGAACTGTCCCCGTGGTGGCTTGTGAACGTGTAATCACTAGCACCCATTTCACATGTTCAGCCAGGTCATTTCCCACGAGCACGGCTGCTGGCAGAGTCGATGAAATCGCTAGCCGCCAAACTCCCCTCCAGCCTTGAAAGTTCACAGGTACCTCTGCTACTGGCAGTGAGATCACCTGCCCCTCAATCCCTGCCACCTTCATGCTCTCATTTGGGATTACATACTCCCTAGGAATAATATCTGGATGGCACAGGGTCACCTGAGAACAAGTGTCCCGCAGCCCCCGATACTGACGGCCAAGTATTCCTACGTCCACCCCTGCTGTCTCAAACAACTGAGAATCTGTTCTCACGAGCAAGCATCGCTTGACCTCCACAAGAGGACCACCTTCCTCAGCCTGATCAGCAGATGTACTTGTTCCAGATTGAGTAGCCATGGCAACAGGCTCCCTCAGTGACAAGGAGCTTTGCTCTTTCTGGACACAGAACACAGCTTTTGGCTTGGTTCCACTCGAATCCTGAGGCACATTTCCCTTTATCTGCTTCCATTTCTCACACCCTGAGATTAGATGGCCCTTTCCCTGACAGAAATAACATTTTCTGCTGTACTTGGAGTCTTTCTCCTCTGGTTTTAGTTTTCCCTCCAAAATCTGAGGTCTTGGTTTCATGTCTGAGGGCTTCCCTTCACCATGGGCCCCTCCCCCTTGCTGCAATTTCTTCCCTTTTATTCTCAAATCCAGCTCCTTTCGCTTAGCCTCAAACTCAGCCCTGATCTGTAAAATTTCTTCCTCAGCCCTAGCTTTTATCTCTTTTACTTTTTCTTCAGTCTTATCTCTGATTTCTTTTAATTTAATGTCTTTTTGCTGATTATATTTTTCAAGATCTTGCTCACTTTGTCTGACCTGAGCCTCATACTTTTCTCTTTCCGAAATTTCTTCAACTGATAAATTGTTATTTTTCTTATTTAGGAATGTTAATTTTAATTGTGCCATTCTAATTCTGTGTTCCAGTTCCATCTCTTTCATCCTCATGGCCATTCCCCTTTCCTTGGCATCTGCCTCTGCCTGCCTGATTTCAGCTCTTTCTCTTCCTCTTATTTCAAGCTGTTCAATTTGTTCCTCCTTCTCTAGTTCTTTCATTCTGAATTCATGTTCTAGAGATAACTTAAAGTTTCTTAGGTCTCCCTGTGGTTCTCTCACTTCCTCCATTTCCCTCACCCTCAGTTCATGCTGTTGGGCTAGGAGTATTTTTCTGAGTTCTGGGTTCTGTTCTCCCGTGCTGTCACCCTGCACTGAGCCAAATTCATCCTCAGAACCTTGGTCAACCTGGGGGTCTTTCACTTCACCCATTTCTGCCATTTGGCTTCGAGTCAAGGGCATAATCCCCCCTCAGAACAGGCTGCTTTAAAAAGTCAAGCCTCAAAATAAAACGACCACTTTTTTCCTCTTTTGCCTCAGAACCAGCCCTCTATAGATTGCTGCTGTTCTTCAGCACTACTTGCAACTGTAGCGAGTTAGAGACTACCCCCCTCTGCTGGGCCTCGCAGCAGGCAGGCTAAATCACTGTTACTACACAGTTTTGCCTCAGCTTTTTTCCCGCCAAAACCAGGCTGCCTCAGAGCACTCTAATCTAGTCCCCAATCTGAGGTTACACGTTCTTCTACTAGCGCACCTCCCCTTGAGGTACACCTAGAAGATTACCTACGTGCTCTCAGATTGTCCCTGACTAGACCCCCCTTGCTCTGGGCACACTTGCCAAGGCTTTGCTGGACCGCTGGACAACTGGACCAGTCGTATCCCACACGCTGGACACCAATCAATGTGACAAACCCAGACCTACTGGGATATGCCACACGTTAACTAAGCTGCCACCAACCATTCCCTATAAGAAGTCACACAGACCAGGGATGGATTTTCAACAAATAAAAGAATAAGGTTTATTTAAAACAACACACAGGGAAAATAAAATGATCAGGTGAATAAGATATAGTAACGTGGCTTAGTCTCATTCATACATGCATACAGTTTGGTTCACACAGAACCCTTAACTTGAAGCACAGACCCTGAACCTATCAGTTCTGGCTAACCAACAGACACCTGAACCTATCAGGTTGGTACTGACTGACACACAGTAGTACCCTGTCTGACACACAGACTCCCACACCAGCTTCTTCTTCCCAGCTGCTGCTTCGTCTCCCTTCTGAACTTCACCACACAGGCTTCACATATATATACAGTACAGCCCCTCCTCCTGATGTCCCGCCTTCCACTCCCCATAGGATGGAACTTTCCCTCCAAACCCATGACAGACAGGTAACATCAGTGCTGTATGTAACAGGGACGTCCCTCAACCACAAAGAGGACAACAGGGAAACACTGTCCAACAGAGTCCTGGAGAACCACATTTTCCCCATCTGTGCTACAGGCGACGGAACAATGTCATGACAATGTCTTGTTTCCACCTATTTGATGGTGGAAACATACCACCATTTTCCAAAGCAAGTAGAAAGACGGCAATTTTTCAGCTTTATGCAGTGCTTTAGATACAGCAGAGTTTGGGGGACATTAGGACTTGTATTGCGTTCGAGACAGCAACACCCCGACTCCTTGCCATAGGCTGTGCCGGCTGGCCTTCTGGCACTCGGAACCCCATGCTCTAGAAGGGCCTAATAACGCTCTAGATAATTTGTTTGTTGGGTTTAAAATTTCTAAAACCGGTGTACAGCAGTAAAACACATAAACATGTAAGCAAAGTGACTTATAATTCAACAAAAATTAAAAATCAAAACTATAACCCTTTCCATTGCTTCCCAAGCAGGCCTTGTTCTGTAGCGGCTGGGCTGGCATGAATGGGAGCTTCCTCAAGGTCCCCCCTTGAGTTTGTAGCTGAAGTGGCCTTTGAACTGAGGACCAGATCCAGAGGACCACCTCTGGGCCCCAGGAGGGCTAGATTCAGAACAAAGGCTGGAAGTAACCTTCCCCCTGTTGCACAGTGATCAGCTGCGTTCCACACCTCGCCCTTCACATCAACACTTGATCTTCTGCATTGTAGATCCACTCGCTCCATCTCTCAAACAAGGATAACCAACAAAACTACATAGAAGGTCCTGGGCTCAAATTCAAACACCAGAATCAGTGATGAGTATTTATTTATTTAATTTATTTGACTTCTATACGGCCCATCTGGCTACCAAGGCCACTCTGGGCAGTTTACCTATATAGAGGAAATGGATTATGTCCAGTCCATGACACTTACCTATACATTGAATCATACCTCCAATTTCTGCATCTGTTTGCAATTTTTAAAGCATGAAAGATCATATATATATAAATTTATTTTCATGTACCCATATTCATATGCATGTGAAATTTTGAAACCACCTCCTCAAATCCACATTTCTGTAAACAACTTTGTTTAATGCACACATTTTTTAGCTTAAAAACAATACGGTAGGACTACAATCTCTGTGGGGGATCAGATCTAACCCTTCCCCGCCCACACACAAATGCCAAAAAACATGTCAGTTGCAAAAGCTATACATAGCATGGTCTCTGGCCATTTCTCTTATTGCCATTTCTGGGAAATACACCATGGAGATATGTATAAATACACATTTCTGGGGTTTTTTAAATTTAGTATTTTCGGGCAGTGGATAAATGAATCTGTGGATGTCAATTCTGTGGATAGGGGTGTCCTACCATACTGCAAATTCACATAATGCACCGTCTAAAGCATTTTTGAATCCTATTGTACATATGAGTTCAGTTCCGAACTCTTTATGCATTCAGAAAATAAGACTGCTGAATTATTCAATTAAGAAGCACATCAGACAAAATTCTGATGCATCCGTTACTGAGAAAAGAGAATTCCTAAGGTCACAAAGAGCTGCTTTTAGCCAGAGTATGCAACTAGAGAGACTTAATAACCTGGAATAAAATTGCATTATCTGTTCAAATGCATCAAGACTTGAAGGCTTGACAGAATTAAAAACCATTATGTCTCTTTAGCAGAAAAATTCTTGCCCAAGTAGCACGGACATCAGTAGCCATTGTTACAGTCCTGAGATGGAAGAGAAATAACAAAGCAGTACCTAATCAGATGAGTAATTGGAGGCTGCGCATATGTAGCTGACTGCTTAGAAGTACACACAGTTCTTAGAAGAAAAATACCCTTCTCTCAAGCGGCCCTCCTGTTTTGTCAGCCATTGGTTTTCGTTTCGAGTCCTTCCATCTATGAGTCATTTTTATAAAGAGAACAAAATCAAAGTTCTCTCTTCTTTAAAACAGAAAAAAATAAAATAATTGGGCTTTTTAAATAAAAATGCTAAATACTGTAAAAGGGAAAAGAAAACAGAGAGAGAGAAAGAGGAACTATTTAGGCTAAGCATATATGTGAATGTAAGTTGATCGGATCAAATCTCTTTACTTGGGAGTTGGTATCAATAGCCTGTATTCTAGCAACCAACCCATTTCACTGCGTCACATAGAACATTTTCCACAGCTTTGTTCATGCCGGAGTACGTGAAAAATCGCACTACGTTACTCACACCTGGTTTGTGCCTCAAGATCCTCTGCTAAATGCCCCTTTTTCTGATGCTGCAAAGTCTTGTATTTTGAGAGGCATGCTTTTCTATTCCATGATCGGGCTTTTAAAGGTATGGTAATTAAGTCTCTACATTGCCCCCATACAGCACATAACAGTGTTTGTTGTATATGTGTGAGGCTTTTTTGCAGCACGGGGAGACACCCAGGATGAACCAGGAAGCTGCTCCGGCTGTACATTAACACTCTGCTTGCGTTGAGCAGGATGTCAGCCGGACCTTTCAATCTTGCCGCTATCAAAAGGGCTCTCTCTTTTCCAGCCGTGTAAAGGCGGCAACCTTTTAAGATTCCTTAACCAATTATTAAACATTTCAATGTGCAGAAAACCTAATGTTTGACTCCAGGCAGATGGAATTATTAGCTGGACTACAGACATGGCGCCGCATTCCAGCGTGGTTTCCCTGCAAGAAACTTCACAAGGAACCCTTACCTCTAGAACAGTCGTTCCCAAACTGGGGTCCCCCGGATGTTCTTGGACTACAACTCCCAGAAATCCTGACCAGCACAAAGTCTGGTGAAGGCTTTTGGGAGTTGTAGTCCAAGAACATCTGGGGAGTCAAGGTTGAGAACTGCGGAGTCTAATACAACTCATGCCAGAGATTGGTATTCTGCCATAAAGTGGAGAAACAGCCAGAGAGATGTTCGATGGCTATGTTCCATCAAATCTCCGCCTTTTCCATACATAAATGCTGACTTCTCCCATCTTACAAGGACTCTCCCTTCCAGCCATGACCTCCGCCCTCCAAACTCTGCATGCACAGGGCATCCTTGCAAGTTCTTTCTTCCACCCCTTCCATTCTAAAGCTGTTCCTCCAAAATGGCAGCCAAGGTAACCCCCTTTTCCATTGCAAATGGGTGTCCCAACCATCGTGCCAAAGGGAGGGGTCAACCGATGGTGTACAAACCAGCTTTAAACTCCGCCGCTTGGTTACACTACCTGGGTCAGCGGCTGCTGGAGGGAGCCAATATATATATACAGTGGTGCCTCGCATAGCGAGGTTAATCCGTTCCGGATTAACCTTCGCTATAGCGAAACATCGCTGAACGGGACAGGGAAAGCCATTGGAACGCATTAAACATCATTTAATGCGTTCCAATAGGCTCCTTTACTCACCGTTCAGCGAAGTTTCCTATGGCCGGCAGCCATTTTTGCGCCCTCGTTAAGCGAGGGGAGGGCGTGAAAACGCTGCGCGCGGCCATTTTGGGGCTTCCGGCGGCCATTTTGTCCGCCGAACAGCTGATCGTCAGGGCTTCGTTTTGCGAAGATCGGTAAGCAAAACGCTTACCGATCTTCACAAAGCGAGTTTTGCCCTATCTAAAAGTCGTTGAGCGATCGCATTAGCGATCCCAAAAAAGGGATCGCTATGCGATTTCATCATTGTACGGTGTGCTCGTTAAGCGAGGCACCACTATTTTTAATACCGCAAGCCACCTTGAGTTCCCCTTATTGGGAGAAAGGCGGCCTATAAATAAGACAAATAAATAATCAATAGACTCCCAGAATGGAGGATTAAGGGATTTGTAGCCCAACAAATAAAGAAACCCCATCTCTGCCATTCAGACAGACAGAGGTTCCTCTCTTGCAATGGAAAGAAGCCCACAACAATAAAAGAGAGAGAGACATTTGGGACCAAACCCATTAATAGCAACTTTATTGGTTTCACTGGTGCAAATTCATGGTATGGAACAGAACGGTATTAACACCTTCTCCCTAATTTTACAGTAATGAAGGTTATACATAAACTATATAGACCACGATATATTACTTTTCCTTTTTCTTCTTCTCCTCCCTCAATACTATGTGGAAACAAAATTATCTCGATAAATACGCCCTGCGCAGCACTGGCCCTTTAACGGAGTATCACAGCGCCTCCATATGCAAAATATAGTTTTAGAGTTTCAGTTTATTTTTTATTTATTTTTCTTTTGAGCATGGTGCTTTTCAACTCCAAAAAAACATGCATTAATATATTCTAGTTATGGGAGTTGATGGAAATCAGAAGTCCCCTTGAGTGGCTTTTATTTTTTTTTATTTTTATTTTTTAAGGAAACCGATGCCCAAACTGAACACTTTCTGTAAAAATAAACCAAACACACACACAATTATTAACAGTTGCAGATTGGAAGCTGGGTTAAGACATTTGAAGAATTGCTGAGGGGAACGGAAATTTATATAAGAGCCACAGAAAGAAATCAGAAATCAGGAGCAGAAGGAAAACGGGAATACAGTTGCATATCATGTTTAAAAAAAGCTTCCGGCATGCTAATGTTCTGATGGTATCTGCAGAGATGCTGGTCAAAACTGATAGATGATTAGGTACATATAATTAACGCAAGGGTTCAGAAATTCAGCAATCAACACATTGCACATTCATACAGAAAGGACAGTGAATAGATAAATCTACCTTGGCACTTCCCAAAGGCACGAATCTATGGGCTAGAGCGAAATAATAATAATAATTAATAATAATAATAATTTTTTTTAAAAAAAAAAACTTGACAAACTTGGTGGTAAGTGGAATAGATGATCGACGTGGGATGAGTGTGCGCGTGGAAACTTCCATCTAAATCACCAGGCCTTCGTAAATCGGCCCCTCCGATTCCGGCGACTCTCTCCTC
Source organism: Pogona vitticeps (assembly GCF_051106095.1). Taxonomy (NCBI): domain Eukaryota; kingdom Metazoa; phylum Chordata; class Lepidosauria; order Squamata; family Agamidae; genus Pogona; species Pogona vitticeps. The sequence continues at coordinate 2,664,046 of NC_135792.1, forward strand.
AGGCGCAAGTGCTCCAGTGTGTTTTGGAAATGTTTGTTGATCTGTTCCGTTTCCTCGGTCGACTCCAGGTTTGGGAGGTCTTCCCGGATTTTTTGTATAAGCTGATTCAAAACCTGAATTGTCACCTGCATGTTTTTTTTTAAATATATAAAAGAAACACAAACCAACAAGCAGCCTGTGAAAATAAAATCCGATCTGGACCAAAATAAAACCCCTAGGACCGGACTGATGGATCAAAGGTCCGTCCCCGTCCCCCCCCCCCCCGCACAGATCTCTGCCCCAGAGTTTGGAAGCAAGATGTTCAGAAGTTTCTTGTGCATGATGACAGGCAAAACAACGGCGCCTGAGTGGCTAGCAATTCACTTTAAAAATAACATCAGTTGCCATCATGAATTACCAGTTTCTTAAACCACAAATCTAAAATCAGAAAATGTAAGTACGGTAGGACCACTGCATCCATGAAATCAGCATGCAGTTTCCAGTACCTGCTGCCTGAAATTATTATAGTAAAACCCCCAGAAATATGTTTCTAGGGTGTATTACCAAAATTGGCCATGAGAGAGAACCAGAGACCATGCTATATATATTTGGTCCAAAGCATCCAGAGGGGGCCACCAGAGATGGGATCTTCGTTCACCTGCAGCCATAGACACCTGTCCTTCACAGCCTGTCCGATTTGGTCTTCCAGGGTTGACCATTAGACTTCCCTGCCCAATAAGTGGAAGCGACATTTTGGGAGGGAAAACGCAGGACGGACAAAGCCTTTTTGAAACACTGGAGGGAGTTGGAGCCTGGGGCGCTTTGCCTTCAGCTGAACATTGTGAGTGGGATTTAATTACATCGTATGAACCCTCAATACCCATAAATACTTATGCATGGCTGCTATGATGTTCCTGAAATAAGGACCTAAATAGAAGGGCAGCATAAACTGGATCCCACCCCCCATGCCCTTATAGCCCCAAGAATTTCACCACGGATCATTCAATGGCAAAATAATCTCACTTTATCAATATTTGAACATGTATCTTTTCTCCTCTTGGTTCGGTCCCTTTTCCGGATACAGAGCTATAACCCTGTACGGGTGTATCTGACTGCTCCGTCCCTTATTCAGGCTCATCTGATTCAAAGGTGGGCAGCAGCCAGCCCCGGTGACACTTACCGCTTCGTTCTCCTTCTCGTAAAAGTAGATGTATCGGTTCAGAATTTCTATGAACAGCTGCACTTGGAGCGAAGGGTCCATGCACTGATTGGCGATCTTCAACGCCTTTTTCAAGCACTCCATGACTCTCTTCCCTCCATGAAGCTAAGCAAAAAAAAACAAACACACACACACAAAAGCTAGTTGGGATTCTTTGGATCAGCACACATTTAATTAAAGGCCCGTGGGTTTTTAAGAATTGGCACCCAAGGTGGAACAGAAGGGGTTGGGGCCACAAGAAGAGATCAGGAGGAACCGCCTGGCACCGCACAGACAGTCTATCGGTTTGACCGCACTTGGATGGTCCAAGCATTCCGGCTCTCCTCACCTCTTCCCCGTTCTTGTCTGTGTTGCGGCCGGACCAGAAGAGGTGGGCGCAGGTGCTGACAGCCCGGCACTGATCCGGCTTCTTGAGCAGCTTGGAAGCGGCCAGGGCGCACTGAGTCCGCAAAGGCTCATGGTTCTCCTCTCCAAAGCACTTCATGCGCTCGAAGGTCCCGATGATCAAGGTGATGGCGGCCAGCTGTGCCTTTGAGTCGCTGATTTCGTCTTCATACAGAGAAAACGCCTGATTTCAGGCAGGAAAGGGGGTTGGACGGAGAGAGGAAACGGGGGTGGAGGGAGAGAAGGCCAACAATAATTCTGATTACCATGTTTCTGTTTCAAATTGTAATTGCTCCCTTCTGCAGAGGAAAAAAAATAATTGAGCGCTCATTATATCATCCCCCAGCCTCCAAACAAGGTAGATAAAAAGGAACACAGGCCGCCACGTACTTGAAGCGATCTTTCTGCCGTCGCCGGCTCAAGGGCCTGCCAAAGGGGGGGGGGGCTCTTTGCCAGATGGGGAAGTGGGTGGGGTTTGGTTTGGGGAAGCCGTGGGGTGAACGGCCCCCTCCAAGTGCTAGCACGGCTTGTGGGAATTGGCCCATTCACACTCCCGGGCACCTCTCAGTAAATAAGATCTCAGGTAGCAGGTGAGGGAAGGGGTACCAGGTCTGGGACCGAGATCTATCCCTACTCGTGAGTCAACAACATCTGCCTGGATGGGAACAGCAACCTGATTCTGCATACGGCGACTTCAAAAGCACCAACACGGCCCTTCCCAACTGGTACCATCTAGATCCCCGCTCGTGTTTCCAGTCAACACAGCCACAGGCTACACTGGCCGAGGATGATGGGAGGGTGTAGTCTTAACGTATCTGGAGCACGGATGTCGGCAAGTCTTTGGGTCTTGAGTCCCCATCCCTGATCTAAAAGGTGCCGGCTGAAGGCCGGTTAAACCAATGTTTATACAGACCGGTGTTATCTGTCGGAAGGTTTGTAGATTTAAAAAATCAAGCAAAACAAACTCGTCAACCGCTAAGGCAGAAAGCATGTCCTGGGGAAGGTCGAGATGCAAGAGAGAGTGGAAAGCAAGGGGGGGCTCAAAAGAACCATTTCAAGGAACCCTTTCGGCCCCTACCTGGGACATGAATTCGTAGGCCACCGTTTCGTGGTTTTCAAACCCAATTTCCCCGGCCGCCAGCGCCCCCTGGAGGAAAAGTCGCAGCGGAAGCTCAGCCAGTTCCGCCTTGATCAACGCGCTGATGGTCTGGTGGGCGAAGGTGAAGATTTTCTGGCATTTCTTCTCCCATTTGTCATCCTTCAGGGTGGGGGGGGGAGGTGGAAACACCCACAACAGAACGGGTCAGAGAAAAGGAAAAGATAAGAGTCAGAAAATCACGACAGAAGGAAAAGTCAACTCTGCAAGACTGGGCCAGGTGGAGTGCAACATCAATGTAAACTCTGAGGTCCGAATTAAGTATGGAAAGAAAACTAAATTTATGTATATTTATTAGATTCTACTTAGGGGCTACAAACACAGAATGCCACCCCTCTCTGAAAACTGTTCTTTGTTTTATTCCCTAATGAATCTGGTTTTTCTATTACTTTCTAGAAGTTCAAAAAATTGTAACCTTTAACCACTGAACAAATGTATATTTTTTTCTTACATGCTGTATTTCTTCTAAGGGGCTGGGCTTTGTCATTTTACTCCTCCGCATCTAACCACTCCCGTCTATTTTAACTAAAGAAGAAAAATAAATAAATCGTGTGCCTTCTGATTTTTTTAACTCACCACTTTAGCATTATCCTTGTAGCGGAAGGCCAGTTGGTAGGCAGCAAACACCAATGGTGGTAACGTGAACCGGATACGCTGATTTCCACCAGCACCAAAGTGTTTCCGGGCAGTATTTAAAATCTAGGAAAAAAGCGAAAAGTTGAAAAGGCTGGCCCTTGATCAAGAGGGCCCCAAAAACCATCCCACCCCACCACCCCGATTTACAACCAAATTGTGCATCAATTCAGGTTTGGAAGGAAGCCATAGATTGTTCAAACTCTAGTGCGACAGGTAAGTGATGGACAAATTTCACCCCCGTGCGGTGGATTTAGAATTCCCCCGAGGCCAGAAAAGGACCCTCCAAGCACATCCAGCGGGGGCATGAAGACTGCAGAGATTAATCATCATAAAGGATTGTCTACTTATTTCTGAAAACCCATGAGGCATAGAGCAGTTAGGACACCGGAGGCCTGCGTTCAAATCCTCGCTTGGCCATGGCAACTCTACAGACCACTAAATAAATCATCATATCATAGGCAAACATTTATGGTCTTGATCCACAAAAGCTCACATATTGTATGATGGGTTTCTTTCAGGCGCTGCCTACTCTTGCATTTGTGTTTGGTGTTCATTTCACTGGAAGGGGGCAATGATAAAGCCTGGAGCATCTCCCATACTTTGAAAACCCCGTCACTGTAGGTCAGATACAACTTGACGGGCACATAACAATACCACTGCTTCTCCAAGGTAACGGACAATTTATTACAGCTCCAGAGGGATTCAAAAACGGGCTGCAATTTCATTTCCTTTTCTCGTCTTAAGGATTACTTTTGTTACACGCTCAAGGAAATTGCCCGCGCCAAAGAGGAAATGTAATAAACATGAGTCGCCTCCATGAATAAGCCTTCATTGTGCCAGGCGGCTCTCCTGTTTTTTAGGAGACGCATTTCTCCCCCATAGCCCAGGTTCTCCTCCATTTGCATTTCTGAAGCCTCCTAGAATTATTTAAAAACACCAATCCACACAAATGGCTCCTGCCATTTAACAGAAAACATTAAGGCGTGGTCGTGGCCACGAAGTTACCCCATCGTTTAATCTCCTTTATCCAACAAGTTAGGAACAAAGAGCAAGAGAAGAATGGCCTCTATATTGCCACTCCCTCCTGCCACCACAGCAGTCCTGGCTGGTCATCTCAAATTTTACCACACCTCTGCTTCCACGTCCAGCATTCGACACAAGCGAGGCAAGGACAAACCTGTGTGCATTCCCCATTTTTGTGGTGCCAAAGACAATATTAATTTCTGCACCAACAAAGGCTTTATCTTCCTATAAACCTGTTCATTTGCATAACGTGGACGATCTCTCCCTCTCTTATTTTGCACAATTCGTTATAGTTTTCTAAGACTTGTGAAAGTGAGAGAACTGGCTGAGGCCTCAGAATCCTTCCCCCCCCCCCCAAAAAAAAGTTTTCTTTGGCCCGTGAGCTTTCTAGCATATCTTGCAAAGCCACAAGGACTAGAAACCTAACTCTTTAAAGAATGAAGGTATCGGCGCACCCAGACCCAAGACTTTAAAAAGTCCTACCAGGTACTGCTGATTGGGATCTTCGGAGCGAAGGAGGTGGATAAACCTGCCCACCAGGCCTTGTTCGTCGGCAAAATCTTCGGGATCTGGATCTTCCGCAGGTTGATCAGGCTGGTCCTGGATCAACGTTGACACGAGGTTCATGATGGCGTCTACCTGCAGAAGGCGGGTAATACATTAGTTAAGTCCCGCTCCAGTTGGTCGTGGCCCTGAAGATGATAACAAGCAAACACAACAGTTTGAAGCAGAGACAAACAGCCCAGACTCCCCGTCCTGCTGAAGGACTCCATCGTCACCTGCTCCTGGCGACCCACCACATCTCTGAAAAAGCCATACCTGGAAGCGACCGTCGCATCCACTCAACCCCTGTCTTCATATTTCAGACAGAATGGCCTGAAGAGAGAGCATGCCCATCTCCGGCAGCAATAAGAACCTCTCCTTCTCATTAAATTTCAAGCCCAGCCTCATTTCGACCCTCTCCCAAGGCCATAGGATGGTGGAGGAGGCGACCTTTCCATTCCACCCCCCACGATGGCCAACCGACAGCCCCTCTCGATCGTGCCGTCTCCCCACCTGATCCTGGGAGACAATCTCGGTGTTGTAATCCAGCACGTTGCTGAGCACGTAACAGCTCATGCTCTTCCTGGACTCGTAGTCAAAGTACTCGAACAGCGGGTGGAAATGCTTCAGCTTCAGGACCGTGAGGAGGTTGTTGTAGGTGTCAATGGGGATCTTCAGCAGCCTCGTCAGCTCCTTCGAGACCGCGCTACTCGTGGCGATGCTAGAAGGACGTGAGCAAGGGAGAACGGGTCGGACAGGCATCAAATCTCTTCCGCTTATTGTTTGCTCAGAAGGCAGGCACCCCAAAAAGCAGAGTGATCTTTCACACGGCCAACCTTTATAGACGACCGGCTGTTAGTCAACACGACAACGCTTCACAACGGAGAGCACAGGACTCCACTGAAGACAGGCTGGATTTTAGCCTTTGGCCAAAATCTGGCCCATTTCACCCGCTCGGGTTCCCCCACCAGGCACTGAAAGGGCAGGAGAATCTGGCATCCACTTACTGCTCCAGGTTCAGCTTGTTAAAGATCTCCACTGTCGTCTCCAGAACTTTGTCGACGTAGTCCACGCGATCCGGGTAGCACTTCATCGCCAAGTTGATGAGAGAGACTTGGAGGGAGACGACATCTTCGGAAGGCATGTCTTGCCGAGACTAAAGGGAGACCAGCACAGACGCCCACAAGATGAACCTCGTTATGTTTCGTTATTTATAATTCCACTCATGGAGGCCGCACCCAACTACACACAAACGAACGAGTCACACTCCCCCTGAATAATGTGCATTATATGTCGTTTGGGATGCTCTCTGTAGGCAAGTACATCGTTAGCTAGGTGCAATTTGCTGCATCATGTTACTACAACATTTTGGAAGCCCTTGACTACAAACATATTAAGAAGCACATGATGGAGACCCATCCCTGCAGCTCGTCACTTAGTCGCAATTGAGTGCAGTGAGTTAATGCAAGTCTTATGCCAACACCAACAAGATTCTGGCTATACACAACACACAGAGCGATCAGATGGAACACCGTGGGTGTGGTTGCTATTTGTTAAACTTATATTTTCCCATGAAAAAAGCATGAATAAGACTGAGAGGGTGTACATATACAGTGGTGCCTCGCTTAACGAGCGCACCGTTTGACGAATCTGCATAGCGATCTGTTTTTCGCAATTGCTAATGCGATCCCATTGCGATGTTTTAGGTGGCAAAACACTGCATTGCAATGATCGGTAAGCGTTTCGCTTACTGATCTTCGCATTGCGATGTTTCCCCAACAGCTGATGGGCGGTTCCAAAATGGCCACCAGAAGAAGAAAATGGCCGCCCGCTCCATTTTCGTGTCCTGCCCTCGCTTACTGAGGCGGCGAAAATGGTGGCCGAATGGGGAATCTTCGCATACCCATGAGTTTTGTCCCTATAGGAATGCATTAAACGGAGTTTAATACGTTCCTATGGGTTCCCCCCCCCCCCGCATAGCGACGTTTCCAGATAGCGACAATTTATCCGGATGGATGAACGTTGCTATATGGGGCACCACTGTATTAGATAGAGATTGACCTCTTTAAAGCCAGCCTTGGGTCTCCAGATGTTCTTGGATGAAAACTCCTGGAAATCCTGGCCAGCACAGTGAGGGGTGAAGGCTTCTGGGAATTTTGGTCCTAGAACATTTGGGGACCCCAGGTTGGGAAGCAGCTGACGTACAGAGAGATCAGCCGGAAAGTGTGAGGAGTGTGCTTGTATACCCGTTATCCACTTGTGTCGTAAACATGAAGGGTCAGCTCTTTACGTCATACCTGGAAACAGGTGAACTGGCAATATTTTGCTCCCTCCATGAATCTCTGATGCCCACCGCCCAGAAGACCTGCCCATGGGTCACTTTCCCTGGGGCCAGGTGGCCGTCAGACCCAAGGGATGGACTGATCACCAGTCTTGGACCCCAGAAAGGTCAAGCCTTGACCCCCCCCCCTTGGGTCTTAGGAAGCACCTGAACTCTCGGCTTACCTGTATGACCGTGGCCACCTGCTGGGAGAAGATGTCAAAGAGCTTGATGTCAGCGGGGATCCCGGGGCCGTCCTCTCGGTGGGCAAAGAGGGCGAGCCTAAATCCAGAGAAAGAGTTTTGTACGATGAGACCTCCAGACTGATGAGACAGGACAGTCACTCGATACAAGCCCTGACGGACACTCGTCTAATCACATCAGAAGGTGGTCTTCTCAACAGACTTAGTGGGGGGGGCACGCCTATCCGCACCCCTCATCGCCACCGCCAATCGTCACTCTAAGTAAGCAAAGCAGACCTCACACAATTCCTGGGCTAGCACGGTCAAAGCACGGTCAATCAGCACATTTCTGGTGCTCCAAAATGTAATTTTTGCAAACTGTAGCCCAGAGGGCCACAGGTTGGCTCACCCCTCCATTAGAATAGAGATAGCTGGGGGGGGGGGGAGAGCTGCCAAATTATTTTTGGTCAGCACTCTCCTGTCTTGTGCATGTACAAAAGACATGGAAATCCGTAACAGGGAAAAGCTATAGGAGGTGTCCAGACCCTTTTCTGCTTTTCCCTCTCGCTCCGTCCTAAACACTCTGTACGCACCTGTCGATTAATGCAATGATTATATTTTTCACATTCACGTTTTGGTGTAACTCTGCACATGCTCGTAGAAAAGGATTCAAGGTCTGGAGGTGGAATTCATCAGGGAAGACCTACAGAGGGGGAGAAGAGTCAGCCGAAGGCTCCATTCAGACAACACACAGGTCCATGCCCTTGGGGCTGTGTTACACAAGAAATCATCCAGAGAGCCAGGCTATCATAAATTGAACCCGGATCGACATGCTTTCTAGTCTTTTTACCCCTTGTTACCCCATGGCTGCTTCCGACTTAAGACGGATGACACCCTCACTCCCAATGTTGTTGGGGTAAGGGAGTGGACCATGGAGGAAAAACTGGGCTTCAAATCAGCGAATCTTTCTGAACCTCTCTCTATGGATAAAAGGCACATTTAATGTTTTGGCCATTTGAGGAACGTCTGTGGTTTGAGATACATTAACCAAGTCACTCAGGTCAAGAGGCAAAACACGTTTCCCTTTGCGAAGAGGGTCCTTCCCCCAAAGCGTTCTCTCCCATCATCCGCAACGATGAACTAATCACAAGTCAAAGTAAGCCCATCATCATGCGCTGAGTTCTCATTTCCTCCGGCCTTCAGATCTAGGGCCAAGTGGAAACGGAGAACCTCCGAGGAAAGGGCGCAGGGCATGGGGCGGACTTCCCCTGCACAGGTGAGCCAGTTTTCCACCTGCAGCTTACCTGTATGATACATTCCATGAGGTATTCCTGAGCCAGAGCATCCCGACAGTTCACTACTTGCTCCAAGATGCCAGGCAGGACGATCTGGGAAGAGGAAACGAGAGTTTTGAACCATTCCTCCACTTTCCGAACCTGCCTGCTTACAAGACAGCATCTATCTCTGGAGCCCAGGCTCTATTTAAAACCGGGGGGGGGGGGGGGTAGGGAAAAGGTAGCCTGTGGGCCAGGTATTTTATTTAACTATGTATTTAAAATATTCTTACCCTGCCCTTCTCCTTAAAAAGGACTCAAAGTGGCTTACCCAATTAAAAACACAACATTAAAAGCTTAAATGATTTCAATATTGCAGAAGAATTAAGCAACAGATTTAGAAGGAACAAAATAAAAACCACGCTGTCTATTTTTTCCTAGAGAGTCAGTCACTAAGCCTGCCTGGAGAGAAAGGTCTTTATCCGTTTGCGGAAGGACAGCAAGTATGGGGCTCAGCCTGGCCTCCAGTGGGAGGGAGTTCCACAGTCTGGGAACAGCCACAGAGAAGGCCCTCTCCCAGATCCCCACCAGGTGCACCTATGAGGGTGCTGAGTTCGAGAGAAGGACCTCCCCTAATGATCTTAATACCTGGGCAGGATCATAGAGAGAGATGTGATCCCTGAGACAACCAGGCCTTAAGCCATTTAGGGCTTTATAGGTTAAAACCAGCACTTTGTGTTAAGCCCAGACACGGATTGGTAGCCAGTGGAGTTGCAGTAGCAGGTATGTAATAGATACAGCTCCCTGTGTCTACAGAGTATCTGAGTAACAGATATGGCTCCCAGTGGCTATTTTGCTCTCCCGTAAGAAAACACATTGGGCCACAAATATAACATAACAGAATTCTCGTAGCCCAATGTCTATCCAGGTGCTTCGTGTTTAGGTTCTTCTCCCACCACATATTTTTGCATCTTCATTGGTGGTGTGGAGAACCGGCCCCGGAACTCCTGAACTTCCCAACTGCTAGTTTAAACCATAGGGAAGGAAGCCATTTAGCTGGGTTTCTGAAGCCACAGCCAGGTGGGATGGGTCGCTCTGTCCGGACGGGACAACATCCTCCCACCCACCCACACACCCCTGCCCTCCCACCTCACCTGCTTGTATCTCTCCACGTTGACGCCTTCCAGCTGGCTCAGGCGGACCAAGTTGGTGCCCACCAAGATCCTCAGCTCCTGCCTCTCGCGCTCCCTCTTCTCCCGGTCTCGGCTGTGCCCTTGGTGCTGCATCCGCACCCACAGCTTGTTCATCTCGGCGAAGTTCAGCAGCACGAAATCCATGGAGTCGCTGATGTCCCCGGTGGTCTCCTCACTGGAAGGTCACACAAGCAAACACTGCCTTCCAACAACCACCGAGAGGGATCAAACCACGTCTGCACCACCCAACACAAGCCACAGGAGTTCCCTTACGAAAGCGCCAGGCTCTCTCTCTTACTCTGTCTGCTCCCCGTCATCGGGCAAGATGTTCCGGGTGCACTGAAGGAGGTAGTTCCGGAGGAACAGCCCTCTCAGGGGATGCTGGACACCCCGACACATCTCCACCAGGTCTTTCAAGATGTCCTTCCTGGACTGAGGGAAGGACTTCACGTAGACAACGCCAACTGTGATGAGCAAATAGCTGGAAAGAGAAGACAGCAACTGCATTACAAGCATGCGCTTGTTCTTCCTTGCCAACCCACACTCTGGCTGGGAGAGCTTTCCGCCTACATGGCCAAACGGGCTCCGTAAACAGAAGACATCCACAGAGTCAAGGCGACAGCAAGACCTCTAGAAAAAGTCCCCCAAACAGCCCAATCCGCTGAGTGTGCTTGATTTGCACAGACTGGTGCTCGGGGAAAAGAAAAACGGAAAGCCATGGAATGCAGGAGCCGGAATACTAAACAAAATCACTCCAAACTGCAATAATCCATTGCAGACTTCACTCCTTACAAGATGACACCTCTGCTTTCCTTTCCTTCCCTTGCCATCCAAAAATCTCTCTCCACGTGGCCCTCAATTTGCCAGATACCAGACGGGCAAAAAAAAACACACACAGAGAGAAAGCACATGTTTTATTCAAATCTGCTCTGTTCCTATCCTCAACACTGGCGTCTTGAGTCTAGGATTAATGAAGCACAAGGTTGGGAGCTTGTCACACAGGAATCCACAAGGATTATCTGATCAGCCAACTTGGCCACAGCAAAGAGCACATTTTATTGACTATTGTTATGGAACTGGGAATCAGACGTTGTTGTCAACCGACTTATAGTGACCCGGAGATCGACTGGTAGATTCTTGTCTCCTTAACCACTCCAGATTTAGGAATGCTAAGAGGTCCTGCATTGTTTCCCCTTCATCAAAACACAACTTCATTGCCTCCATTCTGAAATAAACATCCATAACTGATTTCCGATAAGCTTTCTTTCAGCCAGAGATGAGATGGGGGTGGGTGGGGAATGTTCACCCCCACCTGTGAAGGGGCAAATCAGGCCTAGAAAGAGCAAGACACACACACCCCCGTAGACACCCTAAAAATCAAAACAGAAATTGCCTGGAAATCCACTTGTGATTTTGATGGGGGAAAAGTTGGGTTTTGCCCTCCTGACCCAATTCTTACAAAAATCTGTGCTACACCAGGTGTCCAGAAGTGGAACATCCCTCTCTCTTGCCACCCCCCCTCCTGCTTCAAACACTGGAACGACTTAAGCAAAGGCTCCCATAGCAAAACGGGACTCAGAGGGAAAGGAAACTCTCTTTCTTAAAAAGAAAAAGCTTGAAGCATTACGACTGTCTAGGAAAACTGGGCACCTGCAGGAAGCAGGCTCATGCCTCCAAAAGGATCGGCTTCAGGCCAGACTCCAAATTAACTTACAGCCTGGGGATGATGTTGCCAGCATACTGGACCAGTTCGTACAGATCAGCCACTTTCCTCCCTTTTGCAAATTCATCGGTCAGGTACACCTCCAGGTAGTGGAGCTCATCCGAGATCGCCATATCTTTTCCTTGCGATTAAGGAGCAAGACAAGCACCACCCAGACATACAACAACTTACAAGTAACACATGACATATTCAATTTTTAAAAAGTTCCCTTTCTGGGGGAGCCTCATCCTCATAAAGCTATCCTTCGAAAGTAATAGAATAAACAGGAAAACAGGAATTCTCCCAAATTTCAGGCCATCTGCCTCTGAAACGTAATGGGGTGTGGGGTTTTTTAAGTAGCAAAATAATAATAATAATAATAATAATAATAATAATAATAAAGAAACAGGAAACTAACAAGGAGCATAAACAGTGACGTGTCCCTTTCCTTTTCCAACATTTGTGACAAACGTCAATGAGCTGCTTTTCAAATTCTGCAACAAGTCATTTTTAAAAAGTCACCTCCATTGCTCTGAGATGTATCTGGGGTTTACCTGACCGTCCAGCCATATAGAGAATAAATCAATAGCCTGGCATGGCTCAGCATCTAAAGAGGCCCAAGCAAAGAGCAAGAGAACGGAGCTGACATTTCAGAGGGCGCAAGGATTAAACCTCCACACAGAGATAGTCGGGGAAGCGGGAAATGAAAAGACTTTGAAATTAGGCCCACAGGTAAGAGAAAAACGGGGGGGGGGGGGAACACAGTTATGACCCAGCTTTGGGGCACCAGTTCTATAACAACAGCCACCAGGGAAGGAGAAGGCAGCTGAAAAGCTAAGCTTACAAATGGCTTCCAATTGATATGCATAAACCCATGTTAGTCCTTTTGATCTTCATGCTTGCTATCCTATCTCAGCAGCCCCGGGAAACCCAGGTCTCTCCAAATACTATCAGACTTTAAAGCCCCTTAGCCCTCATCTGTATATCCAAAGCTGAGGAAAGATGAGTGCCGCAGGGATCCGTAACATCTGGAGGGCCTCAAGCCTTGGGGTTTTGCTGTTGTGGATGTTGCTCTGTTTGCCAAAGTAACTTAGGGTGTGGCACATCATAAATGGGATACTCTGTCCTTCACAGAAAAAGAACACAGGAGGATATTATGGCCACCTCTTGCGGTCAATTCCAATGTTGCCCTTTGAAAAAAAAAAGCAACAGATGAAACAAAACAGAGTTTCCCTTGGTGCTTAAGGTTAGTAATAGATCAAAATCTCAAACATCCTTGCCCACCAGCCATAAGAAGGCCATGAAAGGGACTTTTTGAAGGCAACTTGAAAACGTAGCACATTGCACCAAAGGTCACTCTTAAAAAGTAACTTGGCTTGCTCTTTTTTACCTAAAGTAATTCCAAACTTTTTTCAAGCTCTGTCACCCAGCCGTGCTAGATGCTGAAACCCCATTTCAACCGCCACCCCTGTGAGGGTGGCCTCAAGAACAGCTAACAAGGTATCACTGTGCAGCATGGCCACTGTTTGTTCAAGCTGCCAGAAAGGATACAGAGCTCGTAATAACTCTTTGGAGACAACATTGAAGTCCGAAGCTCCCCAAGCATATTTGAGGCATGTTTCAAAGCATCCATTAACTTGTTTTTATCCTAGAAAAAATATTTGAAAAAAATAAATAAATGTCTGGTTATGTCTCATTTCATTTCAAGAGTGATGTCCAACAGTTACATACTTGCTCTAACTTTCAAGAAGTTCCACTAACTTCTACCAGAATCTTGCTGTTAGTTCACATTCCCAAGATCCCGACACATTTATTTGTAAACACATCTACGCCACTGTCTTGTACAGATAGTCGAAGGTAGGCTGCATTCTAGCAGGGAAATGACAAAGAACGACAGGATTTTGTGCTTCACTGACATCTGGCTTATTGTGATGTTATTAGCCTTTGCTAATAAACCATGGTTTGCTAACCAATCACAAACCATAATTTGAATTCAAGAGTTTGAGGCGGAGTTGCAAACTCCAACTCATTTATATAGGATCCTTCCAACCACCCATGTTGCCCAATCTTTTCACTGGAGACATGGAAAGAAGTCCAGGAAGGGGGAGTGTTGCACATTATAAAAAGGAACAACCCATTTACTCAGCCCACCATCACCCCAATATATTTAATCACAGAATTATAGAATCAATGAGTTGGAAGGGGCCTCTAAGGCTATCAAGTCCAGCCCCCCCCCCGTTCAATGCAGTGATCCATTTCGTGGCCAAGCTGACAGATAGTTGCCCAAGTTTTTCTTGAATGCCTCCAGGGTTAAGAGCGCTCCCCACCTCCCGAGGTCATTGATTCCACTGTTGTACTGTTCTAACAGTTAAGAGGTTCAAGAGAGCATAGAGATGGGTGAATTGAGCACCACTAATGTGGCCAATCTGCCCATTTCGAAGGTGCATCAAGCCTTACAAAATTAACACACTTTTGCAAAAGGAGCAAAACACTGCTGCTTACCAGGCACCGCTTCATTTGGAAGGACTGGACCTTGACCGCCTGAATGGCTTCGTCCAAGAGCTTCTCCTGCTCATCTTGAGGAGACTGCTGTGTCGTCGGCTAGAGGGGGAGCAGGGTGAACAGTGGGTGGGAAAGAGCAAGCCGTTATTTATGTGTTTTAGGGAGAATATCTAGCGCAACCTCGTAGAGAGCAGACCAGAGTTTTGTTCAGGCCAACAGCTTGCTTCCAGAGTTGGCCAACCGTCAACAGTCGAGAAGATCACACAAGTAGGATGTGAATGCAGAGAGTTCTCTCACCAAAACACCCCAGCTGACTTTCCAGTAACACCCAGTCTCCCAGGGTTAAAGTTCCAGCACTTTCCGAGTTGCATGGGCTAGCATTCCAACAGAAAACCCAGCTGGCAACTGCAGATGTCAGGATACTGAGCTATGGAGGCTGGGGGTCGGGTGGGGGTCCATTTCCATCAATCCTGACTAGCACAGCCAACGAGGGAAGTCCCATAAGGACAATGAGAACTGCAGTCTAGCACTCTTTAAAAAAATCTTAATAGGTGTTTGGTGTTTTAATATGGTATTTATACCCTGTTTTTAAATCTCTTGTTTTATCTGTGGTGAGCCACCTTGGGTCTCCTATGGGGGGGAAAGGTGGCATATAAATAAATAACCCACTATAGCTGGAAGTCACCAAATTCTCTAAAATAAACCACCACTATTGTCCAGAGCAGTTCTTAAGAATTTACTAATAACTGAAAAAGAAAGGAGGAGCATTCAGAAGAAGTCACTGAGTCAGGACCTCTCCCTCATTATTATTTTGAATTATGTGCTAATTTTCAGGCAAGACTCATGCAAACTACCTTGGAAATCAATTACCATCCACCACAAAGAATGCAAGCCCAGGTTATTCCCTCTAGCAGAGCTACTTTTGCAAATAGCTCATTTTGGCAACAATGGAAAGTATGGTCTGCATGTGTGTAAAATGTACAGTATTCCCATTTGGAAGTGATTTAAAACAAATATAATATTTCCCACCACAATTGCTGTTAGGAAGCCAGACCCATTTTAAAGACTTTTACTCTGAATTTACTCCTCTGGCATTTCAATGAAGTTTACACCAAGGCAAAACTTGGGTGACGCACTCTTAAAAAGGCGAATACAAATATTTCCAAACCCACTGGCCAAAAAACGAGTAGCAACTTAAAACTAGAGCAGGCTCATGGAATCAGGGAGAGCGAGGGAGGCCCTGACTTCCCAAATCCCCATTGATTCAATGGGCCTACTCTCTAGCTGAGACGGAGGACTGGATTTCAGCCCTTCTGCACCTCCACGCAGACTTCCTCCTGCTTACACCAGAGGAGGACGGACACACGGCCTCCTCCCCCGCCCAGACCCCAAGCCAGCTGATAGTATCCCTTCCCATTCCTCCCCCCCACCTCCATCCTCAGCCCCACGGGACCGACCCCCCACCCACCCAGAAGGCAAGGTGCCTGGGAAAGGCTGCGCGTGCGTGCCCCGGGGAGTCCCTCCTCGAGAGTAGAGTTTAGGGGGTCTCCCCTTCCCTTTCCCCCTAAGAGACACCTCCCTTGGAAACCGGCGCGCGATCCTAAAAAGGAAGGGGGGCGCAGCGCACGTGGCAAGGGAGCGAGGCGCTTACTCTCGAGGAGACCCCCCGCCCAGGAGCAAAGGCGGCCCTGCTGCTGCTCCGCTTGGGAGCCACGCCCGGGCGCTCCTCCTCCGCCTCCCTTCTGGTGCATTTGGGGAGGGGGGGCGCCGGCCAGGCCGATAGCTGCAGCCCCCACCCCAACTCCACCCCGGGCAAAGGCTGCAGCGGGCCTGATCCGCCCGGGCCCGGCCAGGCCAAGCGCGCCACCAGCCCCCCCCCCGGCCGGCCGCCCCGCTTCCTTTCTTTTGCACCGAGAGCCTGCCCCCCCTTCCTCCTCCTCCTCCTCTCCCCAGACTCACCATGGTGGATCGGGCCCCGAATGCAGCCCCGCAGCGCTCTCAGCCCCCAGCCGCCTTCCCCCCCCCTCCAAGACCGCCTGCTCTGCTCCGCTTCTCCGCCTCCGCCTCCCCCCCTAATCATGTGACGCCAGGCGGGATCCCTCCACCCCCCCTCCCGCACTCCTTTCACACGCCCGCCCCCTTCCGCGGCTCCCTCCGGCTGCTCATTGGGCAGCGCTCGGCCTCTCTGGGGCTGAGCGGCGTCAAAGTTATCCAATAGAAGGGCGGCTTGGCTTCCTGGCGGCCCCGCCCTTCCTCTGCGAAGAAGATCAAAGGCGTTTCTCTGAAAGGGGAGGGGGGCGTGGTCTGGAACGTCCGGGCGGGGGGGGAAAGCGCGAACGTTCGGAGGGGCGGGCGAACGTTCGAAAGGGGCGGGGCCCGGCGCGGGTTGTAGCCACTGAGGGTGTCGCAACGTTCCAAGCGCGCGGGAACAGAAAAGCGGAGCCTCTTCCGTCTGAACCCGCCGCGGGCCGGGCGGGTCGATGGAACGGGAGGCGATCCAGCGTTTGGCGTCCAAGCTGGGCGTCACCGCGCCCGGAGCGATCAGGTAAGGCGAGGGAACGGGTGGCGAATCCCGGCTGGTGGAGGATCCGGGTTCAGATCAAGGGTCAGGAATGCCTGGCTTGCTTTCAGACGCGGCACTCCAACGCCCATCGTCCCCAGATGATGCAGCGGCTGGAGAGATGGGAGTTGGAGTCCAGCAATATTGAGAGAGCGCTTTGCAGCTCAGTCCGGTCTTCTGCTTCCTGCTCGCCCTGGGGGTGATTACTAGGAAAGCTCTTGCATAAGGCCTTCTTTGCTCTTAAGCAAAGCCTTGGCTGCTGGTATTTGGAGATAGGCTGCCCCTATCCGCGGAGGCTCTGCCTAATTGATCTGAACAAACAGGGTGTTGCTAAAGAACCTTGGTTTTAGGTCATCACGAAGAAGAGTGTGGGCGGTGTATTGATTCGTATGGCCTCTAATGCTTAAAAATAGATTTTTAAAGCTGACTTTTAGAGTGCTTTTTTTATTCCATTTTAAAGAGCCTTCGTGTTTGAAATGGGATTTTAAATTGTTGGTTAGTCTCTTTCCAAAAAAATGTTTGGTTTCTGTGTTGTACATCATTTTAGGTACCCTTAGGAAGAGTGAATCAACGCTCTTGATCAATAAATGACTAAGCGCAGGTGCTGTTCAGCTAACGCGCCCCCGAGAGAGCAGATTTTAACGGCCTCTTCTCTTTATGGATCAACAGAAAAGCCGAGGAATTCCTGCGTCTGGCTCAAGTGAAATGCGCTCCTTTGCTGCCTCAGATGACCGCTACGAGTAATGCTGTGATCTGCCTTGACTTGGCCGCTGCCTTTACCAAGAACCCGGTGGACAAAGTAAAATTGCCTTTAAATAACCTTTCTTCTTCATCGTAACCAAATTTCGGCCTTCAACAGAAGGACCTTTCTGCACCTCTAAGATAGTTAACAAATCTTTGGTGAATTTTCCGGGTTCCCTGATTTTTTTCCCCTTTTAACCGTTCCTTCCACCTTTCCCACACAAAAATAGGAAAACATTTATGGAGTTGGGTTCCTGGAAGCTCCACCTGATATGACTGATAGGAAGGACCATGAGGATTGTAGTCTAAGTATTTTGAGAGCCAAAGGCTCTTAGGCAGTGCTCCAGTCCCTCATTATCCCCACCACCACCGCTCCTTGCTTGCAAAAAAAGAAAAGAAAGAAATCACCATAAAAGTTAGCCTATAAAAATGACTTCTTGTGTGTATTCCTCTGGTTCCAACAAATTTCGTGACATTTCCCTTCTTGGAAGAGAGATTTATACTTATGCTTTTGCAACTAGGAAAAATGGCCATTTCTAGTTCTGGAGGAGAAAGGGGCATTAATTGTTTCTTATGCTTTTTCCACTGCAGCCTTACTTGGTGAGGCTCTCCGGTTTAAACAAGACCACGTACCAGAGCTGCTTGAAGACTTTCGAAAGCCTGCTGGACTTGGGTTCGAATGTTGGCATCCGAGAATTGGCCGTCCAGTTCTGCTGCCTGGAGGCCGTGAACATGGCGCTGAAAATCCTGAAGAGGTAGGCTGTTTCCGGAGGTGGCTTTCTTTTTGCCTAGATTTGCTTCTTGCGGTTCACAAATACAGGTGAGATCAGAGCTGCTCCGCTGGGTGCCAGTATCACTATTTATACAGTGGTGCCTCGCTTGACAATGCTAATTTGTTCCAGTGAAATCGCTGTAGAGCGAAAACATCATCAAATGAAATAAAGAAACCCATTGAAATGCATTGAAAACCATTCAATGCATTCCAATGGGTTGAATACTTGCTCGTCCAGTGAAGATCCTCCATAGGGTGGCCATTTTCGGTGCCTGTAAAGTGAGGAATCTGTCCTAGAAAACAGTGGGGGGGCATTGTCTTCAGCCGGCGGCCATTTTGAAACCCGACGATCAGATGTCCCAAAGCAGGGAACCGATCATTGCTAAGCGAAATTCCCCCATTTAAAACATCGTTTTGCGATTGCAAAAATGTCGACGTAATGCGGATTCGGCATAGAGCAGGGTAATCGTCCAGCGGGGCAGGACTGTAAAGAGATATAAATTTGTTGTGTAATCCCATCCTAATGTCAGAGGAAGGAGTCTTGTCCACGAAAGCTCACGTTGAAATTAAAATCATCAGCCTTTAATGTGCCATAACATTTTTGTCTTCTTCATTTTTCTTTTGTGTTTTGTCTGATATATTGAAATAGTGATCACCAAAAAAATCGTGGATTTCTTGTTTCAGGTATAAAGCCAGCTTGCCAGAATCTCAGCAGATGGATCTAGACTTATCCAAACCGTTATTCGCTACTGCAGCACTGTTTACGGCTTGTAGGTAAGGTGGTCTGTAACCTGTGCTCTACCTGAAGTGTAGCCTATGGAAAGTTCTTACCTGCCGCAGGCTAACAGGTGTTTGAAAGCCCAAATCCATGGCAGGATTTTAGCACCCTGGTTTGGCCAGATTTGGGTGGGTGGTGGAGATGGTTTTGAATAATAGCATCTTCTCTACATGGCTAACTTGATAGCTCAGTGGTTTAGGTGGAGCCAGAGAGTGGGAGTTTGATTCCCCCATGGGGCCTCCTGGGAGAAGAGCCAGCCTGGGTGGCCTTGGGCCAGCTGAACAGTCACAGGGATTCCCCCCCCCCCGAGAAGAAGGGAATTGGAAACCTCTAAAAAGGGCCACCATACATCAGAATTGGCACATGATTATTATGTACGTGGCTACATGTTACATAAGATGACCCTTCTCAAAGGTAGTTTCCCCCCCCCCTTGGTTTGGCAGGTGTTTGAAACTTAAAGTGGATAAAAACAAGATGGCGGCTGCCTCTGGGGTGAAGAAAACCATCTTTTACCGTCTTCACAGCCAGCTAGAGAAGATCAGCCAGCAAATCAGTCGTATGTATTTTCTAATTGCCTTCTCAGCCTCGTTTCCCCACTTTTAGTGTGGTCCAGCAACGAACTATAACTTCCAGCATGGGGATCTGTCGTTTCATCTTATCAGCTTCCTCTGAGCCACAGAACCCACCGACGGACTTTGGGGCCTGGCCTACCTCTCTGGACCGTTGTGAGGTCCATCAGAGGAAGACAGGGCCCACTGCTCATAGAAGGTTTTAACTTTCACCCCCACTCCACCCCACAGGTATATCAGATGCAGTAAAAATGATTTGTCCCGTTTCTCTTCCACCTTCTGGTGTGTTCAGCTCTCCTCTTCCCCCACTTGCTTCTCACAACAAGCCTGTGCGGTAGATCGGGCTGAACACGAGACCAGCCTTCTCGGTTTTGTAGTTGGATGGACCTCTGAACCCCCAGATATCCTGTGTCTTTTCCCCGAGGAGTAAAGACGGCTGTATTCTACTGCCTCCTCTGCTGTCGAATTAAGTCTCTGTTGCAATAAAAGCTTTATATTTGTTTCTTTCAAAGGAGACAGCAGTCATTCGGGAGAGGAGACCCCTAAAACCCAGAAGACTTTGACTGGATGTCTCGAAAAGGAAGAAGGTAGGTGGGATTTGGCCCAACTCGCCCCCCTGTCATCGTGTGCGCGTGCGCAGGGCATGATTTCTAACCTTCCAGCCTGTTTTCTGCTCAGAAAACTCAGTGTGATCCTATAGTGTCTGTGAATCCCACCATGTATTTTCTCTGTACGTTTTTAAATTGCTGTTCATAGAAGGCAGCCCTTAACTGACCCACAGTTGGATCTAAACCTCTAAGGGGGCCCTGAGGTTTGTGTGGCCGTGAGAGAAGTTTTTGTGGGGTGGGGGGAGACGCAGAGCAGGCACTGAGTTAAATCAGGGCGAGCAGAGTTCTAGATACAATTGGACCACATCTCCCATCAGCGCTAGCCAGCCCAGTCAGTAGTGAAGAATGTTGGGCATTGGAGTCCTTCATCATCTGGAGAAGGTGCTCTTTGCCCACTCCTTCATTAAATGCTGGAATGGGAATTGATTTGAATGTCACCCCATCTGTACTGAGGAAATGCCAGCCACCCACCGGCAGTGTTTTTATTATTAATAATAGCAAGGAAGAGACATTCACCCAGTCCGTAGGATTCATGTTTAGCTCTTGTTATCAGAAGGAGCCTTTCTTGCAGAAAAAAAGAACTGCTCCCTCTCTCGGGTGGTATTTCCTATTCACGTTAGGGTTAATCTGGATTCTTTGAGCCCTTGTGCAAAGCTACGCTGCTGTGGTTTTCCGTTGAGGGCTCCAGGGCATGATGGTGAGGGCTCGTAGGAAGCAGCGACCTTCTGGAAGTTAAGCTGGTCCCAGGGTGGTCAGACTCTGGAGGAGAGGCTGTGTGGAAAGCCACATCTACACCGCGGAATGAAGCAGTCTGTAGTGGTTCAGATGCAGGGTGGGCACCTTGCAGGATCCTAAATCCCATCAGCCCCAGCCAAGACTACAGAAAGATGGGAGATGTTGTCCAGCATTTGCAGACTATAGTTTTCACATATACCCCATTATTGAGGCCTCTTAAATTCTCAATTTAGAATTGCTCCCCCCTCCCAACAGGTCCTGAGGCAGAGGCGGTTGTTCCTCGCAAGCGGCCGAGAAGCGAAACCGAAGCGAAAGAAGAGTACGAAGAATGGAAAAGGAGGATATTGGAAAACGCTGCAAAGTCGCAACGGGAGAGTGCTTGATCTGAGTGCCCCCAAACGAGGAACGAATCTCTCCAGGCTTTTTAACTTGAAGGATAATTTTTAGCTCATGATTGTTTTTTAAACTTCATTCAGACACTAGGCTGTGTTTTTATTCGCCAGGATGATTCTGCGATAGAGCCTATGAGATGGTTTTGCAGAGTGCTGGGTCTCAGTCATGAGGACTAGCCACTCAAATATGAATTCCCTAGAGTCGCTGCCTTGACACAGATGCCCTCTGAAGCAGTTTTAAAAGACAGAATTTCAGCTGTATCCATCTGGCCTTTTAATAAATTTGGGCCATATTTTAAGCCTCAAGTGTTTTTAAGGTTAGCTTCTGGCATAGGATGCTTTTTAAAAATTCCACTTCATGCAAGACGTTGGTGCTGAAACATAAATAAATATTTTTATTTCTCCGTTCTTGTTTCTCATTTTTGCATTGTTTTGCAACTACCAATTCAATACTAAAGCCGGAGTTGCTGTAGCAACCTTACTACTGATCCAGAATCACTATTCTCCAAATCAGCTTAAATAACTAATTCATCACTCAGCTACCAATAAAAGGAAAAGTGCCAATGTTTTTCTAGCCTGGAGGTCAACGAATTATACTGGTGGTAGTAACTCATAACTGATTGAGCGGTACTGTACCCCAAAGTGCAACAAACCCTTGAAAGCAATTGACCACACTCAGGGGTACTGCTGTCATCAGTGCTTGTGAACAACGATGAGGGTTCCCCCAGCCTATGGGGGGGGGGTTTGCCACTTTAAAACGCGTGGACAAGTGAGGAGAAAAGGCAGGAATATAGCGTGAAACGACAGCCACAGCAGGGAAACGAAACCCAGTCAAATGCAAAGGCTTAGCAAGGCAAATGCCCCTCACACCCAATTCTGTTCAGCCCCTTCCGCCTATCTTTCAAAGCAAAAATGCTGCAATTACAAAATATTTCACACAGTCCTGGCAACAAGATTTTCTTATTTAACTACGTGAAAGCCCCCCCCCCCCCCCGCGCGCACCCAGAGGTTCTCAAACAGGATTTATGTCCTTAGAAGAAGCTCGGAAAAGGGAATCTCCAACAACTGACATATCATTAGAGAATTAAAAGTACGTTCAAGAGGCCTTCATTCAGGTTTTTCTAGACCTCCTTAACTCTTCTTGCCCACATTTTCTTTTCTGACAGAACATTCTCTTCTATCCTACTAGTCTGGGAAAACAGAAACTTAAGCCCACAGTGGCTGTGTGACCTAAGACGAAGACGGCATTCTTATTGTCCAATGTGCAGAAAAGGGGCTCTTCCTTGAAATCGCCAAGTCTTTTGCGTTTTTGCTTCTTCAGCAGGTTACGCAGGATTCTCGGACATGCTTGGGAACCTTCTTAACCTGTTGGCCGCAGCAACCACGTAAAAATGCTTCTGCAAGGTAAATGGAAACATTGAAATGAGCGCCGGTGCAACATTGCAGGAAACAGTGATAATCCGGTCTTTAGTGGCTAAATCTTTTCCCCCTCCAGCTGTGCAGAAGCTGACTCAAATGTAGAACCGGGAAACTGGCTATTTTGGATTGTGACTCTCAGAATCGGCATGGCCCATTTTCCAAACATTTGGGGTGGCAGATGAATTTTAGCTCCCTACTGCAGCAGCAATAATAAAAGGAGTCAGACTGAAGGTCATCTTGTGGCTTGTCCCATTGAATCACGTAGGTTGACCCTGGAGTCTGTGATCGGTACTCATAAATCCGCTCCCCCAAACAAAAAAACTCCATGTCTGGTTTTCTCTTTAATATTCTTTGTCAGCAACCTAATTTGGGGGTAGGGGATTTTTGTTTTTTAGCAACTGAGAGTTAGAAATATTTTCTGATCTACTGCAACCCATCTAGAGATCTACCAGGGAGTCTTGATCTACAGTATATCTACTGTCTGATCCACACACGTGTTTAAAAAAAAAAAACCAAGAAGAGGCAACAGCACCTTGAACTGCTCTCAGAAAAGAACTTGGAAATCCACAGAGTGCTCACCTTCCACTTCCGTTGGGCCATATAACGCCGTAGCAGGAGCTGAGACTTCAACCGGGCCCTGGATTTCTGGGCTTTGGCAGGTAAGTCCATCAGCCATTCATGTTTAAGGCAATTGGCTGCGCTCATTCTGCCACTGAGGGGAGCAAGGAAGAAAGAGAACTTGTGAACAGGCAACTTGGCCAACCAAATTATGGCTCCTTTATTTCACGAACACCCTCTGAGTCTTGACGGCATCTTGGACCAAACAAGAACTCTTGACTGCCAGTCTTGGGATTGCTCTGGATGCCGACAATATTGGACAGATCTGGATAATTTGCATAGGGTCCAACAAGACACTTAAGGGAATACGTATGCTCTCCAGTTGGGCATTTCCCCCCCTCCCATAATGCATTTCCTTCAAAACCACATGCCACAGCAATCCAATGAAGCCAGTGCTTGCCTTCCAGTGACCAATCAGAAACAAAGCATAACTTGGATGCAAAGTACAGAGGTGAGGAAATGCAGGTGCTGTGACAAGCAGATATTTTTCTCCACTCAAGGAAGGACCGTTTATAGATACATCCTAAGCATGTCTTCAAGCTTGGTCCAAAGAAGGTCAAGGGCAGGAGCCATGAACGAGAGGGGCGCATGGGACATGAAGTCCCTGTAAAGTCCCGCTCAGAGACCGTTGGTAATGGTGTGGCTTAAAAAAATCTTGTAAATAAAATATAATAAATCAATCAATCACTGCCCAAAGTGGATTATGCTTCAACTTGATTTGAAACAAAAGAAAGGTACCTTTTCTCCTTTATGAGAAGTCTGGACACGAAGTCTTTTGCCTCTTGTGAGACTTGCTCAAAGGCTTCTGCATCAAAATCCCAGTTGCAATTGACAATGTAATTCATGGTCTCGGCGTCGGTTTCCCCCAGAAAAGGGGATAAGCCACTGATCCTAAAAAGGAAAAAAAAACAGACCAAAGAAATTTAAAAGAAAAATTAAAGCTAGTTATAAAGTCCCTAAAAAGAGCACAAAAACTGGGTAGAAAAACATTTGAAATGAGAAGACAAGCATAAATGGTGTTTTGTTAAAAGAACAGGGACGTGGTGGCGGTGCGGGCTAAACCGCAGAAGCCTGTGCTGCAGGGTCAGAAGACCAAGCAGTCGTAAGATCGAATCCACACAACGGAGTGAGCTCCCATTGCTTGTCCCAGCTCCCGCCAACCTAGCGGTTCAAAAGCATGCAAATGCAAGTAAATAAATAGGGACCACTTCAGTGGGAAGGTAACAGCGTTCCGTGTCTAAGTCTCACTGGCCAGGTGACCACGGAAGATTGTCTTCAGACGAAACGCTGGCTCTATGGCTTGGAAACGGGGATGAGCACCGCCCCCTAGAGTCGAACGTGACTGGACAAAAATGGTCAAGGGGAACCTTTACCTTTAAAAGAACATTGGATGATGGTCAAGGACTGTTTGGGAGAGGCAAGGAGTCTTCAGAAAGCAAAAAGGGGACAAGAGGCCTAAACGTTGGGAAGTGCTGGTTAAAACTAACTGGCTTTGTGGATTTTGGGGGCTTAAATTCCCAGAAAGCTCAGCCAGCACCAACAATAATCCGTGATTCTAAGAGACAACATTTCATTTATTGGGTGGGCCCACTGATACAAACCGCCTTCTTGAAGTCTTCTCCCAGTCTTGACACCTAAGATACAGGATTCCAGAACCAGTAGACACATTTCTACCATGTCATGTACCCTCTCGGCCTCATCCTGTCTTTTCCTCCTACCCCTGACTAGGGGCAGCCCAAAGCATTTGCTGCCTGAGTCAAAGAACAAAACGACAGGCCCTCAGACACAGTCCATGTACGGAAACTGACCGGATGAGGAGCTGAACCTTCTTCCGTGGGGTCCATCATGGCATCTCAGCCACCGGGCAAATTTAGGGGCACAGGAGAGGCGGTGTGGCAAAAGACACAACCTTCTTGTGGAGCCCCTCTTTTGATTTCTAACTTCCTGAAATCCTACATTTTGGCCTCATCATTTTCGCCCAGGTTGAGCCGACAATGATCTTTCCTCCACATCTCCTCAAAGTTTACTCACAGCATATAAGCTACGACGCCGACGCTCCACATATCGGTTGGAAACGATACAAAGTCATAGTTCACCACCTCGGGGGCCAAAAATTCGGGAGTGCCGAAATTCACTTTCAGCTTTTCACGGGGCTTGTACCTTCACCCGAAACGAGGGAAAGAGAGAGAGCAGATATGAACAATGCCGTAAAAGAAAATGTTATTTAAGTGGTAATTCGAATTTCTGGTATGGAGTTGGTGGGCTAGGGCTGAGGAAACCTGGGTTCAAAACCTTCCTCGGCCGTAGAAACTGGGCCGTTTGGGAGCAGCCCTGATAAAGCCACTTCTTAAATATCTCACATACCCTATAAGTTGCTGTAAATCAACTGCAACTTTAAGACACCTAATCGATAAAAGAAACTGGCGACCCCCCCCCCCAGTTAGCTGGGGATTTATTTAATGTCAATTCAGGACATGCTGGTGTGGGGATTCTGGTCATTGTAGTCCAAGAAGGTGACTCCCCCAAATTGAAACAGGCACACAAGCCATGCAGGGGGATGAGAGTGTCGTCAACCCACGAAAAAAAGGTTTATGTTTCCTTCCTTTTCCTTTCCGGTCTGTTATCTTTTTGAAAACTTCCTTTAAAAGCTAAAACAAACAATCTTCGTGGGAAGAAAGGCTTTACCTCCTTGCTAATCCAAAGTCAATTATTTTGATTTGGTTCCCTGTTCGATTCACACACAGTATATTCTCCGGCTGCAAAAGAAGAGAGCATGCTGAAAGCTAGATTTGAAATCTCATTCTGGCAACACCCTCAGTGCCTTGGAGGAATGATCGTATCTGTAAATTTATAAATAAACAAATAAACCCAGAGCCCACTTTTAATGGCATTACTTTTCATTATATTGTTCTCTCGCTTTCCAGTCAATTATTATTCAAAGTGGGCCATGCTGGACCTTTTTTTTCTTTTCTTAGTGTGTAAGTGCTATTTTTGACTATACAAACAACCGGGGCCACAATTTAAACACCAGGAATTAAAGGAAGAATTGTTTGAGGAAAGAGGAGACAAAGCAAAGCTTTCGAAATGTAATCTGGGTTGCGTTTTCCTTCATCCGATGGGTTCCACTCTGTTCCCATCTGATTTTTTAGTTCTATAGGAAGTCGGCTACAATTTCTCTCACCTTCAGATCCAGGTGAAGGATGTATTGTTGATGCAGGTAGTGGATTCCTTCACAGATCTGCTTGGTAAAAAGGATCGCATCCAGTTCGGTAAGGCTGTAGTTTTCATCTATGATCCGGTCAAACAGTTCACCACCATCAACACTGAAAACGTAAAATATTGAGAAGAAACAGGTAATCCTCTTATTAGCTCAAGAGCTGTCAGGTCCCTAATTCATCAAATCAGAGGCTCCAAATTTAGCTGGTTTTATTGCAAGGTTTAAATCAATATGTCATCAGAATGGAGCTACACAACCCTGTCCTGTGAACAGTTCACTCATACAAAAATTCTATGATGTTTTCATAATTTAAAAGTTCAAAGCTTATTTTTTTCCAAATTTCGTATTATATAGCAAATTTTACATTTCTGTGTTTATTTTTAATTTTAAACTCTCAATTAAATATATTGATGAAAAGGGGTTCAAAAGTGGTAAAGGAGATAATGGAACCAGTGCTCTGTCAAGATCAGCTTCCCACACTCTGGCACCCTCCTGATGTAATTAAACCCAAATTTTCGTTCTCCTTAGTCATTACAAGGACTTACTATTCCATGATTAATGTGACATTGTTCTTGGACTCGAAAGCATCATAAAGCTGGATCAAGTTGACGTGGTTGAGCTGGTTCATGATGTTGATCTCATTCTTCACCTCCTCCTGAAAGATAAAAAGTATCATGCCAGCCTCAGCAACAGTAGACAAACATTTCAGCACTTAACGACCCTCCTCATCTTAGAAATGCAGAACTGGAAGGGACTCAACAGATCATTGAGTTCAGCCCCTGTCCAAGAAGCACAGTGGGGAATTGAACTCCCAACCTCTGGCTCCAGAAGCTTAAACCACTAATCTATCCAGCAGTTTACTATTGGAGCTCAAGGGCACTGCCACCCCCTTTCACCAAAAATCCAGATGTGAAGACATTTTGCTATGGATGAGATTTTTGCTCCAATTGACCATCTTAGCATGGCATGATTATACAATAAAAAACAACAACAACAAATGCAGACCATTTTTAAAAAAATTGGTTGGTTATTCCTACCAAGAACATATCTACATTATAGTTATAGGTGGCTGACACCATTTTAACTGGTGGATGCTAGAAATGTCGTCTCCTTCAGAGACTTAGAAGTCCCTGCTAGAGAGCTTTGAATACAACAGAGATGGTAGGGACATCAAGCCCAATATTCTGTAAGACAAAGCCAATACAGTTAAAGCAACAGCATCTGCTTGAACTGTAATGTAGATACACACCCACACTATTAACACAACCAGGTCACTGAGAGATACATGGGTTCATGACCGTCCATCACTGGAACTGAAATGATGCTACTGCTCGAGATCCAGGACTGAGGCAGCCCTTCCTGTCTGCCAATCAGACTCAGTAAAGAAGAGGTTGCAGACCAATTACAAAACCAAACCAGCTAATCTGCAAGCTACAGGATGCGAGCAAAGCACCTGCTATGACAATCACACATAATCAGCCCTTAAGGAATCCCTTCTTCCAGCATCCGGTTATCTATGATATGGAAATGGGTCATCAGAAATAAATAAGAAGGATAGAACCTGGACTTAATATCCAACAAAGCATATTTGGGGCAATTTTTGGAAGTGTTCACTTCCTCTTCTCCCTCCATAATGCACAGCCTGATGAGGACAGCCACTGGACTCTAAAGCTGCCCCTGTGTCTATATGTGCGACTTAAGTAGCCGAATAAAAGTTATCAGTCACCCTTGTTTTTTAAACAAGAAGGAGGCATCTGCATGTTTGAGAAGCACCCAAGAAAGGGTTATTAAAAAATCAAGGGAACAGAGCCTGAAAGAAACAGCTGAATGGCAACTGAGCAGGTTCACAATCCACACAAAACAGAGAGACAGGATGAGGGAAATGGTGTGGAACCAAGTGGAAGAACTGACAGGGAAGGATAAGGAACCGGATGGAGCCTTGATCAGGGAGCAAGCTTTTTTCGGAGAGAGCTGGCATGTACTTTTAATTTTTAAGCGGATAAAATTACCCTTTCCTTGGCTGCTTTCACTTTGATGATTTTGGCCGCAAGACAGAGTCCGGTTGACTTTTCGGCGCACCTGTGGACTTGCCCGAAGCGCCCCCTGTCAAGAGAAGGAGAAGCCAAAGTCATCAGGCCCAAAGGGACGAGAGAGCTTAGGGGACGCCTCGCGGCCGACGCCTCCGGAGACCGACTATTCTTATCGTCAATTAAAAATAACCTGGTACAAAGCGAACGGAATCGGGAGGTCAGGAGTATCGGAGCTCCTCTTTCTCCCAGCTTAAGGGGGGATTAAGGTTGATCTTTCCAGCCAGTTGTTCGGTGCTTACGTTAAAATATTACACCCCCATTTGTGTTTGCTCCGTTTCACGTTGGAATGACGACTTGATGAAGGTCTGTGTTGGATTCCGTAATTGTACCCGCGCCGGCCGGGCTGCCCTTTAGCTGTGCATTTCTAAAACTGTCAGAGGGGATATTTCTGGCCTGAATTTGGGGTGGGGAAGTGAAATGGGGGTGGGAGACCTGGGCTACCCCCTCTTCAAGCTCCCTGCGGGGCAGATTAGGCCCATGGAGCCAAAGCCTCCCTCCTCCGATCTAAATAACAGGAAAGTCAATAACTTCTACATTACAACCTCTAGTTGACAGCCAATGTCAAGTCAACAATGAGATTGGAATTATGCAGCCTACACTCTTATTCAAGGCATGTTTGTTTACACAGAAGTCCCACCGTGTATTTTGGGATTTCCCCACCACAGGTAGGCACAGGACCATCCAAGCTCACCAGCTTTAAAAATATTTAAATAAGGCAGGATTTTGGCAAGGAACTGCCTGAAAAGTACGGGTTGTAATAAGGGGAAATTTATATTTATAACCTTCTTAAAGTGCTTTTAAACAGCTTTAAGTTGCATTATATATTTGTTGTTTCAATATGATTAATTTGAAAATATTGTGATTGACTTAAACATTTTGTAAGACATCTTGAATGCACTTCCTTCCTCCCTCCCTCCCGTCCGTCCATCCATCTGTCCATCCTTCCACCCACTTGTCTGTGCGAAAGGAGATGAAGGATTCAATAAACTGCTGTAGAGGGTGGGCATATGTTTAGATAGCTTTACAGGTCAAACGATACAGGAAAACATAAAAATGTTGTGTCAGAACACAAGATCAACCCATGTGGATTTGGAGAAAACCACAATTAGATTAGCACCCTTGTTATAAACAGAAGAAACGGATTATAACCCAGAGGAAAAAATGATGCCGAAGAATGTTTGTTAATCTTGAAGGTATCATAGTACTTTTATGTTTGCTGTTCACAAAGATACAGCGACTCTTTAACTCATGGTACAATTAAACTCACCCTCCCAAGACTTCATGATGGGATACTGAGTAACTGGCAGATATATCGGTTTGCTTAATGCTGACAATCCGATGATCAAAAGGAGCTGGAGGGGGTGGACTGTCGTCTGAAAGAGAAAAACCAATTAACAGTTGCCTTGATCGTCCTTTGTAGTAGGCCTCTCCGCTCTGTCTCTGTTTTCGACAGCTCCACTTTCCCAATGAGAATAAGAAAAGGTCACAATGAAATGATGGGTCTTCTCTTGAGGCTTAACCAATGGACACATTTTCCTTTAAAGGCCCCAAGTACCTTTTAAATGCAATGTGTATTTAATTATTTTTTAATATTTGAATAACTGCCTCTTTTTAGCTTTTAATGTTGCATTTTTAATAATGTAAACCACCTTTGGTCCTTTTTTTAGGAGAAAGGTGGGGTTAAGAACATTTTAAATAAATAAATTATAAATAAACACCTATATCTTCATCAGAACCCAAGGGCTGAAATCCTGTTGGCTAGTGTAGCAAGTCACCTTGGCGTAGACCCATTGAATCAGTGGAGATTGGGTGAGCTGACCCCTTCACCAGTTCCATCGATTCAAATAGGCCGACTCTAGTTGCAACTTACGACAATGAAGAAAGTCACAATTTGGAATCAATGGAACTTACTAAAGAGCCGACTCACCCAATCCTCTCCGATTCAATAGACTTACTCAAGGATGACTTGCTACCCTAAGCAACAGGATTCCAGCCAACGAATGGGGCTTGTGCTGGTCCCAATCCACCAGTCTTAGCACCATCGCTGTAGAAAAACTGTTTGTCAACATGAACACTGATCAGGGTTCATAGTTATCTAGTGAAGGAGATACAAAGAGGGCCGTGGTGACCCATCAAGAAAGTCCATGATGAAAATTCCACCTCTGGACATTACCTTTATTCAACAGGAGATTGGCAACTCCAGTGGTAGCCGTGTGACTGGGTGAATCTGTTCCAATCTTTTGCCTGGACTTTACCAGAACTCTCTTAAGGTGCTAAATCTGTTTTATGGATACGGTTCAGCACCCTGGACAGCTTTTGTAAAATTCAGACTTAAGTCCAGCGTGGCTGCACCACTAGGGATGTGATTTCCAGATTTTCTAGAGTGCAACTACCCTAGTTCTCCATTCTGGGAGTTCTGCCTATCTTACTGACATCTTACAAACCGGAAGCCTTTGACGCTTAGCTAGGACTAGCTCTTTGCCCAAGCTCCTTGCTTCAGAAAGAAAGCTCCCAGCTAGCACTGGGGCAGGAAC
The DNA here is from genome assembly GCF_051106095.1 of Pogona vitticeps. Classification (NCBI taxonomy): domain Eukaryota; kingdom Metazoa; phylum Chordata; class Lepidosauria; order Squamata; family Agamidae; genus Pogona; species Pogona vitticeps. The sequence continues at coordinate 2,695,192 of NC_135792.1, forward strand.
AGGAAGCCTAGGCAGAGCTAGGCCCCACAGCCTTCCTGTTTAGGCCTTTCTCCCAGGTGAGCCACATTTCAGGTGTCCATAAGGGGGGGGGGAACAGAACTCCCAGAACAGAATGATGGTATTTGTAGTCCAAGAAAATCCAAAACTTCCATCTGTTCTCCCTCCTTAAAATCAGAGTCATCCACCTCCACTGTCTTAATTAAGACATCTCTTTTTTTAAAGAAAAGGTTCAACATGACAACCCCTTTGTCAAGTAAGGGGTGGGCAGGAAGGGGGTCTAGGAGGAGGTTTTAAAAAGTGAAAACAGACCATATCTTAGCGTCTTTATGTCTCCCCCTTTCCTGCTCCTCATGCTCGTTAGCCTGTTTAGGGATTGTTATGCAAAAAAAACAAAAAGGTCACTTTTTTGAGCTCCAGCTGTGATCCAGGCAGCTAGATCAGGTTCAAAAGGTGCTAAATCTGGAGCAGAAGCAGGAGCTAAAGGTGCTCAGATCCCAGGCAATGAATGACTTACCAATGATTAGCTCCTCCGGTTTGTCGGCTCCGAGGGCTGGAGCGTTTCCGGTGGGCTTCCCTGCCCCCTGATCCGATCTGCTCACTCGTCTTCCTGCGGGTTTGCTCCCCGATCCCATCATCCCCAACTTGACTTCTTCTGCAGACTCCTGGGGTCCCTCGGCGGATTCCTTAGGCCCTTTCGCAGCATTTGCTAGCTCTCTCCCAGAGTCCTCTGCTACCTTGCGCGGGCCTGATCCGGCTTTGCCTCCGATCCCTCCTTTCTCCTGGGGTGTCGCAAGTGGCCTCGGTGAGGGAGGGCCGTCTGGTTTGGGGGTCTGCTTTCCAGCAGGCTTGTCGGGAGGCCTCGCCCCTTTGCTTTCGTGACCTGGCTCAGTCCCGCTGCTTTTAGAGGCCTGCTTAGCTTTGCAAGGTTCTGGCAGATGTTTAGCTGTTTCGGCCACTGAAGGCGAAGGGAGAGGAGCCGGCAGCCCAACACCTTTACTGCCGCAGATGCCAACATTCCCCTCTTTGCTCTTAGATGTCTTGTCCTGAACTTCGCTCATTTGCACGTTAATTGAAAGCCTGCCAAGCAAACACAACCTTATCATTGCACACTTTATGGGAAGCCTTTTTAGCAACACAGCCCAGCTCACCATATTCACCTGGATCCAAATGCCAGTCACTATCATGTTGTCCCGTTGAATGAGCGCAAGTTGCCTAAGTGTTACTTACCCTGGATTAATTGATTCCATAGCTTGCTCTAGCTGGAAATGACAGCTGGAAATAGACTAGGACAAGAATCAGCTGGTAGCGCCATCCAGTTGGGCTTCTATTGACTGCCTAGAACGTCATCTCCACATCTGGCAACAGGGGGATAACTCCATTTGTCTTTACTTCAGCTACTAGAGGACTGCCCCTCGTAAAGCAGGATGCACGGCCCCTCTTTTGCCTATGGGTACCCATGCTCTCCACTGGACACAATTCCTATGAAACCTATTTTGGGAACCATCCCCTTATTTAAAGCAGTGAACATGAACGTGGATTTTATAATTTAGACATTGTATAATATAGTCCAGGGACATCTGGGGCTCCCTGCTTGCAACTACAATAAGTCCCCCATATCCGCAGGGGATTGGTTCCAAGTCCCCTTGCGGATGCCTGAAAAACACAGATTTTAGCAAACACTATTTTAATAGCAAATGCTATTGGCCAGTTCTGGCAACTTCATCTTTAGAAATATATATTTCCACGATTTTTCACTTAATGTTTTTAATATTTCCAGACCATGGATAAATTAATCAGTGGATACTGATTCTGTGGATACAGGGGATCCTACTGTATAGACATGATCCTTCTAGGCTCCATAAAAAAAAAATCAGTGCCCAAGAGATAAAAAAATAAAATAAAGGGAAGACATTTCTACCTTGTTCGTGTAACTTCCCCAGCAGGCTTTGAGGCAGATGGCTTGGCTTCCCTGGGGGGGCTCGCGAGTCGGGAGGAGATGCTTTTTTCACTTCCCTTTGATTTTGGGTTGATGTGTTTCAAAGGAAGTTCTTCCGGGCTTGGAGCAGTATCACCTGTCGGCGGGCTTTCTGTCGGGTTGCCACCGCTTGGGCCAGCAAGCAGCTTGTGGTTCTGGAGCGTGTCCGTTGGCTTCCGGCATCCCTTCGCGCTGTTTCCTGAACCAACCGTTTGCGCCTTTTCCAGCTGGGCCATCTTCTCTTGCGTACGGAAACTGGCGTCGGCTTTGGGAAGGACGGGGCCAGCCAAGTTCACCTTTTCACATCCCCCAGGACACTCATCCAGCTTGTTCTCCCTTTTGTTTTCTAGGGATGGAAATTTTATTAAATTGGGGGGGGGTATATTAATCGGGGGGGGGGATTAATAGGAGGAAAACAGGGATTAGTGGACCGGGGGCTCTCGCTTGTCCCCGTTCATTTATTCATGGCAGTTAATGGTATATCTTGTCCTCCTGTTGAGCTAAAAGTAGCTACAGCTCTCCCCTTCTCCACTGTGTCGCCCCAACGACCTTGCGAGGTAGGTTAGACAAAATAAAAAATAAAATGAGAGAGAGGCCACCCACTTCACCTTCCCAAGTTGCAGTTCAAAACACTCACTAAAAACAACACCCCCTAGCTCTTACGTATGTATTATGCCTGTTTGGTTTTCTTTGGCCAAGTTGGCATCACCTCTTGGCACGCCAAGGCATTTGTGGGGTCCATATGCCAGAGTCGGGGCTCACTTGGGGCTCCATCACCCTAAAAGCTTGCCACTATCCTGGCCCTTCTCGAAGTCACACTGCCACACACGTTCTCCAAAAGGCAGCTGTGCTCACCTCTTTCGCCGTGTCCAAGGGAAAAAAATGAACATAAAAACAGCAGCCAAAGCCCTGTGGCTCCTTAGAGCCTTGCAGATTGGCTTAAACGTGACTTTTCCTGGGTTATTGTTCACTTTCACACGTACAAGAAGTAAAATGTTGACCCACAGGTTTATAGACAAACACCTAACAATGCATATCAGTCACAAGCCTGTGGATACATATTGCACTCCCTACTGGTATATCCTAGACACAAGGATTAAATTTGATTCCATCAAATCAGCCCTGATTCGCGGAGACCCTTGCAGAGTTTCCTAGGTACAAAGAATTCAGAAATTATTTCCAGTCCCTCCTTACGGGGGCCCTCTGGGACCACCATGTCCTTGAGATAGCTTGGGCCCAAGCGGGTTAGGGCTGCGCAGGTTGTTTATTTACGCATCAAGAAATCTCTTAAACTACCTTCCGGAGGATTCTTGCCGTGTGCCTGGATCCCCTTGTTCGAAGGTGCATGCTTCCCCTTTGCACCTTTCTCGTCTGGCTTATCTTTTGTCTAAAAAACGAAAACAGAAAAACAGAAAAAGAAAGAAAAGTAAACAAATGACCCAGTGTGAGGAACTACAGTAGGACCACAGTCTCTGTGGAGGATCGGTTCCAACCCCCTGCAGATGTTGAAAAAAGCAGAATTATCAACCGCTGTACATTGCATGGTTTCTGGCTCCCTCCAATGGCCACTTCTGGTAAATACACCCTGGAAATAGTAATATGTATTTCTGAGGTTTTTTTCTTTAGTATTTTCAGGCAGCCACCAATTCCTCTCCCTCTGGGCCCAGTCTTGATCCTCGCCTAACAAAAACATGAAGCTTCCCATTCCTCCTCCTCGAGCTCTCGTTTCTGCTTTTCCAGAAGGAGCTAAACACAGACACGAACAGCCAGAAGCGGAAGGTGCCTGAAAGCTCAGTGGGGGAGCCCAATTTAGAAAGAATGGCGATCATTCAAACAGAATTGCTATTCATCTGTCATGAGAAAGACGACAGCAAGGCAACCCGTGTGCCTGCCTACCCAAACACAAGTATTTTATGATGATGGGAAATGTCAAGGCTCTGACCGTTTGCCTCTCTGACCCGCCTTGGAGCTTAGACGGTCAGGGCGGATGCAGGTCAAATGGTACCTGGAAGGCCTTCTGAAATCCTTTTGTCTCAGCAACGGATGCTGCCTTCAAACAAAGACTGTAAAGCACCAAGAGATGCAGACGCAGCCTTGTGGAAACCCATGCACTTACCACTGATCTGCATCTCCACCCTCTCCTCCATTCAGATGTTCGCTTTCTGATTTCGCAGATTGTTGGCGATTTCAGCTTTGTGCGCTTGCTCGGTTTGAGCTTATCGGCCCTTCCCAAGCGATGAGAGACCCACCACGGCACACGGCCAAAAGGGCCATGTCGCAGGGCGCATTTCTTGAACCCTTTCTCCATCAACTGATAAAGACCTGTCAGCTTGGATGGGAAATGCGGTGACACAGTTCAGCCCGGGATCGGGTAACACCTGAGCAACTGTATCGGTTTTTCACTCTAGAAATAAGAAAGTGACTTCTTCGACATTGTAATGACGAATCTCAGTGGACTCCTTTTCCAACTTTGGAAGAAGCAACGAGGATGAATCATTTCTAAAAAGCAAGTCATTACATTATGAGTAGCATATTCTCACGGCTTCCTCGAGCTTAGGGTTGATAAGAAAAAGACCAAGAGTGGGAAATCAGTGGCCTTCCAGATGTTGACTGAGCACAAGGCTCATCATCCTCAACCACCAGCCACGCTGGCTGGGGCTGATGGAAGTTGGTCTAGGAATACCCTGTTTCCCCGAAAACAAGACCTAACCTGAAAATAAGCCCTAATATGATTTTTCAGGATGCTCGTAATATAAACCCTACCCCAAAAATAAGCCCTAGTTAAGTGAAAGCCTGCCCTCCACCATTGTGCATCAACCAGAAGATGACATGACTGTATTTGAATAAATGCAGATCGTTGTATATATAAAAAATATAAAACATCCCCTGAAAATAAGCCCTACTGAATTTTTTGGAGCAAAAATTAATACAAGACCCTGTCTTATTTTGCGGGGGAACACGGTATCTGGAGGACAACAAATTCTTAACCCCTGATATAGAAGACAAAACGAGGCAAGGCAGTAGGTATTATATGAACCAAAGATATATTATTTGAGTGGAAGAAGTGAAGATCTTGAAGTCGGGAACAAGAGGAAGAACGTACCTCTTCCGGGATTTCCGCAGCGCTCCCTTTGCGTGAAGGGACGTGACCCTTCAGAATGAAATCTACCACTTTGGAGTTCTTGAAAGTTTCTCCCAAGTATTTCACAACCTTATCCACCGAGTCTACCATCTTCTCCATCTTCTCAATCCGTTCCCTGTACTTGGAAGCATCTTGTTGGGTTGCTTTCACCAGCTTTAAGATCTCAGCACATAGGCTTTGGGTGTCCATTGGAGGCCCCCCGCGGTCCTCTTTCCAGCCTCTTTTCTCTCCGCTGGTTTGGTCCGCAGGTTCTGGCGAAACCATGAGCTTGGAAAGGCCTTTCTCCAGGTCACCGATGCCTTGGTTCACCTCTTGAAGCTTTCCCGTCAGATCTTCCTGGCAATTTAACAGCTTGTCTACCTTTTCGTTCAGAAGGTTCAGCTTCCTGTCCATCGTGCTCAAACTGTTTCCTCTCACAACCCGTGACCTATTGACAGAAGTTTCTTCAGGCTGCAGAGGAGTTTCCGACATTTTGATGAGGAAAAAAAAATAAGATGTTGGCTGCCCACGACTTGTGGAAACTACACCTCTCTCAGAATTTCCATCTCACTTGGGCAGGGAGAGAAAATTCTAGAACACCCTGCCAACCCGGCATCTATTTGCTGCTATGTAAAGCATGTCTCTCTTGGCATTGTGTGTTTTGTCAGTGCATAATAAGGAGAGCAATGGGTTTCAAGATTCCCCCTGCCCAACGCCACTGGCCTCCTGGACGTCACAGAGCCATTTAAAATTCTTTCCTTGAGAGGCTGTTGATAACCAAGCATCTCCGGAATGGGCACCCGGGGTGTCAAAGACATCCGCCCACCCAGAGAAAAGGAAATGAAGAAATGTGATTGGGCTTTTTTTCCCCCCGTCCCCCACTCAGTGTGTAAAGCTCTTTGTATCAAAACTCCGTCTCACATTCTAGTTCTTTTTGCCACGAGAAAGAAGACAGAAAAAAACAGGGCCGGGCGCAATGTGAAAAGGCCTGAAAACACAACTCAAACACAACGGCCAACAGACATCCTTGACGCTGGCCGGCAGTTGGGGTTTTAAAAATAGAAGGCCACGACAAAGATATCGAGTACCTCTCTAGGGCCGGCATACCTCTGTCAACTGAAACAACTCAAACGACATTCCTCCTTTTGTGTGAACAGGGCCTCCAGTGTATAAACAAAACACAAAAATAAACCAATGCATAATAAATATGAGACGTCTAAACTGTTTCCATCGTTAACAGCAAAATGAATGGTCCCACTGTCGTCTTCATCTTTTTTTTTTTTTTAAAGGAGAAAGAAGAAGGGTTTTCTTGTCAGGCAGTTTTGTTTTTTCTAGAGATTATTTTCCAGAGGAAATGGGTACTAATGACATCTCTGTGAAGATTCTCAGTCCTCCAGGTGAGGTTCTCTGGAAGTTGAGTCCTGGCCACTGGACTTCTTCCTGGTTAGGTTGAAACGTCTGGCTTCTTTATTCGCGTGGGTACCGACTCTCCTCAGTCTGAAGAAGCTGCTTGGAGGAGGAACCAAACGTTTCAACCTAACAAGGAAGAAGTCCAGTGGCCAGGACTCAACTTCCAGATGGTACTAATGATGTTTGCAGAAACACCCGAAAAGGGGTCTCTTAGGTCTGCATTCACATGAACAAAGTCAACAAAAGCAGGTAGACAGAAACTGTTCTGGAAGTTGTGCTTGGAAGCTTGGCATTTTATACTTTTTGGGCTTGCAACACCCAGAATCCACCAACTGGCATGCTGGCTGATGGATCCAGGGGTTTGTAGTCGAGAATATCTGCACACATCTCCCATTTAGTCTTGTGCTTGGCATGGATTCTAATTTGGATTAAAGCCTCCACAGCTGGACATTTTAAACGGTTTTACTGATTCTTTTTTCCCCCTGACAGTTTTAATGGCTTTGGTGGTTGTGATTATACCAAGTTTTATCATTTGACCTGCTTTTCATCCCTATTGTAATTTGTTTTCAAGCTAACTAGATGGCTTTTGCCGATCACCTTGACTTCTACTTCTTAATGGAACGGTAGAGCACGAATTCCGTCCATCCACTCACTCGTCCGTCCATCCTTCAACCTATCTCCACTATCTATATCTTCTTAGCTTAAATAACCCTCTTTCTTGCAATGACCCTTTCCTGCAGCTTTCTCGCTAAGACCCGGAACAGCCACCTAAACAAAATTTAAGAGAATTTTAAAGAGCCACCCCAGCGTTTGCTTTCTGGCATGCTCCTCTGCCAACTTACATCTCCGTGACATTTCCATCTGACGTCATTCACACATACAGGAATAATTTATCGGCTGAGGAAAAAAGAGAAGCTGAACTGCAGCCATCCAGCTATAACAAGACGGAGAGGCAACAGTGAGCGCAAGCAAGGCAGAGGTTTCCATTAGGACTCTGCGCTGTTTCCTCAATCTGATTCATAGGCTAATTCAGGGCTTCCAAGTGTATCCCAGTTTGATCCAGAGTGATTTATGCCTCGTCCAGTTCCATTTATGGCCCACATCTCAAGTCCCTGTATAAACATCCCATTGATTTGCACCGGGAAGCCAAAACAGTGATCACAACTCCATTTTTGCACTCCTGTATACGAAATGTGGAGGCCTGACGGACTTTAAAAGAGGGTGGATTAATTTTGTCAGTTTTTTAAACCTTTCTACTGCATTGGGGGGCGGGGGACTGGAAATGTAATTCAGAAACAAACGGAGGAAAATTTTTAACCATTTGCGCTGGTTGAATGTAATAGGCACATTAAATGGAGCCTGATGTTATTTAAAAAACATGCAGTATTAAGCACACAAAAAGAAATATCACATGTATTTTCTGTTTTATTATTAAAAAGGAGTCAGAACTCTGTGTTCCTATCTGTGCTTCACGATGGAGCTCACAACCTGAAACATCTACACATATTTTTGGATTTCTGTACCCACTTCCCTTTTTTTAACCACCTGTCCGGATGGAGTGCTCAGCAGAACTCAAGAGCTTGTTCACTATCACAAAATTGTAGTCAATCTCAATAAAAGTTCTGCCTGCCTTCTGGATTGTGAAGTTTTAAGCCTTGTTCTTATCCATCAACACAACTACGCTGGCTTTTAAATTCGCACATCACTCAGTTCAGAATATGAAAGTTGCAACCCATCAAAGTATACAAATTGTTTTTCCCAGGGCATTTCAGAATTATTTTTCAAGGAAAAAAAACCCTAAATTAGCTTGTTCTTTGTTGGGGAAAACAATTGATAAGCAGAACCACACACATTCGGAGTTATTAAACATTTTAGTTAATTCGAGCAAGCCATTGTAACTATTATCTACTGCGTCTCAGTTCCATTTTAATAGCCCTCCGCTCTTCCCCAGGGAACATGGCCTGGTAAAACAATAGCCTGAGAAGTAAATCTGCCAAATTGTTATCAAGAAAAAAAAATCATAAGAGGAAATTCCTCTGCATGTCTACTTGAATTTTCTAAGAACAGAAACAGACTGCCCCGTCACAAATTCTGAAGAGAGGCATAAATTAAAGCAAAGCTTTACTTTCTAAGAAGATAACAACAAAGCACAAACAAATAATAAATGAGATCTATCCCGGAATCTGGACAAGCAGAGCGCTAGATCCTTTGTTTGAACAGTTCACTGGGCGTTGAAGACGAAACAGAATGCAGAAAACCAAAGTTTACATAAAACTGGCATTGAAAGCGTGAGGAAAGCCATGGTTTCCTTACCACAAAGTTCTTGATGTAACCAGAGACGCAAGATTCTCCTCCCATACTCAAACAAAATGTCTTGTGGAAGGCAGAACCTGGATGGAGCGTCCCCATGTTCCGCCTCCCTCTTGGCCTTGTTGGGCGGGGGGGAAAAATGCTGTGCCAGCCTGGAGCTTTGGACCCGAATGAAGGGCCTGACCCTCCTCCTGAGCCCTTCCAGAATAGGCATCCCGCCTTATCAGGGCAAAGGGGGGGGGGTGTTTGCAGGCATTTCAGCCACCGCTTTGTCTCCAAAGGTCCTGGCTTTTATCTGTATTCCTACAGCTCATTTCCTGAATCGCTGATAAGGGCTGAGCGGAGGTGCAAAACGGAGGATGGTCAAGTCACCCCTTCTTGTACAAGAAGTGGTGGTAACTTGGGCGTACAAAAGAAAGGGTCACCGCCACGTCCGGACACGAGGGCTAGCTTGGCTTAGTGGGACGCAGGTGGACCAAAGAAAGACCCTCGTGGAGATTGGCTGGCCCAATATTTTTTTGGGGGGGGGTGAGTCAGTTTCGGCCACATCTCCATCTTCCGTGTGCCCCCATCTCCCCTGAGGCCAGCAAATAGGGAGGGCGTGGAGAAGATGGGTTTTTTTTTCAAAGAATGTGAATGGATGCAAAACAGGTGCCTCACTTTTAGAGCCACGTAATTTCTCCCGAGTGGAGGTCTGCCTTTCCAACAGCGCACTCTCCCACCGCCCATGTTGTGTCCAACAGCAAAACAGAAACCTCGTGGAAGACCCCGTGCCAGGTCTCCGTGTGCAAAGAAAGAGAGTGTGGTGTATTGATTAGAGCAGGGGATAGGACTCGGGAGATCTAGATTCAAATCCCCATCTGGTCATGGAGTGTGCTGGGTAACCTTGGGCCAGTTATTCATACTCTCTTTGTCTCTCTCTCTCTCTGTGTCCACAAGCAGGGTGGTCGTGAAGAAAGTCTGGATATAAACCCACTGGAAGGTGGGATATAAATGCAATCAATAAATGTCCCAAATTAGGGCCGTCCTTGGTCGGAAGACTGTTTTTGCTTCAGTGTGTCAACATGCAGCACCACTGCCAAGACCGATGGCTGGAAGAGCGACAACACACTCACAGAGGCAAGTGTAACTTCCACCCCTCTTGCCAACTCTGGATGTGTCCCTTCCAGGCCAAAAATACTGCACATCCCAGATCCATTTGAAGAACTGCATCAATCCACTTTTTGAAGGTAAAGAAGCCTCAGAAGGGACGGCGAGAAGGGCCTTTGGGTTATCCCAAAAAATCATCCCAAAAATCATCAAGCCAGGGCAAACTCTTCCTTTCTGTGCTGAGAAAAAGCATGGTGTTTCTTTTTTAAATTAAAGTCTTCTCTATTTCTGTTTTGTTTGTGCAGACAATAAAATTCAGCCCTGTTAAATGGGCATCCATGATGCCTTTTGCATGATGCATTTCTTTTTTTTGACATCTAAGTGGTCACGATGATCATGACTGTACCTTATTTTAATACACCAGCATGCATGCATGGCAGGGCTTGGACAGAATGGCTTTCTCAGACTACACGTTCCAGAATCCCCAGCTGGCTAGGAAATTCTGGGAGACACAGTCCAAGAAAGTAACTTTTCAAAGCCTTGTTCTGTGATCCCTTCCAGATACTGTAAAAACAGACTGGAATCCCAAGGTCAAATAGACAACGGAAGAACCGAGGAACAGGCATATGTAGAAGTGAATGCAGGCCAAGGAAGTTACATATGCTTCAATGCTGATCAGAGGTAGAGCCAGGAAAAGTTACTTTTTGAATGACAGCTTCCAGAATCCTACAGGCTGCTGAAAGTGTCATGGGGTTTTTGATTAGAATAATATGTTTTCCCAGCTCTGCTGCCTTTCCTTTCCTGGTGAGTCTATATGGAAGCAAAACATAAACACAAGACTCCTGGCCGTGCAGAACTGATGCATTGCCGCTCCCAGAGAAATAATCCAGCCCACAGAAGAACACTATACAGATGTGAGAAACAACTGCATTTAGAGGGAGCAGCTGTTCGTTTCCCCGACACCAGGGTTCTTAAGCAGGCGGGCAAGATGTTAGCCAGAGAAGTTGGTGAGAAGCAAACCGGACAAGCTCAAACGGGTTCGCGTTAGGAAATTTGGCAGCCTGACTGGAACAAAGCAGGCTGGCCCTCCCATTAGCGACTCTAAATCCAGAACGGCCGTGTAAACAGACACCTTGCCCTCCGTTTGTCTCCAAATGGACATTCGTGGAGACAGTTCCTCCAGCCACCTGCTTCCGCCACCTTTTCGGCTTTCTCTCTCAAGGTCCTTCTGTTGCTCTGGATATTTCGCAGAGAGGTGTGGAGACAGAAGGCGACACTTGAGACCAGCATCTCTGTTAGTCTGGCTTTAGAAATACTTCCCATTCCTCAGTCCCCTGAGGCTGGCCGTCTCAATGAGAGAACGTCAAGACGTTGTTGTTGCTGTTTTGGAAACAACTCATGACTGTCAGGAGGAGCAAGTAAGTCCCTGCTTTCTCCCAGTGGTTCCTAAACCTAGCCCCCCCCCCAGATATTGGACTACAATTCCCAGCATGCCTGACCATGAGCGAGCCAGGCTAAGCGGGCATTCTTTGACAACATCCAGAGATCCAACACTGGGAATCGTGGCTCTAAACTATGGTTTGCCATCCTGTCTCAACTGCAAACATATGGCCAGCCTAATTATTTTACTGTAATTGGCAGACAATATCCAGCACCAGGGGTAGAGACAGTCATGCCAACAATCTGAACACACAGGAAAAAAAACAACGCAGTGGGACTTTTAAATGGAATGGTAGGTGATGGTTGCATTCAAAGACTGAAAATACATGGGAAAGAGAGAGACAGAGAGATGAAACTGCAAGAAGCATCAAAGCACAACCGGTCTACATGTTCCCCTGTCCAAGACAAATTGAGTTTTGGATTTATTCAGCTTGAATCCACTTGCAGACATAGGTGTTCTCCAGAGGGTATGTCTTTTTTTACTCCTTAAAGCTCCTCATACAGCCCAGTCATTTGTAACCTCTTGATTAGTGTTCTCGCTTTTCAAAACAGGCTTTTAAAATATACATTTTGCATTTCATAACACCTTGCCCTGGATGGATTTTGCTCTTTGCCGCTCAGGGAGCCTGTTTCAAATACTAATTATGTGACAGAGATAGAGCCGAGAAGAGTGGGTCCTATTTTCTCTTTTTTTCCCTATCCGTGGCTGTTTTGAGCACGACTAAATTTAAACCCTGGTTGAGCAAGGTTGCCATGGACGACATCCCAAGACAGATCAGAAAAGAAATCTCACAAATGAAAAGACAAGTTGGCTGCCCTTCATCAGAACCTACCCCATCATTCGTGGTCCATTCATTCACCAAAGTAGAGTTAGATACCAGCATATAGCAGTTCCCGGGAGTAGCTGTCGGGAGATGGCAAAGCCGGGTAGCTCACACCAGCCTGTGAAGAAAGGAGAGGGCCTTAAATCACAAAGGAGTGGAAGACGAAGAACGGGTGAACGAAGCTCTAATCAGAGAAACCAACGGCCAGGGATCTGGGAAGGTCTCCTGCAGGAGAGGCGTCGTCCAGCAGCCCTTGTTTCTCTGACTCAACGGTGGGACGCAAACGTATTTCAAGAGATGTGCCACTCCAAACGGATTAGAGGAAAAGGTCAGAGTGACACAGGTCTCCCTACCAGTAATTCGTGTTTATATTCCCTCCTGGTTTCTTTTCGCCAGAGGGAAGGGTGTCTTCGAAGGGTAGGGCAGCACCCGTTTTGAACGTGGCTCCAGCGTTTGCTCACAAGCGGGCACCCACCCCACCCACCCCCCTCCATGGCAATCGTGTCAATGAGAGGAGATTTCAAAGCGTTTCTGTCTGTTTTAAAAGGTGGAGGGCTGGAGAGAGAGACACACACAGGAATTCTCCCAGGTAGAAAGAGCCCTCTTGGCTGAAGCAGGAAGGATTACCAGGCCCATAACCTATAAATGTTTTCAATAATGCAATGAATAAACCTCTGAATCGGAGGTATATTTGGGGGTGCAGGACTGTAGGGCATGAATCCATATTCAGAAGAATGAAAGCGGGGTCCAGAAGAGGACGGCCAGCTTCCTACAGATTGAAGTGTGCAAAGTTATACACATTGCTTTCTAAAGCCCAGATAATATTGTTAAGGACAGGCCCTCCAGTTACCTTTCACAATCCTTACTGCCTGGACAACTGCCAAGCAGGCTTCTAATTCTTGGTCTGTCTATGCTTTTGAGCTGTGTTTGTCAAAACGCCATGAGCGATCGGGACAGGAAGGTGTTTGTTACACCACTGAGCCATCTAACGCACAGAAATCTGGGGATTTAGCAAACCTAGAGCCACAGGTTTCCTTGAAAGGGTATTTGGTCAGCTGTTTGCAAACTGCAGAACTCAGATCATGGAGGAAAGACCACGGACAGCAAAGATCCAGCTTCTGGGTCTCCTGATGGTAGTCAAATTATGTGCTTTAAAACTTGCATTTTTCTCTGTTTATAATAACAACAGGGAAATCTCTGTTTTCCACATTTGGGGGCTACAGTTTTTCATTGACCACGCTGGGAGAGGCTGATGGACATCCAGAACATCGGGGGTAGGTGGTGGGTGGGAGAGGATTCCCCATACCCTAGTTTCTTATCATTTATACCCCATAATTTACACAGATCATTTCTAAGGGGCATGCAGTTGTTCTCGTTCCATTATATCCTCATCAAGGTGCCTTGACACCCCCAAACATTCTTGAAACATTTTAAAAAATAACCATTAGAGCAAGCAAGGAAGCTTTTTTTGGGGAGGGAACACCCCCAGATTTGTCAGGGGAAAAAAATAAGAGGAAGAGTTGCAGGAACAGGGAGGGGGTATGTGTCCCCCTCCCGATGCCTATCCTAAATCTAGAGGGACACATATTTCCTGTGTCATGTCGGAAGGGAGGTTGTGACCGTTGCACCACACAGCCTCTGTCCAGAGTTTGAGCCAACCATGAAATGCTTAGAATCCATGCAACCTGCATGAGAAGAATGGAAGCATACAAGTCTAGCCAAGGTATTGGGGGGTGGGGAGATACTGAAAACTAGCTATATCCTGGCATTTGAGTCATTTATGGCTGGGATTTTTAGACACCACGGGGTCTGTAGTAATGAGAAAACTGGTCCTTCGGGGGGGGGGGGGCATTGGTGGGAAACATTGAATGAGGCTGGGCAGCCTCCTCCTCCTCCTCCTAGCAAAACAGCCACAACTTCTTTTCCATCCACCAACGGCTGGGAAGTTACTTTGCTTCCCGGGAAGTTATTTAGAGAAAAAGGACCCGTTTGTTTCCCTGAGTCTTCAGTCACAGACTTCAGTCACATCAACAAAGTTTTGGCAGCTTCAAAGAAGAACAGAAGGCGTAAAGGAAAAAAAATGTTGTGTCTGGATAAGAACACACACAGACAGGGAAAGGTGTTAGGTAACAACATTTTGTATCCTGGGGCTTTCCTGCAAACAAAATCAATAACATTTTAGCAGAAATTTTTTTTTGTTTTTGTCAACAATGTCATCCTCAAAACCCTGAAAGGTTTGTTTGTCCTTCTGCGACCTTTTGATTTCTCCAAATCTGAAGGTAACTCCTATGTCTTGACTGTCTCTCCCCCCGCCCCATTTTATCTGCATTAAGACAAGGCAGAGCTAGGAAGTAACCAATTACAAATAATGAGTTGCATGTAATTAATTCCTTCCTGCAATAACTTAGCTATACTATAAAGGGGCAGGAAAAAGAAGTACTGTATCTATTCCCGACCTTGACTCTTGTGTTTGCGTTCTTGCAACGATGCTAGTTACTTTCTAGTTACAGAGGATGTGGCCTTGTTACTTGCCATGTTTGTATCGCATGCCAGTAGCATTTAAAAAACACTAAATGTAACTACTTCTGTTTGTAGTTGTAAAAGGAGAAAATGTTCCCAAATAATAAAGTTTTGAAAAGGAGACCCAGCTAAATCTGCACTCCGGTACAGGATGAACTCTCTGGAAGAAGTTTTAACCTTGTTCTAGGAGAACACAAAAGGCACAGAGAAGCCCTTTCTTGACAAGGCCAGCCCAACCTTTTGACGGAGCGAAGAAGCAGCCCTTAAATGCCGAGAGGTGCCGTTTTGTCCTGGATCCCCGAAAATAGCCTGATGCACAAAAGACCCCTCCCCATGCCATCTCACAGCTCAGTGATAAAAATTAACTTTTCCAATCCAGGTCTGTTCGTCTGTGGGACTAGGAGGAGGAGTGCAATTTACCCTTTGTGCCAGACCTCCTTTCTGCTCTTTCCCTGATGCAGACTGCCCTTAAATCAGTAGTGGTGCCTTGCTTAACGATTACCTTGTTAAACGATGAAACCGCTTGACGATGAAGTTTTTGCAATCGCTTAATGATGTTTAGATAGGGAAATTTGTATCCTGTTCCAAGATTTCGGGGATGACACCTGCAATCAAAGGCACCTCTTTGTGATGTCACAGACGCCAGGCAGGTAAGGGGTGGGAGGAGGTAAATCAGGGTCGTAACCCTTACCTGCTTGGCTTCTGTGACATCGCAGGAGAAATGAACCAGGGTTGTCTGGATTTCTGTAAAAGGAAAGCTGCTTTCCACCCTCCCTTATTTTTCTGAAAGACAAGGGGCTGCAAAGCTACTGGGGAATACCAGCTTGGTCTTGAAGAGCCATTGCAACATAGCTGTGAAAGTGTGCCTTTTTATTCCTGGTTATGTGATGCCACCTAGCTCTAGAAACTGGGATAACAAATGAGCAGAGTTAGCGATCAGAGCCAGTCCCCATAGCCGGTGGCATGAAGGTTGCCATTCAGAGAACCGATTCTTTCCAGAGAGTGGCTGGGAGGATGAAACGAGGAAAAGGAAGTTGTAAATTGCTTGGATTTTATTGGATAAAAAAAGCGGTATATAAATGCAATAAATTTCGATGAGTGAATTGTGGAAAAGATTAGAATGCCCACTGATTCCAAATCAGATCTGGAACCCCTTATTGCTGCTTTAATGTGCGTGTGTGTGTGTGGAGGGGAGAAAACATAAAATAAAGAAATTAATGGTGCCAGACTATTCTCTGAGGCAAGATCTCAGAATAACGTGTCCATCTCTGGGCCCCACAATTTAAGAAGGGTATTAAGGGACATTTCCAGAGGTGAGCGGCCAACCGAGCTATAAACCAAGCCCTGTGAGGACTGGTTGAAAGCTGACAGGAGAACCATCTTTAGGTCTCTGTTCCACGGAAAATTGACAGAACTGGTTTTATGCTGATTTGTAAGACCAAACGGGACGTGGTGGCGTTGCAGGTTAAACCACAGAAGCCTCTGTGCTGCAAGGTCATAAGACCAGCCGTCGTAAGATCGAAGCCACGCGACGGAGTGAGCTCCCGTCGCTTGTCCCAGCTCCTGCCAACCTAGCTGTTCGAAAGCATGTAAAAATGCAAGTAGATAAATAGGTACCATCTCACCTCAGTGGGAAGGTAACGGCATTCTGTTTCTAGTTGTGCTGGCCATGTGACCACGGAAAGGATCTACAGATAAATGCTGGCTCTATGGCTTGGAGATGGGGATGAGCACCGCGCCCTAGAGTCGAACAGGACTGAACTAAATGTCGAGGGGAACCTTTACCAAAAAATAAACAGACTCAAATTACAATGAATTAGATTCAAAGGAAACATTAAGAATAACTTCCTGTGGTCGTCATTTTTTTGACAGAGGAATGTCTTTGGAAATTAGTACTCTTCTTTTTAGATGGCCATCTCTTAAGTGGTGCTTCTGGCAGCCAGTTGGACTAGATGACTTGTCAGGATCCCCTCACAGTCAACAATTCTTTGTAGATTTGAGTGTTCTGAAGCCTTAAGCCTTTGCAACAATCCACAATATCTGCATATTGTGTTTGTACATGTGACAAGACGTAGGTAGAGGAACCCTTGGCTTATTCATCTGTGACTCTACATCCATCATTGCTTTCAAAACAGCAAGCTTCTCTGTTCATTTTTGAAAGAATACAAAACCTAGAATTAAAGTGTGTGATGTTACTTCTTGATGACTCAACCCTGCTCACGTTCCCAAGGTAAAGAACAGAATTAAAGACAGAAGAGCGCAGTGCCCTACTTAGAAACCAGGCAGGGAAATGAATCCTTCCCTTGATATCATGAACAACTCATATTATTTGCAGGAAGCAAAGATGATTTTGCTCTGGGGTCATTCTGTTTTAAATCAAACTCAGATTTAAAGAGCTAATTGCTCATGTTCCCAAATGGAATTTTCCTCTACTCTATTCCTCTGTGGCTTCTTATGGGGGGAAAAGGCTTGTAAAAACACTTCAGAGAATAGTGTTGAAAAGCAGCGTATGCAATGAACAAATATTCCTTGTTTTCCACGCGTTCTTCTGAGCTACCAGACGCGAGGTTCACATAAAATATACACTCACCCATGTCAGTTTAGCGACAGATGGGATTTCCGTGGCCTGTTCTGAGCTAGATGGCTGGCAGGAACATCTTGCAAGAACTCATGTCTTTCTCTAGGTACTGCGTTGACAGGTGACATGCTTCCAGTCTGGATTCAAGGGGTGGGTGATGACTATTTCAAACCCGAACTGGCCTGGGACAAAAATACCTGGAAGAGCAGCCCTCCTGATGTTTATCTGCCCAAGAACTGAGACCCACCAGACGAGGAGCCCCCAGTCTTCCCGTGTGAGCAACACATTACATGAAGATGCAAGCGTGAGCCATCCTGGTCGTGGCCCACCCCGTGGAAGCCCCACGGGCGCCGACACTGGCCTCTTTGACCCACAGAGTCAAAATGTGGTTCTTTACTAATATTTCTGGGGACAACAGGTAAATGGAGTGACTAGGCTGTGGCAGTCTATTACAACATACATGGTTTTAATTTTTTAAAAGCCGTTTTAAATTGCTCACAATTTTACATGTTTAATGTACATTTTTAACAGTTTTACATTTTAATGTCTGTACCACTCCCCCAGAACTTTCAATATAGGGCAGGGCATGGGCACTTAAATAAATACGTACTACACCCCATCGTAAGAGCAGGTGTCCCTGACCAAAGGGCCTCCAAATATCAGGACACAAAAGATAAATTATTTCATGCAAGTATACGATTGACGTTGTTTTACATGCCGTCAAAGTTGCTTCCAGCTTGTGGCAACCCTATGAATGAAATATCTTCCTATTAAGAGTCCTGCTCAAGTCTTGCAAACCATGGTTTCCTGTACTGAGCCAATCCATCTCATGTCTGGCCATCTTCACATCCTGCTGCCTTTTCCTATCTTTGCCCACTTTTCTGTTTCAGCAAGTTTTCTTCTTAAGATAGGCCACACAACTAGATCAAGGGCATGATTTTATCTATAGTGTACTTCTTTAAGTCTGCCAGATTTATCAGAGATAACCAGCAGGTGGCATACGGCCCAAGCCACTGTGGCTTGCCTGATCTTTATTAAAAGTACAATTATGTCCTAAAGCTAGTCTGGTAAACTTTCCTCTCCCTCTGGCAGTAGAGGTTAGGGAAAACAACCTGGAAGGATTCTTAGTAAAGAAAAGTGCAACACTTTACAATGAAGAAATTAGCAGGATGTAGTTTTGCAATCTTAATTCCATTTCTATTTAAGAGTTTTTCTTTCTGCTGTCTAGCCGAAACAAACGTGAATACCAAGTTTATTTGAAATTACAGACTACGGCTCACTCTGTTTACACAGGACAAGCCCACACTGTAAATAATTGTTCAACGGGTAGATACATGCCTTCTTTACTGCTCGGCTGTATCTTTCTCCCTTTCTTCCAAGTTACTAGGCTATGGCCAACTTTAACAATTCTCCTTCTGCTGTGATGGGGCTGTGCCGCTCCTAGGCTTGGAAATACGACAGGGCAGCACCTTAGAGCCTGTGAAGTGTAATTACATAACACCAAGCTGCTTCCGACTGATGCCGACCCGTCATAGGGTTTTTGAAGCGAGATGTTCACGGAGGGATCCCTCACTGAGCCAAGCAAAGATGTGAACTCGGATCTCCCGAGTCCAACTCTGACATTCTATCCACTACACGACACGGGCTCTCCTAGCAGCAGGGACCCACTGCTGCAAACAGCTGTTTTTTCATTTAATTCAGGGGATAACAAACCAATCCACGTACCTCTTCATTCCAAAGTGGGGGGGGGCAACAAAACCCACTGTGGTTCTAACTCAACCTGCAAGCATTTTTTGCCATGTCACTATCCGGAGATTGCAATAAAATATCAGAATATTCATTTATTAAAAGGGTTAGCCGAACTATATACATGTAAGCTTCAACACGAAGGTGAAACTCTGGAGTGTAGGTCGTGAAGGAAATTTAAACGAATCAAAACACTTCATCCTAATTGCAGAACGCTTCAAAGACACAACGGTTTGGTTGTTTTAAGTCTGCCGAATTCTTGTAGAAGCTATCTTGGTAGAACTGCAGGTTTATCATTTCTGACCTTTTCTTCCCCAAAGAAAACGTTGCTTGTTTAACTCTTGAGTATTAGCTGGAACGGACGAGTTAGCGGGCTCCGGAAACTAAATGAAAAGCGGCAACAGGTCAGCCAGGAAAAAGAGACAGCCTTCACTGACGTAAGATCAGATTTGCTCATCAAGAGGCTCCTGCATGTCCCAAGGTCATTACCCGTCTTTAAAGAGTGTGGCATGCTTATTTCCAACCAGGCAATCAAAGAATCAGTCTCTGGTTGATAATTTTCCTGTTTATTTCTGCCAAGGCCACCGAAAATACAAACGCTTTTTCATCAGATAGGTTTGCATACATGTCCACTTCTTTCTCCTGTTTTTCTGCAGAAGGAAGGGAAAAAAAAATAAGCAGTGCATGAACATAGTATTTCTGCTCCTATTTTGCTTTGTTTTTTTCTTTTAAAGTGGAAGGACTCCTTCGTCACCCACTCATCCATCGTTCACCATGGAAGGAGCTAAAGGGCAGCCTCTTGATGCAGCTGAACTTAAAGATCAGGCAAGCTTAGGAGGTGGTAAAAGCACTTCCTGAAAGTGGCACGTAGCATAGCTTAGGGGAGCAAGGGGAAATCTGGTAGGTGGTCCATGGTTCGAGCTTTGCAGCACAGCGGTTAAAACTGCAGCCCTGCAGTCAAGACTCTGCTCACTACCTGAATTCAAACTTGACAGACTCAAGTGGCCACTTTGAGGTTGATTCAGCCTTCCATCCTTCCAAGGTCAGTAAACTGAGTACCCAGCTTGGCCGGGAGGGGGGGGGGAATGTGTAGCCTGTATAATCATGTTGCAAACTGCCCAGAGATTTCTTTCAGCCTATGGGGCCATCTATAAGCAGTAGGCTTTGCCTTGCCAGTTAATCTTGCTCAGTGGGAGCAAGTGGCCATTTTCGCTGCCTGTCTTGCGAGGAATCCGTCCCTAAACACATCGGGGAGCCATTTTATTTACCCGGCAGCCATTTTGAAACCGCCGATCAGCTGTTGGAAAATCGTCGTTTTGCGAAGAATCGGTTCCCGAAGCAGAGAACCAATCATCGCAAAGCGAAATTCCCCCATAGGAAACATCGTTTTGCGATCGCAAAAAGTTTATCGTAATGCGATTTCATCGTTAAACGAAACAATCGTAATGCCAGGCACCACTGTACATGCTGACTCAGGATCATGGCTGAAGCTCTTTCATGGTACATTTAAAAAACTTCTAAAACCTTTAAAGTTGTTTTTTTAAGGATATCTCTAAAACAATTCTTGCCTTTCTCAAAGCTAAGGCATTGGTCTGTCTTACCATGGCAGGGGGAGGTAATTATGTCTTTTCCAGGCTGGGAAAGACACACAGCAACATCGTGCACACACTTGTGACACCTCACCATGCAAAGATCAGCAAGGAAGGGCTCTGCTTCTCCTACCTCGTTCTTCTTCGTGTTTTTTGGCCGAGACGGTCTTTGGTCGTCCCCTCCCTCTTCGACTGTGGTCCGAGTGGCTGTTGGATCTGGACCGCCTCCTGTTTTCCAAGTCTCTATTTCCCACATAGTTTATCTTCTCTCGTTTGACCCTCTCTGTCCGTCTTCTCTTAGCCTCACTTCTGATTTCTGTTCCAACACATCAGCGTCATCATCATAATTATCATTACTAATATTATCACAATTGCAAGCATTATCATTCAGCGACATTATTTTAAGAGTCTGTCCTCCTTTTTGGATATTGGACTGCACCCTAAGCTAGCACCCCAGTCCTTCCCAGTAAAAAAAGGGGGGTCCTGGATACACCATTCATTTTTAAATGGGGGAAAATGAATACAGGAGTTAAGAAGAGAAAAATGGCACAAAGCCCTTTCCGAACCTTTGAGCTTGGACAACAACATAATCATCATCCTCATCATCCTCCTAGAACTGCAAGGGACCCTATGGATCATCATGTCCAGCCCCTGCAAAGGATGCCCCAGTGGGGAATTGAACCCCCAGCCTCTGCCTAAACCGCTCAGCTAACCAGCAGTTCATTTTAAGAATGAAATGTTTTCCAAGGAACTATCAGAAACCATGACTTTGCCACATGGCAAATACGGGCAATAATCTGAACTTTTCTGAAATAAAGAGAGAGAGGCAGGAAGTTGCCATAAGCATACGGAGGAAGGACCAGCAACCCCCTTTAAGACTTTCCCTCTGAGCTACTCTATGTTTTCTGTTAGAAGGCAAGAGACCATCTTTTCCTACCACCGCAATAAAAGAAAAGTTCATCAAGGCGCTCAGTACCTGCAGAGGGTGGTAACCTTTCAGACCGCTTTGCATGCAAGAGTTTTCGACTGATAAATATATACCCACACGGACAAGACTTGCACGCAACAGGAACCTGAAAGAGATCAAAATGGGGTGAGATCACTTCTCTGTGTTTTATCAAGAAATTTAAAAAGCACTTCTACAGGTAAGAAAAGTGTTCGAGCCCAAACAGGAAATTTGGGACTGAATTCACAGTCCAGAAAAGCTTCTTATTTAAACTACAGTTCTAAAATCTCCTAGCCAGCCTGATCACCGACCTAGGGGGATCTTGAGATGATTGTCCAAAACTCTAGTCCCCCCCCCAAAAAAAACTAGCAGAATATGTGACGTCAGAAATGCCCCTAAACTGGACTGCAGGCAAGGCGTAACTGAATGATCTTTTCATGCAGACAAAAATCTCTTCACATGAAAAGGAAAACAAACAGCAAACAAACTAGCATTCTTCCGCCTGGCTTTAAATCTTCTCCATACTAAAAGCAAGTTATTTTTCCTTGGGTGCGGACTCAAATATTCCACCACATGCTTGTAGTTGTCTACAGAAGGAACCGTTTTAACATGCCATCTGTTGCTTCTGCAGATTACCTATTAATTATTTTGAACGGTAGAAAATTAAGGCTGAAATCCTGTCCCTACTTATCCAGAAGTAAGAAATGCTGAGCTCAGTGTTGTAAAACGGGGTGATCAATGGGGGCAGGCAGTTTTTTGTCCCTTAAATCCCACCCCCCCCCCCCCGCGTTACACAGACTGTAATCTATTTGAAAAGTCCATCTGTGAACCGAGAAATTCCTGGGAGCAGGCAATCCATCCTTTTTGCTGCAGCAAAACACATTTTTGGTGAGGGAGTAGGGCGAGATCTGGTACTAGAAAATCAAGTTTGCTCACGAGCAACAGACCCTCTATTTGACTCCATATTGAATTACAACTGCATTATTCTAGAGATAAATCAACAGCACAATAAGTTATATTATTCACAGTGCTAATAAAACATTGGCCAAAATCTTGTTACTTGCCATAGTAAACTGTTTTAATATGGGGTATTATTAAAACATTGGGTTTTTTTAATGGTTTTCTAAAGTTTTAATATTGTTGTATGCCACTCAGAGATCATTGGTAATGGTGTGGCTAAAAAAAAATGCAAATAAATAAATAAACTGCAACTAGAGTAGGCCCATTGAATAAGTAGGGATCTGGTGAGTCAACTCCTCTGTTGTTGTTGCATGCTGTCAAGCTGGAACTGACTTAAAGCAGCCCTAACAGGGTTTTTCATGTAGGTGAGGCATTTAAGGAGAGGCTTTATCACTTCTAAACCCCCCAGTGAGCTTCCAGGGCCAAGAAGGGATTCGAACCCTGTTCTCTGGAGTCCTCGTTTGTCACTCTTTCCACTACACCACACTGGGAACCCCCAACTCCTCTGCAAGTTCCATGAATTCAAGGGGCCCAACTCTACAGCGTGAAGCAACAGGATTGCCACTGATGCTTCTCTAAAAGCAGCTACTGTCCGGTGGCCAAGACCACTGTTTCAGCAGGAAGGGATGTTGGTTATACATTGGAAGGAAGAAGCAGCAAAGCACGGGACAAGCATGTGCTGAACAGTTGCTGCAGCTTTTACATCTATGGGGTGTTGCACAACTGTTATGATGGCTGCTGCTGTTTGTTTGTTTTGAGCAAAATGCACATTTGGAGTTATGTCTTATGCGAAAGACATTCTGATTCATAACTTTAGGCACAATACTTGAGTAAATGCTATTCAACCTCTACATTCATTGGAGGGGGGGGAAAGGGGGGGATTTTATTCTGTGTACATCCCACAAGTTATTCCCACTGCTAGAGGCAGGGCTGTTATTTCCTGGGCAGCACTTTGCACAGATGCACACTGATGAGCAGCCAGGCTTTCAATGGCAGATGATTACTCTTCAAATCCACCCTGCAGATCTGCCAAGATGAACAATGAAGCCCATTCAATGTGCACCTGAAGGTAATTCATTGGATGGGTACCCCCCAGCCCATCAAAGAAATTGGCATCAATAACACGATGCCCATAATCTTCTGAATGGTGTGGGTGGTGTTTTGTTTTTTTTTTTAAAAAGACGTTTTCAGAAAGGCCTTACCCCAATAGTCTTGTGGAATTTTTAGATGCCGCTGACCATAGCCCGTATCATGGCTTTTCCCCCTTGGAAAAGCGAGCAGTCATACCATGACAGGGAATCCACATCCAGAGAAGCACATATACAGAGGGACTATTGTCACCCACACCCTCCACACAAATTTTCGGAAGCGGCTTCCGACGCAGCACAGAGCCGCTATTGAGAAAGCAACCAGTGGCTCTCCCATCTATGCTGGCATGCAAAAAAGCCTCGTTCCAACAGAAACACCGGTACTTTAGTCAACAATAACCTAGGCTGTCATTTCCAGGAAAACATCAGCATTTCTCCCGTCTGGTAAGCCACGTTTCAGTTTGATTGGTAAGCTCCTTTTGACTGCAGCTGCTGTGAATTTTAAGCACCACATGGAATATTAAGGCTTTTGCTATCGCATGGAAGCTTTTCCCAAAAGGGGGCCCTCCAGATGTTTCAGGTTTTTTTTTGTGATCACACAAAAAAGGGAGCAAATTTTCTTCTAGCTTGTGCGACTTCATACTCCATGCATCCTCCCGTAACACAAAGCCATCCCCAGTTCTCTTCTGAAATGTCTCCACACTCTTTCTGTTTAAATTGCAAGTTTTAAACGTGTCTGCCCCACTTAGATTCAGTTCACTCCCTCATTTGTTTATATTTGATCTACAAAAAACAAACAAACTGTAAACCACATACATCTAAAGATTTCAAACCATGGTACAACAGTCATAACAATTACAAGGAGCACAATGCACACCACATCATGCACGATTTATACTGCTCATGCAATAGGTGGCAGGCTGAACGACACAAAGGAAAAGCTTGCAAAACAAAGGTCATTTTCAACATGGACAAAGAACTTAAATTTTTGGACTGGGTTGAACATCAAAGAGAATAATGAATGGGACCCACATGGGGGAGTGCCCTGTGCCAAAGGACTGCCGAGTAGAACGGCCGAGTACACCTCCACCTGGAGTAGTGAAATTCCCAGAATTGCACAAACAGCACAATTGCACAATGCTGCATGACCACCCTGGGGAGAGTGGAATAGAAGCTTAATAGGATACTGGCCTGTGAAACGTTTGCCACAGGCTCCCACTGGCTCCGACCCCTTGCTCTGTGTATTCATACCTAGTCCAAAAGCCCCACCATCCAGCAATAAATGTCATCAACATACTGATACTCTCCAATTCCTAACTCTTTTGTTTTATAATAGGATAAATCTGCAGACCTACTGAATCAGCACTCCGAGTCAGAAAAGAACTGGATGAAGGACAACAAACCACATCTCTGTCCTGACAAGACAGAGGGAACACATGCAGGGGCTCATGTGCCTACAGACCTCATGTTCAGCCTGCCCTGGATGCAGAATTCTCTCCAGCAGTTCCAGGGTTCCCAACCTTGGGTGACCCAGGCGTTCTTGGTCCGCAGTTCTCAGAAACCTTCGACACCAGTTAGTTGGGCTGCCTGGGGTTTCTGGAAGATGCAGCCCAAGAACATCTCGGTTACCCAAGGCTGGGAACCCCTGCTCTAGCAGATCATTCTAAGTCCCTTGCTAAACTACAAACCCCAGGATTCCATAGGATGGAGCAACTGCAATCAAAATGATATCAAACTGCTATAACTATGTACCACAGGTGCACAAAAACATATGCCAAATAAAACCACTGAGTTTTTAAGATACCACAAGCCACTGTATTATTATTATTATTATTATTATTATTATTATTATTATTATTATTATTATTATTATTATTGGTAGACACTGAACCACCAGCTGCAACTGTATTTAGACAGAGACAGCTTGGCCTGTGTTAAGGCCCCTTGGGAGTTAAGACAGAAAGCATGATAGTTTTCCAGGTTTACAATCTATGATGTTTTCATTTATCTCAGGGATTGCTTTTAGTGTGCCTTTTAAACGGATGCTGTGTCTACTGCAGTGATTTTAAACCCACCAGGTATCTTCATGTTGTCATAAAACTATCAAGAAAAACACTTATTTCTATAACTGAAAATATTTTCAGTTATGAAAATAACACGGTTATTTTCATAACACGGTTCGGAAGGCACCTTTGTAAAGGCGAAAACACAACGCAATCTGCACCACCACATCTTATCCCGCACCTCCATGTCAGGAAGTGCATAGAATGCAACTCTCTCTTTTTCATTAGGAGCACAAAAA
This sequence comes from Pogona vitticeps, assembly GCF_051106095.1. NCBI lineage: Eukaryota > Metazoa > Chordata > Lepidosauria > Squamata > Agamidae > Pogona > Pogona vitticeps. The sequence goes on from NC_135792.1 coordinate 2,721,090, forward strand.
AATTCTCAAACAGCTTACCGAAGCTATTAATAGCATGCTTCAACAGGGCCTCACTGGGTGAAAATAAACAGCACTGACTAGTCCGGTTCCACTGCTCGGTATTTCATAGAGACAAAAGTCTGTACTAGAAATTACCAATGGAAAATTAAAAATAGAATGTAATGTGATTAGTATGTTCTTGGTTTGTTACTTGTAATACTCACTGTCGTTAGGGCTAAATGCTGTCTCTTAATGATGTAAAAGCTGCCTTGGCTCCCTTTTAAGAAGAAAGGTGGGGCAAAATATCTTAAATAATATAATACACAAGTGTTTTCCAACACGGTTAGCAGACAGAGAAACACAGGATAGAACTAGCAAAACCTAGGAGATGTTTGGCATGCAATTCTCACCTCTTATGGAAATGGCCCTATCCTTCCTTGGTTTCCCAATATCTGACCTTGTTTTGATAGTCCTCTTACTTGAACAAACCTGGATTAATTTTTTTGTAATTTGTGATCAATTCTTCATGCTAGTCACCTTCTGATATGGTGATGAGGCTGGCTGCCCTTTTAATTTCATTTCTTCTGTATGGTAAAACCGTGTCCAAGAACTGTGGAGAAATGTGTGCATGTGCAGAACAGGCAGACTCTCCTGTTCCACTGATTTATGCAAAAGAAAATTAAACAACCTTGGAATGCCCTAAGGTTTTGGACCAGCAAGTCTGTATAACACATGGTAATAAAATTGTCATTTGGTAGATGAGATCTTCACTGGGAGAATAGGTTGGCAAATGAAATTTTAAAAAAAGACGGTACAGCCTGTGCTTTTCTTTTGGTATGCGCTCCTAAGCAAACACTTATTTTGTACCCTGAAAAAATGTTAGTCTTACTGAAGGAGGAAAGAATCATAAAATAGATTTCATTACATACACTGACAAACTAGACAGTTGCACCATGAGGTGTTAGATTCCACCATATAGCCTTAGCCGTCTCATTGCATATTAAGGCAATCATTTTGCTTACCCCTGGGAGGACATTTTAAGAATTCTTGAAATAAGAAGTCCTGGTTCTAGGCCTCTTTTAAAAAAAAACCCTGCATCTACAAAATACTTGTAAAATTATAACCTTGAAATGACTCAGCAGCAAGCTGGCAGGATGGTGCTCTCAAAAGCAAAAGATCAGAAACATTATGAAAATAAACCCTTCTCTCTCTCTCCCCCTCCCCAGTAAGCTTTCTGACTTCTTCCAGTGTTGTGCCATTAGGCCTTGTAAGAAAAAAGACCTTTTCAGCACAATCTGAAAACAGCCTTAATTCACCAAGCCTACTGGAGTACAGTGGTAGCCATGGTAAAGCTACAGCTGCAGCTATTAAACATTTACAACCTGCCTCAAAAAACATCAAAGTGTCATAGAGAAAAACACGGCCATGTCAAAGACAGGCAGAAGCATGCAAAATTCTCTATTTTTAAATCAGGCTGTTATTGTGCAGTAGCAAGAGATGACACAGAAAGATGGCTTTCTAAGGCCTGTTCTACACGGTATACTGAAGCAATCTGGTTATGTTTCACAAAGCTAGGGATTGTGAGAGGCGGAGGAAAACCAGAGCCTGGAGCCTCAACACACAAGAAAGGAACAGCTGCTTTTGATGCAAGACTCTTGGAAAATAAAATAAATTCTAAGCCAAGTCTCCCTGCGGAAAGTGAAACAAGACCTTATAGGGACACGAAACATCACCTAAATGCTTAATGCTGTGCTCTCTGCATAACATTTCCACGCTGGGTAAATCAATACTCAAGAAAGGGGAACCCTTTCTTAAGAGGAAGCATGTAGTGCTGAAAAGTTGTGCCACGCAGATACCACGCCATAATTAAGGGCATCTCCACACTTTAGATGGGCATTGTGTTGACTGTATGAATGAACACGTCTACAGCATATGCACAACACATGTGCATACATAACAAGGATGATCAGAGGGCTGGAAACCAAGCCCTATGAGGAAAGACTGAAAAAAGTATAGGGCCCTTCACTATTCTATGATGACAAATAAGTTCACATCCATTTGGAAAATGAAACCCATAAGGCTTCGCTACCCTATAGACACTGGCATTCAAGGTATGTTGTTCACACAATATTTATAACATGAAACATCAGCATACTGTGCAAATGAAGAAACATGCATCCTGCATAAACGGTGGAAATTAAAGTTTTTAAGATGCTTATGCTGATACTCATGCCTGCCCAAACCAACTTAAACCCGCAACATTTAGTATACAATGATTAAATCCAACACATCTGGGCTCACAACCCTCAAACTAGACTGGCTGCAAATTTCTGTTTTTAAGACAGGGTGGCCAGTAAACTTTTAAAAAGAAAAGTTGCAATTCTGCCATCCATAGTTGCTAGAATGTGGCTGGAGAGACCCGTTATTTGCCCCATAAGCTCAACTGATTACCATCTGCCAGTCACCAACGGTCATTTCACAAATTTGCAGGGAAATGAAAGAGAAGGGAGAGAACTAAATAGATACAGTCTGCAGAGCACTGAGGAGGAAACTGAGAGCAGAAATGGAATAGATAAATAAATGCAATATATAAATAAAATTCTGGGTGGCAGCATGCACCAGCTGTGTCCACTTAACATTCTTTCAATTTTATAAAAAAAATGTAAACAGCAGTACCTTGACCTCTAAGGCAGTTTCCAAAATTGTACAGGCAATTTTAAACGGAAAACTTAAAAAAAGAATTCCCAAACAAAACAAGGCATGATCAGATTAAGGTGAAACCGACACTGCAGTACAACGTGTGGGAGGAAGGAGAGAGAGAGAACTCACTTCAGTTTTTCAGAAAGCTATGAAAAGTACATTTATTTTTAGTGCACTGAAGTGTAGGGAAATTCAAGCTTTTGCATGACTCAGATCTTTCCCTCCAACAGAATGGAAAGACGGTTGAATAAGGGCTTCCAATGTAAGTATACCTGGATGCTTCAGCTACCAGATCCTGTTCACAACTCTACCTTCCACCCTCCACAAGTCCAGCAGCGTGGATGATTAAACTGGCTTACACTGGGATCTGATGGCTCAGAACTTGTCCTACATCTGTTGGCGCGAACGCTGACAGATTCCAACCTGGCCGACATGAGCAAAAGTTAAAACACCCCCCTGATCGTTTAATGCAAGTGTGGTGTCATTCGTGGCAACGTTAAACCCTTTTAGATTCGCACGATTGTGAGTTACTGAGGCTGTCGCTCATCCTAAAAAAAAACCACACACACACACAAACACACCCGTCCCCATCGAAGTCAACAAGACCCGCTTCCCAGTCAACATGCTAAGACTGCAGCCTCAGCTCCCCACGTTTGCTCATTCATCATCATGCTCCCACTTGGAGGGGCTCTTCATGGTCATCATCTCAAGAGAACATTAACCACACACAGGCACAGACATACACACCCGGGTGTGTGTGTGTGTGTGTGTGTGTGTGTGTGTGTGTGTGTGTGTGTGTGTGTGTGTGTGTGTGTGTGTGTGTGTGTGTGTGTGTGTGTGTGTGTGTGTGTGTGTGTGTGTGTGTGTGTGTGTGTGTGTGTGTGTTTAAAGAAGTTTGCAGCCCACACTGAAATAAATTTGCCTTCCCCGCTTGGGATTTTCCTGAAACAGTTACCTCTCTGAGATACACAAGACAAACACAAACATACATAGATAAAGCAAACATTTTAAAAAAGCTTTGTATCCAACAGTTCCGGTCTCCCTCCCTCCCTCCCTGCCATAATAACGACAAACTGCCAGCCGTCGGAAGCAAGGAGGTGCAAAAACATCCCATCCCCATAAGCTGAAGCACATTTTTAAATTAAATACTGAGTTTTTTTAAAGTGCCACAAGGGTTTTTTTTAAAGGGTTTTTTGTTGTTGTTGTTCTTTCCCACCCACACCTTTAGGATCTCGCCTGATCTGCCCGCATGGACGAAAAACACACGGCGACCGTCTTCCAAAACGACACCCCGGCGTTATTTGAAAAGAAACGTTCTTCCAATTCTTTAAATTATTTTGTTTTTCTTTTGCATCCTCTTCCCGTGCAATGCAATGCAATGCAACCCACGGGGGGACCCCCTCTTGGCCCCCCCAAATCCTGCAAAAGTGGGCAGAATCCACGGGGGTGGGGGGGGAGAGCTAAAGAACCCCAGGAGACACACTCCCCCCCAATGCCACTGGCCTGGCCACCCCCTGAACCCGTGAAGGAGGCACACGTCTGAAGGCGGCCTCCCAGTGCACGGGAGCAGGAGGCGGGGACGCGGCCTCTCACCTGCTGGTCACACTCCGGGCAGGACTTGGTGGCCATCTTCACTTTCTTCGCCCGGCCGGCAGACATGCTCCCTCATCCAGCTCGCTTCCCGGTCTCGTTCGGTCGGGGAGGTGGCGCGCGCGCAGGCACGGGCACGCGCGGGAGGGGAAGGAGGGCGCCTCGCCGTAGCCCCGCCCCCTCGCCCCAGCCGCAGCCAATAGCCAGCGCCGCTGCAGCCACCGAGGGGCGGGGCGCGCCTGAGCTCCCAGCCTCGTGCCCCGTTCGGCTGGCCCCGCCCACCCCGACGCGGGAGGGAAGGAAGGCAGGAGCGCGCGCGCGCCCTCGCGCCGCTTCCACGCCCGCCTTTCAAAGGCGGCAGAGACTTCACGGACAAACCACGCCTCCCCCTTCCCCACCTTTTCGACATATAAGGGAAAAGGGGGCGTGGCTGACGCGGCAACGAAGCCACCGCTTCACGTGGCGATTGGCTGAGTGGGTCTGAGAGAGAAGGGGGAGGTGCCTGAGTGACGGTTGGGCGAGAGAAGCGTGATGCGCCTGCGTGTGTGTGTGGGGGAAATAGGCGGGAAACTTGCGAAGGCCACTGGGGCGTGCTCCTCAGGATTTCGATATTCCTTTTTAATTTCGATATTCCTACGTGTTCTGTTGCAAAATTCAGCTTTATTCAGTATACCTCATTGGATTGTATTCCCCTGCTAAGCGATGGCACTAAAATGCTAGTAAATAAATCACCAGCCTCTTCTCATGAGATGGCCAAAGTATTGCAGCCTCAGTTTCTCACATACTTTTCTCCTACAGTATTTGCATCTACAATTAACTCCACAGTTCTATGGGTGTCTATTCAGAAATGAGTCTCATCAAGTTTAAAGAGACATATTGGTATGCAATCCCAATAGAAGTCATAAATGCAATGCCCTCTTAGCAACTAACTGTGCAGAGTGCTTCTCCAACCTTATGACAATATTTTCAATACGGCTACTATTAATACTGTATTGAAGTTCTATTTCCCAATCTTGCCACCTTCTTGACATCTCTTGTTGCACATTCTAATCAATCAACAATTTCGAGATGAAGTTTTGGAGTACATCTTGTGTTTTTCTATCCTCACCCTTGGGTAGGAATATCTTTTGGTGGAATTTGTTTGATCCTGGAAGGCATTTTCCAGGAACAAGCTTTGAGCAGCATACCAATAGATTTATGTATCCTACTAATAACACCTTGTAGGATGAATAGCAGCCCACTCTCCTGTGTGGGTAGAAATGGGTTTTGCCAAGATCTAGCTGTTTAGGAGAACTTTGTAAGTCCAAGATGTTTTGTTTCTGCTTAACTGTTTGCCATGTTCGAGGCTCACTTCCTTTGTTTACTTGGAGTGGAAGTTAAGGTACTAGAAGGGTGTTGTGCGGTGGTGGTGGGGTTGATCTTAGGCCTGAATTTTACTCTTTGCTTTAAATTGAAACTTTGGGGGTTTTAAAATCTGTTTGGGGAACATATCCCATGTAGAAACAGATTTTAAGCTTATAAATAGGTTGCATGCCAAGGCATTTCTGACAGGAATACATTTTCTGATATGAGTGGGCAGCATATAAATTAATTAATTAATTAATTAATTAATTAATTAATTAAATAAATAAATAAATAAATATGTCTGAATACAAAACACCCACACAAATAAGTTGCTATTAGTTCATCACACTTTTTTGCCCCTGAATATATAGTATGGAGTAGGTGTCAATAGATGTGGATTCTTTGACTAAAATTTAAAAATAAACAGCCCAAAAGAAACCCTCAATAAATTTAAAAGCAAGTTTAATCTTGTCTCTTTGTGCAGCTCCTGAATTACTTCATACACTCAGGCAAGGGATTTGTTGGAGGATTTAGAGTTTCTCTTCACAACTCATTTTGGCAGGGCTGTCTTTCTGATGATTTCTGTGTATGAGTACCAGTGTTTTTAAAGGACAGCAGCTTGTGATGGTACTTGTGTTACTCAAGGACAATGATTTTCACATACTAACCATTTTCACAGCTGACAGATTTATCAAAATACAAGTTGTGGGTAGAAAGAAACCCCCATCAAAATTAACAAGACACGTTCAATTGGAAAAAAAAAGATTTAGGCTAATCTTAACAGAATTATCAGAATCTCAGCTGGCTTCCTCAGAAACGTGGAAGTCAGTTTACACAGCTGAGCAAAGAATGCAGAATTCTTCACCTCCTTTTCAAAATTATCAGGAAACTGGGACAGACCAAGAGCAAATACTGATTGTACAAAGCGCTATTGTCATAAGGGAGAATTATAAACGCATGTCTGCTATATCTACCTCTTTTCAACATTCTTGGCACTATATCTTCCCTTTACTTTTCCCACTATTAATTTCTACTTACAGCTTGGACGACTTAAACAACTCTGCAAATGGCTTATTTTAGGCCTTTTTCCACATGGCAGTTTCCCCCCCAAATTAACCATGGAAACACAGCGGTCAAAGCATGGAGGAAGAATCAACCTATGAATACCATGTAACAGGCACAGAAAGCATTTCCGTCACATACATCCACTGGCTGGTTGCATAATACAAGGAGGCGGGTGAAATCTCTCTGAGGGGAAAAAGACCGTTTTGAAGATGATTGCTTTAGTCATTCTTTAGACCTGCCAACATTATTACGGAGATGTGCTTACAATGCTGTCTTTCCATGCATAGCAAGTGGTGTACTTTAAAGCTGCCCCTATGCAATATAGAGAAAAAACGTTATGGACCACTGGAGAGCAGTAAACTACGGTATTTTGTTTATTCTTATATATTTACACTGCGGGAGGACACGAGCAGATACTGAAATGTCTTAGGCAGGCCCATTCTATCTTTTATATAGAGTTACAACCTAGAGACCCATCTTTTAATGGCAAGCTTTTGAATTGCCCAGAACGTTTCCCCAGGCAAAGGATTCTGAAGAATTCAAGATATTCCCTTGTTTGTCACCTTTTTTGGGGGGGGTGTCTAGTACACCTGTTATTCAACCCAGTACTCAAGTATGGAGAACGTGGCTATTTTTTCTATTTGTTCCTTTTCCAGAAGTTCAATTCCCCCACTGGGCCTCCAAGGAGATGGATGAGCCAGCCTGTGTAGCCTTGGGCAAACTGCACAGTCCCAAGGGACCTCCATGACTATCTTCCCAGTGCCATCACATGAGGACAGGTGTTCCTTGTTCATATGTGGTTTTTGTGCCCTGCTGTGAAGTGATTCAGGGAGCATCAAGTTGCATCCGGGTTGCAATGACAGATCGGCAAACTTACTTTAGCAGAAAGGTGCTGTCTATGTACACAGGGAGAGATTAAAATCTTACTCCACAAGGAGGTGACCTCATTCGTTCTATTCACTTAAAAATTAAGGGTGCTTGAGGGACTAATTGAAAGAATCTGAACTACATGAAACAGACAAGAGCGAAGGTCCAAAATGATTATTTTCACACTGTTTCTCACCTATTTATTTGCATATATTTTAAAAAAAATCATCAATCTTCTGTTCATCCTTTATCACTCTGCACTGGTGACCTTTAGAGCCAGAGATGTTCCCAGCTTGAAACCACAAAAACACATTAGACTCTTGATTTTACCATTTGATGACTATAAAAGCAGGATGCCAATATTTTTTGTTTGTACTTGGCTTGTATTTTGCAATTTAAAAAAACGTCATCCCAGATACTGAACAATGGTGAGATTGTCCCAATAGTAAAAATAGGCAGGCCAAGGCTAATGATAATATACCTTAAAACTACCTGCACTGAGATTTATTGTACTCATTTAAAAGGACCTCACTGCTTATCTCTTTTCATACATAAGTTATAACTAAACACACAGGCCAAAAATCTAATTTAAAGCCCCAACTAGAGAAGTGCTATTGAATCAATGGAATTTACATTTGTACTGATCCACCATTTGACAATTAATGAGTCTACTCATTATATTATTGGGGACTAGCAATAAGATTTAGGTTTTGGTTATTGAAATAAATAAGTTCTCTTTTTCTCTTTCATTCAAGTCCTCCGTTCCCGGTCCATTCAGAGTAAAATTGAAATAATACCTCCAGTAAAATCTGTTCTCCCATAAGCAAGCAGTTGGGTGCAGGCACTAGCGTCCAATTCCCACATCCTGCCGTACCTATAAAGATGTATTATCTTTGTTCTAAACTAGGGCTGGAGCCAAAAACATTTAACTGAATTGTTCTGATGTCAACAAAGGTAGCTGAGTTTGTGAACAAACAGTGAACTCAATGTGAAAGAGAGCCCCATGCGGCATTAGTTAGAACAACCCTGGAATGTTGTTTTTAAAATCCAGTTCCTCCCCTCTCTAGCTGAAGCACTGTTTTATCACACTAGATTTGTCTTAATAAATAAATGAATAAATAAAAATAATAAAGAATGGTGCAATAGGTGCAATGTTTCCCTGCAGGAAAACGAATGCTCAGACCAGCCTTTAAACCTCCCGTTCACCAGCTTCCGGTGGTACCAATGCTGTGCAGTCAGATCCTTATTCTGAAATAAGAGTGCATAAGAGCACGAGTTTAAAAACAAAGAGAGTCAAGTTGTTAACAACTGTGTTTAAGTAGCAAACTTTGTTTGCTAACCACTATAAATGAATTAACTGTCAACAGATGCTTGGTTTATAAAACAAGTTGAACGTTTATTTGAAACTGGTGTTTCATTGTTCCAATAAGACATTCTGCAACATATATCAAAATAAACACCTCTTTAGGTAAATTATTCTTTGTTAAGGTCTATTAAACAATGCACAGAAAGTTCACCCAGTGTCTTCCTTTATTTGAATATGACTTTCAGGTTTCCCAGTTTCATTTGCTTAATGTTCACCTTTAACAGTTTTTCTTGGGAGGGGGGCATTTAAAAAGTAAAGTACTATGTTTAGATTTCAATAGATGTCAGTGGAACTAATCCAAAAATACAGTACATTTCTCTAACACATATGTGTGTCTCTAATGCTCAGTTTGCCACTAAACACAACCTTTTCTTATTTCACCTATATTGCTGTCTATTCCCTATACTTTCAAGTGTATTCTTGCTGTTTGGTCCATTTTAATGCTATAGCTTTATATGCATTATACTGAGGTGACCCACTGATTCGGTGGGATTTACAAAAGTGTTGACTTCCAGTGCCGAAATCGATTCCATGGAATTAGCTACATGAATTTGGCTTTTCTATCCAAAATCCACTCTGACTACAATATATTTTCCAGATGAAAAGCTTTACTTACAGACTGCTCTGTTGTAAGTCTTATTTGGTGTCATCAGCTAACATTCTCCTGCTTTATTCTGTCGGTCGCTCATGGTCTAAAATGGAAGGCGCCTCCCTCCCAAATTTCAGAGGTTGGCCCCTTACCCTGTCATTGCTTTGCTTAATCCTGTCTCTCTTCTTCATCTTTGCCATCTTTCTCAAACTGGAAGGTTACGAGACAATTACTGGTGCACTTATTTAAGTAGCACACTGTATCAAAATACAGTTAGAGGAATATGACCAAATTATTATTAATCGTCTCCTCGCACCTCCCCCCTCCCGGATAAGTGCAGAATTCAGGAACACCTACCAATGCTTATAAAGTATATAAGTTCCAAAATGCTTCTAGAATTAACAGATCTGCAACCGTATGATGGCATGACGCAAGAGGGATTTTAAAACATGATATTTGGTCTCTTTATTTAGTCAGCGTAAGTTGCCCCCAGCAAGCTGTTGATGCAATGTTCAAGAATTAAGTACGTTTCAAATTTGGTAAACATAGGGAGGTGTTTTTTTTATGTCAGCATTGAACAAAGGTCACAGACCCATGAGACTTTGATCAGCGATGATCAAAATACAGAAGAAGAGAAGAAAAATTCAGGGAATTAAAATTAATGAAAATTGTGCTTTAAGTCAGCCTTAAACCTGGTTGCGACCCCTATGCATGACGATGGGAAGTGTGGCGAGGCATTTTTTAAACCAGGTCTGTGAGGGAGGCGTGGCCAACCTGTGGAGGTCAAAGGTGGGGCAGCCTTCCCAAGAGTAGAACACTTTTGTGGTTTTCAGCAGAACGCTGAAGTCACATCAGGGAAGCCCAATGACTCCCACTGACTTTCTTCTAACTAAACATGCAACAGGCCAGGCCATAGGCTGTCAAAGCAACATTTTAATAACACAGAGAAAAATGTAATTCCCTCCTTAAATTGATGAAGGCAAACACACAGCTAAGCACAGCATAGTAATAGTGTGCCTTCATCTCAAACACGTAAAATGGGATTTTGCAAAAGAAAAGAAAAATGCCAATTAAAAAATGCCTGGAGGAGTTGTCCTATGAAAATATGCACTCACTCTGATGATGCTCTTTGTTAAAAAAACAACAACACAAAACCTCCTTCCCTGCCCACAGTAGATCAGGACGCTCAGCGATCATTCATGGCTTATTTGGTCACATAAGTGTACACCGTTCTATATGAGTCGTGCGGAGGTTTATCCGTTATTTTCCATGAAAAAGAAAGAAAACAGGAAACCAAGCAAGATCAGTGGAAAAACACTGGTGCAGTGTTAGCCCACTGCATTGTGTAAACCCTTCTCTTATCATCGGTGGTTGCCCACATGGAACCTTTTTTCTACAAAAGCCAGTCTTTTATTTTTATTTTCTTCACCTTAAGCTTTGGTTCTAAACTCAATTACTCGGTGGAAATTCCCTTTGCCATTCCCCCCCGCCGAGAATTCAAACAAGCCACTGGTGCGCTCTTCAAACCTGTAGATACGAACTGGGGAACGCGTTTACCGGTAGAGTATCTCGCTAGATCCTTAATAGCGTTTGTGATTCAGTCACATCCATGGATTTCCAGGGGCGGGAAATGAGCCGGTCTTGGAGAAAAGTCTCCTGTTGATGGTTGGCCCATTTGTCTATGTGTTTAATACAGTATTGACTGATGGACTGAAAATATTTGTACAGTACCCTGCTTTTCTCCTTAATAAAACCCAAGGCCTTTCTCCCAAAACTGAGACATGAGACGGTTTACAATAGTGCTTCATCTGCCCCCCGTCCAGTGGCGTTTCGGAGTGCATCAAGGGTGCACCGCAACCGACTGTTGCAGTCCAGGTGTTCCCTTTTGAGAATCCCCTTTAAAATGACAATGCCTACCGCCCATTGATCCATACCTGGTGGTTTATGCCATCCTTAGCTTCCACCTCCAGCCCCCTTGGTTGCCAATTCTTCCTCAGCAGCTGGTGGGTGTGACTTGGGCCATCATAGGCATCCTTCAGTCTCGAGAGACTATGGTAACATGCTCTGAATCGAGGAGTGTCCTCTCCAGAGCATGAAGCCCGGGTAAAGTAGTATGGAGGATAGGCTGTTACCCAAGCAGCAGATCCCCCCTCTCCACATTGCTGAAATGATCCAATGGAAAGGCAAGAGCCAATACAACTGGTTCCGGCAACGTCGCAGGAGTTGGCAGAACGACACATGCTGCCTTCGGGACTCCAGCTCCGGATTTTGCCTCGAGGTTAACTCCTGAAGCCTTTTCCATGAGTGGATATAGCCACAAGGCAGTGGAGGTTTGAAATTGGAGTTTTCCTTCTCTTTCTTGGGCACCACACCATTTAAAAGCTAGGATGGCTTCCTGTGAAGGATCTTTCTGAAATCCTTGATATTCCCCCCCCCCCCCAGCTAGCTGATGTTGTTTTGGTTCCTTAATGACCCATATTGAACCATAATATAGAACTAGGAAAAATAAATAAATAAAAGGAAGGGACGAGCAATTTCTGGCTGTGTGGGTTACTTATTGCTTTGTATTTTTATAGGTGGTTTTTTCTCCCCAGAAAGGGAGCTTACAATGGAACTGAATCTGTTCCTTCTCATGTGCAGGGACCTCAGCGGGAATCGCCAAAGGCTGCAGTCTGACCCCCTACGCCAGAAACCGCCCCCCGTCCCTGGGCGCCAGGGACTACAACTCCCATTATTCCCTCTTAGGAGGCCCGATCATGGGAACGGCAGTCCCTGCCTCTTTTACTCAGGAGCAAGTCCCGTGGCATTCAAGGGTACTGCCCGCCTTCTGGTTTAGGATGGCGACTTGCGCAGAAGGCTTAGGAGCAAAGAAAACCCCCGATTCTTTCGGCGGCCGATGCATTTCGAAGGATAATGGAGCGCCGCTTTCCCACCGTCGCGGCTGCATCCTGGGGGACTTCTCCAAACAGCCTCGTTCTTCTTTTTTCTTCTCAATTGTGCGGGGGGGGGGGAAACCCGACTTCTTTTGAACGCTTGACATTCAATCTGGAGATGTGGCGTGATCCCCCATCATCACAACTCACACCTCCCAGCCCACCCGGATCCAACACAATAAAAAAAAGGAGGCACCCGTGGGGGGGGAGGGGGAGGAGGAGGAGGGGATGCTGGGCGTGGTAGTTTTCTCTAGCAACACCTGGTGCTGCCGGGTTGGTGGAGAGGAACTACAAGTCCCACCAGGCAGCGCGGCTGGCCGCTTTGGCTGGTGCAATCTTCGGGGCTTCATAAGAGGCGGTGGAAACCCGGCTGCTGGAGGAGCGTGTGGACGGTTCTCCCTTTTCGTGCACGGCGATTGGGATTTTGTCGTCTTCCCCCCTTCCCCCCCCAAAAAGAATCCCGGGACCTGATTTCTCCGCAGAGGACAGGCTGCAAAGGCTTGCACCGGCTTGAAGGCTCCCTTTTGTCCTTTTTGGCCGGGATCCTAACAGATCTTCCTCGCCAGATCCGGCTCGGCGCCCCTTTTTCCATCCAAAGTTGCCTCCGAGGTTGCTTCCAGCGCGAGGATCGGGGCCGTAGAAGCGGGGTGGGGGGAGAGAGAGAAGACCTGCAAGCTGAGCCGAGCCTGCCTTTAAATCCCTTTCCTTTCTTGCACATGAAGCCCGGGCGCCTTTCTTGCAAGCCGGCGGAGATCTCATCATCGGCTGTGCTTTTGGGGGGGCGGGGAAGGCGCGGCTGGGAGTGAGCTTTCTCTTTTTTTGGGGGGGGAAGGAAGGCGACCCTCCTTTAGTGAGGAGGGGTGGGGTGGGGGGCGTGGGAGCATGCACCGCTTTTCGGGGCTCGCCCAGGAGGCCGTCCGCCCGGGTGGCCACCATGGACGGCAAAGGGGGGCCTGGCGCTTCGTCGCCTCCTTGGCCGGGAGCAGTCTACCTCGCCGGCACCCGGCGCAACCTCCCGCCGGAGCCCGGTCGCAGGGGAGCCGGCTGCCCGTGCGCTGGAGCAGCGCCGCCAAGGCCTCTGCGGTGCAGATGAAGGAGAAGCCGATCCGGGAGAAGATCCTCACGTTGGAATCCATGAACCCGCAAGTCAAGGCGGTGGAATACGCCGTGCGGGGGCCCATCGTCCTGAAAGCGGGCGAGATCGAGAAGGAACTGAGGAAGGTAACATTGGAGGGTGTGTGTGTGTGTGTGTGTGTGTGTGAGTGAGAAAGAAGAGGGTGACCAGCTGTGGATCATGGGCTTGGTTGCACCAAGAAGGAGTGGGTGGGGGTGACGAGAAAGGAAGTGACCAACTGTGGATCATGGGCTTGGTTGCACCAAGGAGTGGGTGGGGGTGACGAGAAAGAAGAAGGGGACCAGCTGTGGATCATGGGCTTGGTTGCACCAAGAAGGAGTGGGTGGGGGTGACGAGAAAGAAGAAGGGGACCAGCTGTGGATCATGGGCTTGGTTGCACCAAGAAGGAGTGGGTGGGGGTGACGAGAAAGAAGAAGGGGACCAGCTGTGGATCATGGGCTTGGTTGCACCAAGAAGGAGTGGGTGGGGGTGACAAGAAAGAAGAAGGGCACCAGCTGTGGATCATGGGCTTGGTTGCACCAAGAAGGAGTGGGTGGGGGTGACGAGAAAGAAGGGGACCAGCTGTGGATCATGGGCTTGGTTGCACCAAGAATGGCTGTGTGTGTGTGTGAGTGGGGGTGTGGGGGGTTCTGTGATTCAGCAAAGGAGGCGAGGGTGGCACGGAGCGCCCGCCGGTCCCTTGACACTCCCAGCCCGGCGCCCTCCCTCCCTCGCCCCAGTTTGCAGTCGCGGGCGGAGGGCGGCCAAGCAAGGCCTGCAGCGCGGCTCCTCTTGGGCGCCCGTCCTCGTCCCCCCCCCCGAACACCGCTTTGCCGGGCGCGTCTGGCCTCGCTGCCGGCTGTTCCGTCGGTCGCCGCCCCCCCCCCCACCGGGCCACTCCTCCGCCGTGGCCGCTCTTGATTGGGGCAGCCTCGGGAGGCCCGGCCGGAGGAGGAGGAGGAAGGCTCGCTCGCTCGGCCGTCGATCCTCTCCAGTCCCCACCCCCGGAGCAGATTGGCCGGGCTTGGGTGGGTCCTGGGGTGAGGTGAGCGCAGGGGTCGATACGCCCTTCCCTCCCTCCCTCCCTTCACTTTTGGGGTGCAGCCCCCCCTCCCTGGTTCAAACCGCAAGGAGCCCAGGACGCCGCAAAAGCGTGCACGTTTTTGTAGGGGGAAAAATGACTCCGAAGTGTGTAAGCTTCCCAGTGCTGCAGAATTCCGGGTCCGAGCGGGTGGGCTTAGGGCTGATGAAGCGTTCTGCAGAACTCGAAAGCTTGCACCCTTTGGGCCGCGTTTTCCTCGGTCCCAGGACAAGCATTTTCATTGCAAACAAGCATCAACTGGGATATTGAGAACAAGCCTGTTTTGCTGGAAATTAATGTCAAAATTGATAGAGTGTGTGTGTCAGTTTTTAATTGGTAACACTTTAGCGTGTCCCAACGGTACCTGCCTGGCTGAATACCATGCTCACCATGCTAAGTTAAACCCCAGTGGTAGTTGCCATCCAGATATGTTTGAGGTTGTGCTACACCTCTTGGTGTGCGCTGGACTGCTTGTAGTGTAAATGGAAAACATATGGTGGAAACCCCTGCTCCGTAAAACAATAATCTCCTTTGGCTACACTTAGAAGAAAATTACCTTTGCAACTTTTTTAAAATAACAATGTTCAGATAAACTTTCTCACAAAGTATTCCCAATTGTGTGAACAATTCCTCCCAGCTTTCTGGGGTTTAGCATCTGTCATCATGTGCATTTTGAAGTCATCTGACTTTTTGTAGTCTAGATTTTCTCATCTCAGTGAAGTCAGTTAAATGAATTTAACTGGCTTCTGCTTAATCAAGTTGGTGAATGGTTTCTGCTTTTAAACAGTTTGGTTTTTTTTTTTTTTTTTGGAAATTATTCTAGAGAAGATGGCCCCAAACCTTCCCTTCTTGTTTCTTGAAGCCTTGAAAATACTCTCTTTTTTTAAAAACAAGCTTTTTTCGGTGGGGGTGTGTGGGGAAACCGGGGACATGTTGTGTTGTCATTAAG